>NC_142868.1:822500-1122500 GCF_051225735.1 Oryctolagus cuniculus | reverse complement strand
AGGTCTGTAAGTGGCATCGCATTCGATTTTATGTTTCGAAGAGAGGCCACGGGGCTGGTGTTGGGCGAGCAGGGTGACCTGTTGCCTGTGGTGCCAGTGTCCCAAAGGAGCTCTGGCTCAAGTCCTGGCTGCTCCACTTCTGATCTAGGTCACTGCCGAGATGCCTGGGACAGCAGTGAAAGATGTCCCAAGTACTTGGGTCCCTGCCACCTATGTGAAAGACCCACATGGAATTCCAAGCCCCTGGCTTTGCCCTGGCCCAGCCCTGACCATTGTGGCCGTTTGGGGAATGAACCAGAGAATGGAAGATCTCTCTGCCTTTCAAATTTTTTTTTAAAAAGTATATTTGGAAAAATTAAATATTTTTATTTAAAACAATATTTAATTTATTTATTTTCATTTAGATAGATATTCCACCCACTCCCAAAATGTCTGCAACAGTCAAGGGTGGGCCATGCTGAAGCCAGGAGCCTAGAACTCAACCCTGGTCTCCCTTAGGAGTGGCAGGGACTTAGGTACTTGAGCCATCACCTGCTACCTCCGAGGGTGTGCATTAGCAGTAAGCTGGAACTGGAAGCAGGGCTGGATTTCAACCCGGGTGGTCTGATATTGGACACAGTGTTCCAGGTGGGATTCTGACAACTGTGCCAGCGCAGGCCCCCAGAAGTAAACATTTCTGATACATGTCCTAATGCTTTATCTTTCCACTTGTACAGCTCTTGTTTTATTCCATTTAATAAGATTTTTAAGTTTTCATCTTTGGGATCTTTGTGCTTTTTTTGTGAAATTTATGCCCCCAAATAACTTTTTTTTCTATTGTAAATGTAGTATTTTCTCCTATTTTTATTTCTTTTTTAATTTAATTTTTACTTTTTTAGATTTATTTATTTATTTGAAAGTCAGAGTTACACAACGAGAGACGGAGAGGCAGAGAGAGGTCTTTCATCTGTTGGTTCACTTCCCAGTTGGCTGCAATGGCCAGAATCTCTCATTGTTCCATTGCAATATTATCCATTTTAAGGATTTACTCAGACTTTTAATACTTAACAAGATTTCTGTAAAAATGTTGACTTTGCGTTTTCAGAATCAAGTGTTCAAATGTAAATGCCAAGTAATGATTTTTAATAAACATAGATTTGCCTCCAGTTAATTTGAAGGTACTTTATGTAAATGTTGCAATGTAATATGCATTTTAGACGTGAATTTTAGGTAAGTCAGTAGTGAATAAATACCCTGAATATAGAGGCTATTTTCAGTGTTTAGCTGATTGTATGATTTATATTTCAATGTTCCTTTGATGCATCATGTTTCTTTCTTGTTTTTAAAAGCTGTAGAAGCGATAAACAAATCCAGTGTTAAGTGTTCAGTACTACCTGAAGATGGAAAGAATCAATCACTGGAAAAAAAGGTAAATCATTACAAATGTGCTTAATTCTTTCTTATTTGAACGTCAGAGTTACACAGAGAGAGGAGAGGCAGAGAGAAAGAGAAAGAGAGAGAGAGAGAGAGGTCTTCCATCCAATGGTTCACTCCTCAATTGGCCACAACTGCCGGAGCTGTGCTGATCCGAAGCCAGGAGCCAGGAGCTTCTTCCAGGTCTCCCATGCGGGTGCAGAGGCCCAAGGACTTGGGCCATCTTCTGCTTTGCCAGGCCATAGCAGAGAGCTGGATCGAAAGTGGAGCAGCTAGGACTAGAACTGGCGCTCATATGTGATGCTGGTGCTTCAGGCCAGGGTGTTAACCCACTGTGCCACAGCGCCGGCCCCGTAAATGTGCTTAATTCTAAACGGATAATCTTCATTTGTCCAAAGAATACTTACTAAGTGTTCTATTATTTTATTTTTTTTTAAGATTTATTTTTTATTTATTTGAAAGAGAGTTATAGAGAGTGGTAGAGACAGAGAGAGAGTCTTCATCCGCTGGTTCACTCCCCAGATGGCTGCAATGGCCAGAGCTGTGCTGATCCGAAGGCAGGAGCCAGGAGCCTCTCCCTATGGCCCCCACGCAGGAGCAGGGGCCCAAGCACCAGGCCATCTTCTGCTTTCCCAGGCCATAGCAGAGAGCTGGATCGGAAGAGGAGCAGCTGGGACTAGAACCGGTGCCCACATGGGATGCTGGTGCTTTGGGCCAAGGCATTAACCTGCTGTGCCACAGCAATTTTTTTTTAGATGGGGTTCTTGCACGCTAAGAGCTTATAGTTTGATCTGGATAGTGGGTAGGGGAAGACAGAGGTACAGGTTTCTGCATGGGGACATACGAGGGCTGTCCAGCAGGTTTTGTGCTGTTTCATCTTGCTTTTCTGGGTGGTGGGGAGAGGAGTCTGGGACGTCTTTGTGAGGCATGGAGATTGTTATCTGAGTTGAGATCTAATGAATGATTATGAGTCAGGCAACCTAAAGGTCCCCACCTTTCGGTTAAGAAAATGTTTCAGGTTAAGGGAAGAAAGCTTAGATCTTTGGGGTGGTGGCAATAAATAGAAGTGCAGAAAGATAGGTGTGTACAATTCACCGTGGGTGAGTTCTATGGTTTGGACTAGGGAGGAGAGGTAAGCGGTCACATTACTAAAGACTGTGTGTGTGAAACAGTGGTGAAGGTAGATGGTGGTTAAGAGAACAAACTCTAGCAAACCAGCTGTGTTGCAGTCCCACCCTACTGAACTTACACCTGAACTCCCTGTAGTGCAGTGTGGTAACAAGAGGACCTGTGTGTTGTTATGTACCCTGGGAGGGAGGGAGAGTTGTGCTCCACGGAGCAGACACCATTCTCTTCAGTCCTCTGTAAGCAAAGAGAAGTTGTCTCTTCATGGTACACAAGTTTGCCCCTTGGATTTCTTTTTTTTTTTTTTTTAATTTTTATTTTTATTTTTTTTTTTTTGACAGGCAGAGTGGACAGTGAGAGAGAGAGAGACAGAGAGAGAAAGGTCTTCCCTTGCCGTTGGTTCACCCTCCAATGGCCGCCGCTGCAGCCGGTGCACCGCGCTGATCCGATGGCAGGAGCCAGGATCCAGGTGCTTTTCCTGGTCTCCCATGGGGTGCAGGGCCCAAGCACCTGGGCCATCCTCCACTGCACTCCCTGGCCATAGCAGAGAGCTGGCCTGGAAGAGGGGCAACCGGGACAGAATCCGGCACCCCGACCGGGACTAGAACCCGGTGTGCCGGCGCCGCAAGGTGGAGGATTAGCCTATTGAGCCACGCCGCCGGCCGCCCCTTGGATTTCTAAGGCAGAGGGCTTAAACGTTTTTATTCCCTTTCTTGCAAAAGAATTTTGAAAAGCCATTTACCTCGTAACATAGTTTAAAGTTGAAATTTAAAATATTCATCCCAAATTTAAAAACTCTTATACCACCATTTAAAATATATCCACTACAGTTAAATACTGAACTCTGGCGATTTGATGTTCATTCCTTTTAAAAATAACTTAGCGAGGCCGGCGCCGCGGCTCGGTAGGCTAATCCTCCGCCTTGCGGCGCCGGCACAGCAGGTTCTAGTCCCGGTCGGGGCACCGGATTCTGTCCCAGTTGCCCCTCTTCCAGGCCAGCTCTCTGCTGTGGCCAGGGAGTGCAGTGGAGGATGGCCCAAGTGCTTGGGCCCTGCACCTGCATGGGAGACCAGGAGAAGCACCTGGCTCCTGGCTTCAGATCAGCGCGATGCGCCGGCCGTGGTGGCCATTGGAGGGTGAACCAACGGCAAAAGGAAGACCTTTCTCTCTGTCTCTCTCTCACTGTCCACTCTGCCTGTCAAAAAATAATAATAATAACTTAGCAAGATCTTCAACAGTTTGAAATTTTATATTTTTCTTTTGATCTTTGAATTCCTTTTCTTGTATATTTCTCTATACAATTTTTAATTAGTATAGTTTTATGCTAAACATTTCTTGAAAACTATATTACGTTCTTTAAAAAATCGTATTTTTCTGCAATAAAAATAAATATTAAATTTTCCATTCTATAGGACCAAATATTAAAGCATTTCCTTTAAAATTAATATTAACATACAATTTTTCAAAACAGCATGTATTATAACTTTGAGAATAAACATAGAAAATAATATATTATTGCAAGTGAATCATATAATGGAATGGGATACTTTTTCTCCCTTGGTTAGTTTGTGACCTAAGCTGTGTTTTTATTATTTATTATTTTTTAAAGATTTACCTATTTATGTGAAAGAGTTTACAGAGAGAGAGACAGGGAGAGAAAGAGATTGATCATTCATTTACCCAAATGGCCACAGTGGCCAGAGCTGGGCACGTTCAAAGCCAGGAGCAGGAGCTTCTTCCAGGTCTCCCACACAAGTACAGGGGCCCAAGGATTTGGGCCATCTTCCACTGCTTTCTCAGGCACATTAGCAGGGAGCTAGATTGGAAGTGGAGCAGCCGAGACTTGAACTGATATAATATATGGGATGTCAGCTGTGCAGGTAGTGGCTTAACTGGCTGCATCATTATGCCAGCCCCTTTATTTTTTATTTTTAAGATTTACTTATGTTATTTGAAAGGCAGGGTGACAGAGAGACAGAGAGGCAGAGAGAGACATCTTCCATCTGCTGGTTCACTCCCCAAATGCCCACAGCAGTGGGGCTGGGCCAGACAGGAACCTAAAAGTCTACCCTGGTCTCCTACATGGGTAGCAGGGACCCAAGTACTTGGGCCATTATCTGCACTAGCATTAGCAAGGAGCTGGATCAGAAGTGGAGCAGCTGAGACTGGCACTCCAACATGGGATGCCAGCGTTGCAGGCAGCCTGTGCCCTGGTGCTGGCCCCAGATATGCATGCCTACCTTGGTTGAGAAAAATCGCTAGAGGACACCGTGTATGTTCTTTTGAGAGTTTGGCCGGAGCAGGTGTGTGGTGCAACAGATTAAGCCCCTGCTTGCATTGGAGTGCCAGTTTGAGTCCTGACTACTCCACTTCCAATCCAGCTCCCTGCTAATGCACCTGGGAAAGCAGCGGAAGATGACCTGAGTACTTGGGTCACTGCCGTCTGTGTGGGAGACCTGGATGGTGTTCCGGGTCCTGGCTTCTGCCTGGCTCAGGCCTGGCTGTTGTAGCCCGTGGATGGAAGATCTTTTTGTCTCTCCCTCTCTCTGAAACTCTGCCTTTCAAATAAATAAAACATAAATCTTGAAAGAAAAAAAAGTTTGGTCATAGTGATATAAATCTTATATTCCCTACATTACCTTATATAAATTTGGTTTATAATCTATCTTTTGGGTCCATATTAAAATGAAGTATTTTCTACTTTTCTGTAGAATGTTCTGTCTTTGACAAGTCAGACTTCAGGAAGTTCCAGCAAGCTCTCTTCTCAGTCCTGCAGTACCTGGCCCACAGATTGGCTGTCTGCTGACCAGAAACCGAAGAACAGCCACTCACTGGCTCGTTCTAGTTGTTCAGTTCCACAGTGGACTCCAGAGGAAATGGAGTGTACAAGAAAGCATTTCCTCACGGACAGTGTGAAGCAGGGAAGTAAAGAAAGCATGACTCTTAAAAGGAAACACAGTGCACACGGTAATTCACCCGAGAGAGCAGGCACACGGACGGCACCGGACGAGGCTGAAGCCCACCTAAATTCTGGGAACTCAAGAGCAGTCAAGGAACATCTTTGTGACATTAGGTATTTGGATGATTTGACAAAAAACCAGCTGATTGAAATGCTCAATCGGGCAGCAGCTCTGGTGGTCACTCTGATGTATAAGGATGGTTCAACCCAGCTAAGTGCTGACCAGGTCGGTAAACTACTGGTTTTTGTTTGTTGTCTGGCACTATAAAAGAAGTGCATTGTCCTAGCATCTGACTTTTTTTTTTTTTTTAAGATTTATTTATTTACTTCAGAGGCAGTATTACAGACAGAGAGAGGGAGAGACAGAGAGAAAGGTCTTCTATCTGCTGGTTCACTCCCTAAAAGGCCAAAACAGCCAGAGCTAGACCAATCTGAAGCCAGGAGCCAGGAGCTTCTTCCAGGTCTCCCACACAGGTGCAGGGGCCCAAGGACTTGGGCCATCTTCTACTGTTTTCCCAGGCCACAGCAGATAATTGGATGGGAAGTGGAGCAGCCAGTTCTTGAACCAGTGCCTATAGGGGATGCCGGCACTGCAGGCTGATGCTGACCCTACTATGCCACAGCACCAGCCCCACATCTGATTTTTAAAAAATTATTGATTTGAGAAGTGTATGTGTGTTGGGGGGGGCTGGGGTTGGAGTTGGAGACCACCCATCTGCTGGCTTGTTCTCCAGTTTCCCACAATGATTATGGTATATCTTTGTTATTTATTAAATCTGATTTCTTTCATCAGCATTTTATAATTTTCAGCACACAGGGCTGTATGTGTCTTGTTGATTTATATCTAAGTATCATTTTTTGCAATTATGAATGATAGTTTTAAAAAATGTTAGCTTTCACATGTTTATTGTAGAATATACTTGCAGAAATACATTTGATTTTTAATTTTTGTATTTAAAGATTATTTATTTGAAAGGCAGAGTTACATAGAGGCAGAGAGAGAGGTCTTCCATCCACTGGTTCATTCCTCAAATGGCCACAATGGCTGGAGCTGTGCCAATCCAGAGGCAGGAGCCAGGAACTTCCTCTGGGTCTCCCACATGGGTACAGAGGCCCAAGGACCTGGGACATCTTCTACTGCTTTCCTAGGCCATAGCAGAGAGCTGGATCTGAAGAAGAGCCACTGGGTCTTGAACCAGCGTCCATATGGGATGCTGACACTGCTGCAGGCTGAGGCTTTATCCGCTGTGCCACAGCACCAGCCCCAATTTTTGTATTTTGATCTTGTATTCTGCAACCTTGCTAAATCACACATTAGTTCCAGGACTCTTTTTTTTTTTTTTTTTTAAGATTCCTTTAGCTGCTTTATGCAGATATTCATGTTATCTGTAAATAGGGACAGTGTAATGCTTCCTTTCTGATTTATATGCCTTGTATCTCTTTTTCCTGTATTGGGCTGGCTGAGACTTGCTTTGTGATGTTGGATATGTTAGAGGCCAGATGTAGAGTTAGATCATGGGGTTTGGTTTTTATGCTTGACAGTCATTAAAAGGCTGTCCATTTCCAAGTTTATTTTTAGGCCTCTTCTATTTCTGTCCACTTCATTAGGAAGTGTGACATCTTTCTTGAATAGATGTATTGTCTCTGTTCCATTTTGAAACTTATTGTCTATTTACAGGCTGTCATTTCGTCTGTCAAAGGAATTGTGGTGCTACTGAATTGCCAGGTGGAGGGCGGCAGTGCTGCTCCGGCTGCTGCAGCCAGGGGGAGTATTCTGGATGAGGATCAGTGCATCTACATACAAACAGAGCACTCTTGTCTTGCCAGCCAAGAACAGGAGGCACACAATCAATTTGCCAGGTAAGAAATCTCCACTCATTATCTGAAGTCCTACTTACATGCTTGCTTTACCCTCCCAAGTCCCCCAAACTCCAGTATTCATAATGTAAATGTTTAAAAGTTTGGTGTGCAAATGGAATGGCTCTAAATGTTAGAAACCTCTGCAAACACTGAGCCACTCTTCTCCAAAGAGCTTCTGGAATGGAGGTTGCATTCTTCCTTGGAAACCTGCTCCAGGATTGGAGTCAGCTTCATGGTGAGAAGCTGGGGAGAGGACACCATCCCAGGCCCTGCCGTGGCCCGGATCTCAGCTGTTTTTCCCCACCACACTCATTCACTCACTCACAGCATTAGAAAATTAAGTTATTGTTGCAGGAACACAGTAAATTATCCTCCATACCGCAGAGGTCAGCACTAATTTCAAAGCTCCATGTCTGCAACTAGAACCTGTCTCACCTGACCCTGCCCTCCTAGAATCAGGACTGGGTCGCAGGCAGGGATGTTCCTGTTGCCCAGACCCTTTATCAGCTCCTGCTCATGTCTCAGACCAAGTGGGACGTGCTACGATGGCCTTTGAGGCCTGCCTCCTTACAGTTCCTGACCCTGTGGAGCTACCTCAGCTCAAGGCCTTGTTCTGTCCACTCCCTACAACAAACAAACCAGAAGTGAATTGTGAAACATGAAAGTACAGAGCAGTAGTCACATCCTCCTAGACCAACATGATCAAAGATTTTTTTCTTTTTTGACAGGCAGAGTGGACAGTGAGAGAGAGAGAGAAAGAGAAAAAGGTCTTCCTTTGCCGTTGGTTCACCCTCCAATGGCCGCCATGGCCGGCGTGCTGTGGCCAGCGCACCGCGCTGATCCAATGGCAGGAGCCAGGTACTTATCCTGGTCTCCCATGGGGTGCAGGGCCCAAGGATTTGGGCCATCCTCCACTGCACTCCCGGGCCACAGCAGAGAGCTGGCCTGGAAGAGGGGCAACCAGGACAGAATCCGGCGCCCCGACCGGGACTAGAACCCGGTGTGCCGGCGCTGCAAGGTGGAGGATTAGCCTAGTGAGCCGCGGCGCCGGCCCAAAGATTTTTTCATACTTCATCTCCCTCTCTATGAGGCGGAGGAGGGAGCTGGAATTTAAAGAAAACCCCATACATGTAAATCACCTTGTACGTCTCAAGACACAGCTCCTTTGTTTTTGTTGTTAGAACTACAATTCCATTTCAAACGTAAATTGAACACTCAGTCCACATTTGAAGTTACTTGACTGTCTCAGAAATGTCCTTCCATCACTGTCTTAGTGGGATCAGGAACCCACCAAGGCCCACACGTAGCCTTTGGTGTCATGCCTCTTCTAATCTGAACACCTCCACCCCATCTTGCAGAGGTGCCATGTCCTGAGTTTATCTGTTGGTGTCCCTGTGTGGTTCTTTAGCTTGTTCTCTTGTACTCCATAGTGACTGTAAACTGGAATTCAGTTTTAAAGCCTTGGTTATTCAGGTCCAACATTTTTTGCAAAACACCTCCATGCTCCAACCGTGATGCAGCTCAATGACCAGACTTAGCAAATAAAAATACAGGACACTAAATGTGAATTTCAATTACACAACAACTAATATATTAGTATAATTGTGTCCCAAATGTTCATGGGACATGCTTATCCTGAAAGAATGAATATATGACTGAAAATATTTAAATTTTTTTCAGATAAAAATTATTGACTTTTTCTAAAGTTCACACTTACCAGGGTGTCCTGTGTGTCTTATATGATTACCTTTTTTTTTTTTTTTTAAAGATTTATTTATTTGAAAGAGTTAGAGAGGTGGAGACAGAGAGAGAGGCCTCCCATCCACTGGTTCACTCCCCAGATGGTTGCAACGGCCGGAGCTGGGCTGATCCGAAGCCAGGAGCCAGGAGCTTCTTCTGGGTCTCCCACATGGGTACAGAGGCCCAGGGACTTGGGCCATCTTCCACCGCTTTCCCGGGCCATAGCAGAGAGCTGGACTGGAAGAGAAGCAGCCAGGACTAGAACCGGTGCCCATATGGGATGCCGGTGCTTCAAGCCAGGGCATTAACCCACTGCACCACAGCACGCCAGCCCCATCTGGGTCAGGTGATATCAGCAGGATACCTTCATTGTAAATTTCCCCACTAAACTTTCCCTTTGTAGTTTTGTCCTTGGATAAGTATCATCTGAATTACTTATTTGATAATGGCTAGTGACTTGGTGATTTTTTTTTTAAAGAAAGAATTATATATAGAGAGAGAGAGAGACAGGAAGAGTGAGAAGTCTTCCATCCACTGGTTCACTCCCTAAATAGCTGCAACAGCCGGGGGGTGGGGGGTCGGGGGGCGGGGGGCGGGGCAGGCCGAAGCCAGGAGCCAGGAGCTTCTTCCCGGTCTCTCGCGTGGGTCAAGGGCCCTAAAGCTTTCCCAGGCGCATCAGCAGGGAGCTAGATTAGAAGTAGAACAGCTAGGCTGGTGCCGCGGCTCACTTGGCTAATCCTCCGCCTGCGGCGCCGGCACCCCAGATTCTAGTGCCGGTTGGGGCGCTGGATTCTGTCGCGGTTGCTCCTCTCCCAGTCCAGCTCTCTGCTATGGCCCAGGAGGGCAGTGGAGGATGGCCCAAGGGCTTGGGCCCTGCACCTGCATGGGAGACCAGGAGGAAGCACCTGGCTTCTGGCTTCGGATCAGCTCAGTGTGCCGGCCGTGGTGGCCATTTGTGGGGTGAACCAATGGAAGGAAGACCTTTCTCTCTGTCTCTCTCTCTCACTGTCTAACTCTAACTGTGCCTGTCAAAAAAATAAATAAATAAATAAATAAATAAATCGAAGAAGAAGAAGAAGTAGTAGTAGTAGTAGTAGTAGTAGTAGTAGTAGAAGAACAGCTGGGACTTGAACCAGCACCCACATGGCATGCTGGCTTTGCAGGCAGCAGCTTTAGCCACTACACCAAACACTGGCACTGAGATGGTGCTCTTTTTAACTCTACTTTCTTCCAAATTTATTGGCTAAAACTTTCTGTAAAGAACAACTAGACTTTTAGTTCACCTTACCCTTCATATCTTTACTTGAGTGTTACCTTTTGGCCAGGCCTGCCCTGACTGTCCTTCATAAAACAGTGCCCCCCCCACCCCCCCAAAGAGCACACACAGCCCCTGTTTCCTTCTCCTTCATTTTTTAAAAAAACTATTTGAAAGGCAGAGGGACAGAAACAGATTTTCTACCTGATGGTTCATTCCCCAAATAGCCACCGTGGCCAGGGCTGAGCCAGACCTAACCAGGAGCCTAGAACGTCATCTAGGTTTCCCATGGGGTTACAGGGGCCCACACACTTGGGCCGTCATCTACCGCTTCCCCAAGCACATTAGCAGGGAACTGGGCAACAGGAACTCTAACTAGTGTTGCAGGCGTGGATTAACCCACTGTGCCACATGTTCTTCATGTATTCCTGTAATACCTAACCATAATACTGTTACCGGTGAATGGCAGGGTTCTTGTCTTCACTCAAGAAAGAATTCAGGCGTGAGACAGAGAGTAATGGAAAAGTAAAATAGCAAGGTTTATTAGGGCAGGGACATCTGTAAGAACAGATGGACACCTCTCCAGACAGGACCTGAGAGAGAGTGCACAATTGCTCGGACTGGGGGGAGAGCGAGGTTACATGGTTGAGTGGAGGGATTCTACCTGGGCAGGCAGGCGGGCGGCTCAGCAGAGAGGCAGAGGGCTGAGCGCGCAGTCCGGTTGAGGCCGGGGATTTTTAAGGAGATGGGTCTTTGTCTTCACACATCTCCTCCTGAAACAAAGGAGTTTATGGCTGTAAATATTAAGAATTTCCTATCTGAGGTTTCCCTTGAAGGTATCAGACAGGAGGAAGCCTAGCTGGCGCCATCCTGGGTTCAGAGGAAGGGTGAGCAGGACCCCCTAAAGAATGGGGATCCGGAGCAGGGTGTTTGAGATGCAGATACTGGGCTGCACCTGGGAGATTGTGGAAGATTGTCAGAGGGGGCGGGGGGGGGGTGTCCCATCTGGCAGGTGGTTATCTGGTAGAAGGGGGCAGGGCAGGATACCCGGATGCCCCTGAAATCTTACCAGGACGACTTTGAGATGCAGATGCAGTGCTGGACATGGACGTCCTCTCTGTAGGCCTTTATGTCACACACACATACGCTCATAACTGACTTCCTGCCTAACAGTATCATTCTGTGTATATGACTTACTTATTTTGTTTACTCTGTGTCTACCTCGAAACTCTCTGAGAATGACACTTTTTGCGTTCTGTTTATGTTTGTATCCCCGCAGCCCAAAACGGTGCCACAGAGCAGGGGCTCAGTTAGCATTTCCGCACATTCTTACTGAATGAACGCGGGTTGAGGCTTCGCTCAGAGTGCCTACGTGAAGATGCTGCCTTGAGTAGCATAAAGCTGGAAGTCGTGGTCCTGAGTCTGTGCTCGTATCTTTGATGTTCACGATGAAGTTGAATGAATCTCGCTGAAGTTAACGCCCTCGTAGGTGATGTTTGTACAGAATGTTAGGTGATGTTTGTTGCCTGTGCAGGGTCTTTTTGCACAGATGATCTCACTTCATCTTCGTGCTATTTCCCTGTGTTAGATCTTGTTAACCCCATTTTGTAGATGAGGAGACTGAGGCTCTGAGAAATAATTGAAGTTATAGATCAGTCCTAAGATTTCAGCTAAAGTCTCTTATTTTTAACTCAAGTCTAACTTTTTGTACTATAGCTTCCTTTTTGTTTTGCAAATGTGACAAATAGACTTAATAACCAACTTATGTTTTAGCCATTTAAATAACCAACTTATGTTTTAGCCATTAAGTATTTATTTATTGATCTATCTGAAAGGCTGAGAGACAGTGTGTGAGTGAGTTGTCTCAGTTGATTCGATCCTGAAAATGCCTGCAGCAGCCATGGCTGAGTCAGGGTCAAGCCAGGAGCTGGAACTCAGTTCATGTCCCACATGGGCAGCAGAGACCCAGGTACTTGAGCCATCACCTCCTGCCTCCCAGGGTGCACATTAGCAGGAAGGTAGGATTGAGAGTGCAACTGGGATTCGAGCCAAGGCCACCAATATGGGATTGCAGTGTCCCATAACTACCACATCGAGCACCCACCCCATGTTTTACCCATTTTATCTCACAAGATATTATTTTTGTTGTTTGTCTTGGCAAGGTAGAAGCCGACTTGCTCCCGTCCACGTTTGTTGTTCGTGGGAGAGAATGTAGTTGAGTCTCAGGCTGACAAGGGTCAAGTGGAAGGGAGCTCCGCCCAGCTTTATTGCCTCCCCCTGTGAGCATTTCACTCCCTTCCCTTCTCTCCCATGTACCCCTCCCCAGTCCAGCCAAGAGAAGATCTGAAGCCCTGATACTGGCACATGGCCCTCCCCAGCATCTTGGCTTCTCTATTACAGGGAAGCCAAAATAAAATCGTATAAAATGCAAAAAACCTTGGCTAAAATTATCTGTGGTGCAAGACAAAATCTAGCTACCTACTTGATGTGTGGAGCTCTGGTTTCTTTCTTCCTCAGTTCTAGTCAAAGAACCTTATTAGTGTATTAATAAACATTTACTATGAAGGGAAAGCTTTGGCTTGTTTTGGGCCCTGCAGCAGCAAGGCGTGGTGTGTAGGTGTTGCCATGTAGCAGCCTGTAGCAATGCACATCACTTAATCTCTCTGAGCCTGAGTTCCCTAATTCAGAAAATAGATTGAGTGCTACCTAATAGGATTGGGATGGGGCTTCAATTCAGTCATCCTTCTGAAGTATTTGGTGGTATTTCTGCCAGGTGGTACGTGTTCAATGAATGTTAGCTGTTATGAATCCTGCATTCAGTGAGCTCATAATACAGTGGGGAGAGCAAACTTGTAGGGTGCATCCCAATAGGGGCACAGCAAATGTGGCTCCCGCTGCACTGGGGGGTGTGGACAGAGGCACAGAACATAGGACAGGGGGCAGCTCCCTGCCCGAGGGACCCAGGGGTTCCCTCCTGCAAACAGCAGTTGGGCAGTTTTCCCAAGTTGTGGGAATAGAGCTGTAGCCAAGAATGCAGCATGAGGGGCGAGCACTTGGCCTACCTGTCGAAGAACTACTTGGGATGCCCGGGTTCGAGTCCTGGCCCCACTCAGTTCCAGCTTCCAGCTAATGTGCTTCTTGGAAGGCAGTGGTGATGACTCAAGTACCGGGTTGCTGACACCCACATAGGAGGTCTGGCTTGGGTTCCTAGCTTCTGCCTTTTGCCTGGACCAGCCCCAGCCAATACAGGCATTTGGATGGAAGACCTATGGCTTTCTCTCTTGGAAAAAAAAAAAAGTAACGACTACTAGGAAATAGTCCAGTCAAAGCAAAAGTGGATTGGTCCAGAGCAAAGGTCATAGAAATGTTTTTTTGGAAGCTCAAAGCATTTTACTTGTTGGTTTTCTGGAGAGCCAAAGAACAACAGTATCTGCGAGTAAGGAGAGTATTTTGAGAAAGACAGCCACAACTTTAACAGAAAACTGCCTGGGAAAGCCTCAGAGAGTCTCCACCGCCACAGTGCTCCTGCCTGTCTCTCCTGCAGGGCGATCTGGGGAGAATTTTGAAGGGAAATCACAGGCATCTCCTTATAGTCCTGATTTGGCTCATTCTGACTTCTCATTGTTTCCTAATCTTAAAAAAATCTTTAAGGGGGGCCAGCACCATGGCTCACTTGGTTAATCCTCTGCCTGCAGCGCCGGCATCCCACATGAACACCGGGTTCTAGTCCTGGTTGCCCCTCTTCCAGTCCAGCTCTCTGCTGTGGCCTGGGAGGGCAGTGGAGGATGGCCAAGTCCTTGGGCCCTGCACCCACGTGGGAGACCAGGAAGAAGCACCTGGCTTCTGGCTTTGAATCAGCACAGTGCACTGGCTGTGGTGGCCATTTGTGGGGTGAACCAATGGAAGGAAGACCTTTCTCTCTGTCTCTCTCTCTCTCTCTCTCTCTCTCTCTCACTCACTGTCTAACTCTATCTGTCAAAAAAAAAAAAAAAAAAGAAGAAGAAGAAGAAGTTTGGAGTCAGAGAAGTGAGGCAGCTGGCTCCTTTATTAAAAAAAAAAAAAAAAAAAATCTTTAAGGGACCTGCGCTGTGGCATGGTGGGTAAAGCCGCCTCCTGTAACTGGCGTCTCATTTGGGCTCCAGTTCAAGTCCCAGCTGATCCACTTCCTATCCAGCTCCCTGCTATCGGCTTGGGAAAGCAGCAGAGGATGGCCCAAGTGCTTGGACCCCTGCATCTGTGTGGAAGACTTGGAAGAAGCTCCTAGCTCCTGGTTTCACCCAGGCCCAGCCTTGGCCTGTGCAGCCATTTGGGAGTGAGCTAGCAGATGGAAGACCCTTCTCTCTGTCTCTTCTTCTTGCTCTCTGTAACTGCCTTTCAAATAAATACTGTAATTCTTAAAAAAAAAAAAAAAAACTTTAAACGTTAAATTTTAAACCACTAGGACCTACCTGTTTTGATTGTGTTTTGTCTTTGTGATTGCAGTGGCAAAACCATATTTCATTTCCTGTTTCAATTCTTGAAAGAAATACTAGATATACATGTAAACATAAAAAAAAGAGAGAGATACTAGAAAGTCTGCCTGCTGCTGGGCTGTGAGGTGTGGTGGCATCTGCAGGCTGTGAGGCGAGGTATGGGGCCGGCAGAGCCACTGGGGCCACTGTGGCACTGCGGTAGCTACTAGTGGCCCCGGCAGCGGTGGTGTTCGAGCCCTTCAGCATGGGCATTGCCATCGGCCCAGGTCAGCCCTCACCAGCTTCCTGTCCTACACAGACTTACACTGCCGAGGGCTGTGGTGATGAGCAGCCAGCCAAAGCCTCAGGACCAGTTGCAGAGGTGGGTTCACAGGAATGTGAGCGCCTGTGCAGGCTTGGTTTTGACATTTGATGAGATGGATGAATCCCCCTGGGGGGTTCTGACGACATCATGCTCTTTCTGGACTACTGTGAGCAAATCGCCAGGCTGTCTCACTGCAGACCACCTTCATCTTTCTCAGCAACGCAGGTAACGGCCTCGTAACTAAGACAGCCTTGACTTCTGCTGGGCCGGAGGGCAGGGGAGGACACTGAGTTGAAGGACCTGAAGGCCATGCTGTCTGTCTGCGTCTTCAGTAACAAACACAATGGCCTGTGGCACCATGGACTGATAGGAATCTCATAGATTATTTTGTCCCCTTCCTGCCCTGTGTGTGAGGGCAGATATTTGTGCCCTGGGGGTTGCCATGGATGAAGAAAGACATCACTAGGATAGCAAGGAGATGACCTCTTCTCTCAAAGACAAGAAAATCTGCCCAGACAGGGCTGCAAGGTGGTGGTGGCACGACTGGATTTCCACCGAGCTCTCAGCCAGGGGGAGGAGCTTTGCCTCTGCCAAGCACTTTGGAGACCTCTTCAGGGTTTTGTACATTTGCACCTGCAGACTTTTGGGATATAAAGTAGAAGTTTCTAATCAGAGTTCATTTTTGGGAAGACTTTGATCTGTCTAGGACACTGGTCATTTTGCAACCTGACAGGGATCCAACTGCTCATTGCAATTGAAGATGAACTTGTAAAATCGCAACCCTTACCATCACTAATGCACAAAAATACCTGGAAACAGCTGTGTGAGGCCTGCACACAGCCCACAGGAGCTGCTGTGACTGGTTCCTGGCCCTGCTTCAGCCCCTGCCGGAGACGTCCTGTTCTGCTTTTCCCCTTCACAGGCGATGTTCCCTGACTTGGAGGATTTTCCAGTCATGGGTGGCACCTACAGGTGCAGATGGTGTCTGCATGGAGGCTGTGATGGCTTGTTGAATGGTTGGCCTGCGGTGAGCTAGCTGCATGTGTGGAGGGGGCTGTGCAGCAGGCTGGAGCACAGAGGACCTCTCCATCTGTCCCTTGCTCAGGCCCTGGCCTTGGAGTTCCTATGCCAGTCTCTCATTTGGTTTCCGTCCCAGCCTGCCTAATAGCAAATCTCCCGAACTTGAGGTCACTAGCAGATTGCCACGGCTCAGCACATCATCACTAAAGGCAAAGCAGAAAGAGACTGTGGGCTTAGAATTTGAGTCCTCAGTTCCCCTCATCTGTTACACATGCTCAGCGGGCCAGGAGCCACAGGAGCGCCACAGGAGCTGTGCTCTCTCCATGGTGGACGCGGGCCTAGAAAGAGCTATCAGTGGGCAGATGCTGTGTTGCCAAAAGTGGCCCTGTGTGCACTAGCCATGCCAGGGTTTTCAAGGATGTGTTTTTTTTATCATGCTTTTTCTTCTGAGTCTTCAATAAAAGATGCATAGAATGTTGCTTATTTTAAACTATGGGAAGAACACAAAATGGAATAATGCTCTTCCTTTCTCAGGTACTCTTTGGTGGTACCAGTCTGTGTTGTAGAAGTGCGTACTGTGTGGTCGCAGTTGTAGATAAGACAAGGCCGAGAACAATGGGCAATGTGTTTGTATTTTTTTTTTTTTTTTTTTTTTGACAGGCAGAGTGGACAGTGAGAGAGAGAGAGACAGAGAGAGAAAGGTCTTCCTTTACCATTGGTTCACCCTCCAGAGGTCGCTGCGGCCAGCACACTGCGGCCGGTGCACCACGCTGATCCTAAGCCAGGAACCAGGTGCTTTTCCTGGTCTCCCATGCGGGTGCAGGGCCCAAGCACTTGGGCCATCCTCCACTGCACTCCCGGGCCACAGCAGAGAGCTGGCCTGGAAGAGGGGCAACCGGGACAGAATCCTGTGTGCCTGCACCACAGGCGGAGGATTAGCCTATTGAGCTGCGGTGCCTGCCAGCGTGTTTGTATTTGAAGAGTGACAGAATGCATGTTTTAGCACATGGAAATGCCTCACATGAAATCAGGCAAAGCAAGGTGAAGCTTAAGGTTTTTAGTACATGTTCTCAAATTGGAGCTAAGTTACATTTCTTTTTTTTTCCCCCCAAGATTTTATTTATTTGAGAAGTAGAGTTACAGACAGAGGGAGAGGAAGAGAGGTGGTCCATCTGCTGGTTCATTCCTCAAATGGCCACCACAGCCAGAGCTGGGCCGATCAGAAACCAGGAATGCTAGGGCCATCTTCTACTGCTTTCCTGAGCCATGGCAGAGAGCTGGATCTGATGAGGAGCAGCCAGGACTAGAACTGGCGCCCATATGGGATGCCGGTGTTGCAGGTGGAGGCTAAGCCTACTGTGCCACAGAGTCAGCCCCTAAGTTATATATTTCTTTTACATCTTTCTGGGTGTCTGGTCGAGAGGAGACAAGATTTTCTGCTTACAGTGATGCAGTAAACTCTGCATGTCATGGGGAAGGAAGGGAGAGAAATGCTTTAGGAGACTGATCCTGCATGTTTAAGATTGAAGATCTCCATTGAAAACTCTTGCCTGCTGCTGATCCCAGCGCCCCAGTTTTGGCATCCATCAGCAGAAAGTTTGCTTCAATTTAATTTTTCAATCAGAATTGTGTGAGCTGAACTAATTGAGATGTCTGTGGTGTTGGCTATTGTTTCTGCTGTTAATTGTTGCTCCCCTTCAATTAGGGCACAAACATAATTAATTTTCCCTTGGAAATTGATGTGGATGGTCTGCTACTGCAGGCTTTGTCTTCAGCATTGTTCAGTCCCTTCTTACAATGAGCTTCCATTTGTGAACTGCTGGGTTCTTCAGGGCATCGCCCCTGTACCTCCCCGTGCAGCCTTCTTGAGTCCACCCTTCCTCCACCAGCCTCGTGTCAATTTTAGCACAATTCCTGTTGCTCTGACAGGGACTCTTTTAAAACTGATGTCTTATTCTTAGCACCTCATCCTAGATCCTGTTCAGAGGTGCTGTAACAAGATAGTACTAGTTTATTTTAGTGCAATAAAAACTAAAATCCATGCATGTTTTCCATGTATGGGTGCACTTTATAAGGGAAAGCTATTAGAACAGAGATAGTATTTTTTCATTCTCAGAGGTTCTAAATCAATGTCAAATCAGTGGATTTGTCTCGTCTTCTAGGAATATGCTGTCTCAAGTGCTGAAACGAAAGCTCCCAGTTGTTTGCTTCAATGCTAAGGACTTTGTGAGAACAGTGCTGCAGTTTCTTGGTGATGCTGACAGCTGGAAGCATGGTGAGCTATAGTTCTTTTTGTCTCTAAAATTTAACTCTTTTTTTTTTAAACAATTGATTTATTTATTTGAAAGTCAGAATTACACGAGAGAGAGGGAGGTCTTCCATCCGCTGGTTCACTCCCCAACTGGCGGCAATGGTGGAGCTGCACTGATCCGAAGTCAGGAGCCAGGAGCCTCTTCCAGGTCTCCTGCACAGGTGCAGGAGTCCAGTGACTTAGGCCGTCTTCCACTGCTTTCCTAGGCCATAGCAGAGAGCTGGGTTGGAAGGGGAGCAGCTGGACAGGAAGCGGGGCCCATGTAGGATGGCGGCACTGCAGGCGGTGGCTTCACCTACTATGCTACAGCACTGGCCCCTAAAATTTAACTCTTTAGAGTGACTCCTAGGGACAAGAAGATGGCCAGGGCAGCTGTGTTGCCACTCACTCCCTGGGAGCTGGTCAGAGACGGATGTTCCCTGTCACATGAACTAGGCATGAAGAGGCACTGTCCCTCAGTGTGTCTGGTGTTTGAGTTTTTTTTTTTTTTTTTTTTTTTTTTTGACAGGCAGAGTGGACAGTGAGAGAGAGAGAGACAGAGAGAAAGGTCTTCCTTTTGCCGTTGGTTCACCCTCCAATGGCCGCCGCGGCCGGCGCGCTGCGGCCGGCGCACCGCGCTGATCCGATGGCAGGAGCCAGGAGCCAGGTGCTTTTCCTGGTCTCCCATGGGGTGCAGGGCCCAAGCACCTGGGCCATCCTCCACTGCACTCCCTGGCCACAGCAGAGGGCTGGCCTGGAAGAGGGGCAACCGGGACAGAATCCGGCGCCCCAACCGGGACTAGAACCCGGTGTGCCGGCGCCGCTAGGCGGAGGATTAGCCTATTGAGCCGCGGCGCCGGCCTTGGTGTTTGAGTTTTTACAAATTTATTCTCCTTTTGTGATTTAATGCAGAAGAATATTTATGCAGCATGGTCAGGTGGGATTTGTTGTTACTGCACATGGCTTATAAACTTTCTAAGAATTACACTATAGTCATTGTCATTAATCAAAACAACGTAGGACACATTTTTATCTTTTGTTTAGAATGGTAAAGGCAGATTTTGTTATTGTTTTTTTTGCTAAATGGACTGATAGGTAATAAAAAAATAGGAAAAATATGCATTGTAGAATCTAGGTGGTGGATATAAGTATTCACTGTGCAGTTCTTTTCAACTTGTGTATATGTTTGAAAAACCCTTTTTATATAGAAAATGTCTAGCATGTACAAAAGTGCCCTTATCAACTTGCAAGCAATCTTTTTCCGCTGTAACTCCCCACACTTCCACACCCCTGCCCCTTGGATATATTGTAACAAATCCAAACATCATGTGAATAATCTCTAAATAGTTCCATTGTATGGCAAAACACAAGGATTCCATTTTTAAGATGATACCATCATCTCTCCACAAACAACAATAATCTCTTGGTATTATTCGTTATCTGGCTTGTTACCTCTACAGTTGTCCTCTAAGTGTTTCTGTTTGCCACTTTTTTTTTTTTTTTAACATTTGTTTCAGTTAGGATCAAACAAGGCCCATAAACTTGGGATATGTGTGCTTACGTTTCTCACCCTCTTTGAGCTACCTGTTCTCTTTCCCTCCCTCTGTCTTGCTTCCTTGTGATTCCTTTGCTTTTGAAGAAACCAATTTGTTTTTCCTAGAGAACTTCACAGTCTGGATTTTTCAGGTCTCATCCTTCCCTCTGTCATTTAACTCATTCTCTCTGTCTTCTATTTCTTGCAAACCAGCTTTTAGATCCAGGGGCTTGATCAAATTCAGGTTAAATTTTGAGAGGAGAAGGATGACTTCAAAAGTGGCGTGTTGCACATTTCTCAGGAGGTGTGTGATGACTGGGCGTTTATCTTTTGTTGTGATGTTAGAAGTTATTGACTGCTGTTAACTGCGACGTGACGATAGTCACATCTTTTGCACGTCCTCCCTTTCTTAGAGTGCTTCGATGAGAAATCCCCCCTCAGCACTGGTTGCCATATGCAAAAGCTTTGACAAAAATGTGGCTTTTCACCCTCTGTTTATCTGTTTTCCAAATAAGGAATTGTTCCAAAGAGTCAGGAGAATGTGATCAAAAGGCTTCTTCAGGGCTGGTTTGCCTGTGGCAGAGCTTGTGAAGTGTCCGCCTACAGTGCTGCTATTCCCCCATGGACAATGTTTGAGTCCTAGCTGCTCTACTTCTGATCCACCTCCCTACTAATGTGCCTGGGAAAGCAGCAGAGAATGACCCAAGTGCTGGGGCCCCGCACCCATGTAAGACACTCGGACAGAGGTCGAAACTCCTGGCTTCGGCCCGGCCCAGCCCCAGCTGTTGCAGCCATCTGGGGAGTGAACCAGCAGGTGGAAGGTGTCTCTCTTCGTATTTCTCTTTCTCTCTCTCCCCCTTTCTATAACTCTGTCTTTCAAATAAGCCAAGTGAAATCTTTTTTAAAAAGGCTTTTTTTATGAACCAACAGACAGAAGCCCATTCTCTCTGTCTCTCCTCTCACTGTAACTCTACCTCTCAAATAAATAAATAAAAAATCTTTTTAAAAAAGGCCTTTTAATTTTAGTATCATGATGAACATACGGTTTTAAGCATATTTGATGGATTTTAATCCTTTGCACACATTCTTTGAGAAGTTAGGAGGTTAGTCTTTGTCATACAGGCCTTGTTGTCTGAGGCATCTTCCTTGACTTGGGGATGGTGAGATATTCCAAGGTCATCATCTGAACTTCTTTCCTAGACCAGGAATTAGCCATGTCTCTAAGGAGCCCTGTGGTTTTAGTGAAGATGGTGTTGAGGCCAGAACTGGATGACTGAATGTGTGCATTACTGCTAGGTTAGCCTTTGCTTCCAGGGTAGGAAGTCTGTAATTCTTTTTCTTTTTATTAATTTTTAGTCTGTATTTTTTAAATAAAATGTATCATGAGTTAAAGCTAATACCAGTAATTCAAATTCACGATGACTGTGGGGAGCAACTCGGACTAGACTAAGTTACTGGAATTAAGACTTATTCTATGCATCTGCTCTCCCACAATATGGCGCTGGGAGAGGAGAAAACAGCTTCTACACAGCTGCCTCCAGTTCAGCCAATAAACTGTAGGACTTGCTCCTGATTGGAGGAGAGCAGCGTACTCAGCGTGTGGGCAGCCGAGTTGGGATTGGCAGAGGAGGACTATAAAGGAGGAGAGAGACGGCATGCACGAGGGAACATCTAAGGGGAACACCTGTGCAGCCCCCGAGAGAGCCGGCCTGCGGTGTGCCGCTCCCCTGCGGAAGTGGGGAAAGTGGCCAGGGGGAACCGCCCTTCCACGGAGGTGGAAGGGACGGCAGCCAACCCGGGAAGAACCAGCAGCAAACCCGGGGAGGGCCGAGCAGACGAAAGAACAGCGCAGGGTCCTGTGTCGTTCCTCCATGAAGAGGGGGAGCGACATAATGGTGCCGTGACTCGGATATGAAGCCTAGGCAGGGCTTAGTGTCGTTCCTCCACGAAGAGGGGGAGCGACAGATGACGTGGTTTTTTCTTAATCTCGTTGATTTTAAATTTATATCTCCTTTTTAATGCACTGAAGAATTGTTTTTACTTGGAAGTGACTTTATACAGCATCTTTGTCTCGCATCTTCTTTCCTCGCTTGTCTAAAAGATGATATTGTACAATTTTAAAAATATAAAATGATTTCAGAGAGTCTGAAATAAAATCTTGTTTTCTCTCCTGGACTAGTGATTGTCTTTTTGTGTAGCTGCCCAGAGTTCTTTATTTCTCCTCCTTTGAAGTCTGGTTTGCGAGACTGTGCCTTGGTGTTGACTATTCAGGGTTAATTTTCCAAGATGTGTTCACCGCTTTTTAAAAGTAAAGGACCCCTTTAAAATAGTTTTGATTCAACTTTTTTAAAAGGGCAGCTTTATTTATATATAATTCAATACTGTAAAATTTACTTTTAAAGTACAGTTTAGTGGTTTTCAGGATAATCAGAGTGGTGTACCCATCACCACTATATAATTTCAGAACATTTTTTATCACCTTAGGAAATCTATACCCATTGGCAGTCTTTCTGTATTCCCTTTTTCCTCAGATTCTGGTAACTACTAGCCTTTCTTTCTGTGAAGATTTGCCTCTTCTGGCCATTTCATATGAACGGAATCATACAATATGTGATCTTTTATGACTGGCTTCTTTCACGTTGTGAAACCCATGTTGTAAAATGCAGCAGTACCTCATTTGTGTGTGTGTGTGTGTGTGACAGAATTAGACAGTGAGTGAGAGGGAGACAGAGAGAAAGGTCTTCCTTCCGTTGGTTTAACCCCAAATGGCTGCTATGGCCGGTGCGCTGCGCCGTTCTGAAGCCAGGAGCCAGGTGCTTCCTCCTGGTCTCCTATGTGGGTGCAGGGCCCAAGCACTTGGGCCATCCTCCACTGCCTTCCCGGGCCACAGCAGAGAGCTGGCCTGGAAGAAGAGCAGCGGGACTAGAACCCGGCACCCCAACCGAGTCTAGAACCCGGGGTGCTGGTGCTGCAGACGGAGGATTAGCCAAGTGAGCCGCAGTGCTGGCCTGCAGTACCTCATTCTTTTGTGTGTCTGAATAATAGGCACATTTTGTTTATCCATTTATCAGTTGATGCACATTTGGATTGTTTTTACTTTGAATTATTATGAACATTGGTGTACAAGTTTTTGTATGAACATATTTTCAAACTTCTTGGATATATACCTAGAGGTGGAATTACTAGTTCTTCTTTTCTTCTTAAGATTTATTTATTTATTTGAAAGTCAGAACTACAGAGAGAGAGAGAGAGAGGAAGAAAGAAACAGAGTGTGTGAGAAACCTTTCATCTGCTGGTTCACTCCCTAGATGGCTACAACTGTCAGGGCTGGGGCAGGTTGAAGCCAAGAACCAGGAGGTTCTTACGGGTCTCCCACATGAGTGGCAGGGACCCAAGAACTTGGAATATCTTCCACTGCTTCTCCCAGGCCATTAGCAGAGAGCTGGTTCAGAATTGAGTGGCAAGGATATGAACCAGTGCCCATATGGAATGCCAAAGGCAGGTAGCACCTTCACCCACTACACCACAATGCTGTCCCTGGAATTACTAGTTCTTGTGGTAACTCTATATTTAACTTTTTTATAAGATTTATTAATTTATTTGAAAGTCAGAGTTACACACAGAAGGAGAAGCAGAGAGAGAGAGAGAGAGAGAGAGAGAGAGAGAGGGAGAGGGAGGTCTTCCATCTGCTAATTCACTTCCCAATTGACTGCAACGGCCAGAGCTGGGCTGATCCGAAGCAAGGAGCTTCCTCCAGGTCTCCCATGTGGGTGCAGGGGCACAAGCCACCTGGGCCATCTTCCACTGCCTCCTCAGGCCACAGCAGAGCTGGATCAGAAGTAGAGCAGCCAGGACATGAACCGGCACCCATATGGGATGGCAGCACTGCAGGCAGCGGTTTTACCTGCTATGCCACAGCACTGGCCCCCTGTACTTAACTTTTTAAAAATATTTACTCATTTTTATTTATTTGAAAGACAGAGTCACACACACACACACACACACACACACACACTGGGGTGGGGGAAGGAATTTGATCACTCTTTAATCCACTGGTTCATTCCCCAGATGCCTGCAACAGCCAGGGCAGGGCATGCTGAAGCCAGGAGCCAGGAGCCAGAACCCCATCCTGATCTCCATGTGGGTGGCAGGGAGTCACCTAGTTGAGCCATCGTCTCCCGCCTCCCGGGAACATTATCTGGGAACTGGTTGGACATGGAGGAGATGTGACTGGAACAGGCACTCTGATGTGCAGTGTGGGCATCCCAAGTGACTCCTTAGCCTGCTGTGCTACAATGCCCACCCATGTATTTTAACTTGTTAACTGCCAAACTGATTTTTAAAACAGCCACAGCATTTTATATTCCTACCAGCAATGTATAGAATTTTAATTTTTCCATGTTCCTTGGCAATACTTTTATTTTCTTTTTAATCTAGTCAACGTAGTGGGAGTGAGTTGACGCTTCACTGTGGTTTTGGTTTGTGTCTCCCTACTAAGCAATGGCGTTGGATAACTTTCATGTGCTTGTTGGCCATTTGTATAGATCCTTTGGGGAAATATCTATATGAACATTTTCCCATTAACATTTTCGAAATGAAGTGTTGCAGTGGATTTTTTCTGAGAGGATTTGTTCTGAGAGGAGGAGCATGGTGGGGGCAAGAGGAGCGGAGTCACCACACAGACCCTGGGAGTTTTTAAAGTTTTTTAAAAAGTTTATTTGTATTTAAAGGGCAGATAAAGACAGAGAAAGAGGGAGGGAGAAAGAAAGAGAAAGCAATCTTCCATCTACTGGTTTACTCTCCTAAAGTCTTCCACACCCAGGACTGGGCCAGATAAAGCCAGGAGCCTGGAACTCCATTTGGGTTTCCCATGTGGGACCCAAGTAGTTGAGCTATCACCTGCTGCCCCTCAGGGTATGCATTAGCAAGAATCTGCATAGGTCTCCTACATGGGTACAGGAGTCCCAGCACTTGGGCCATCTTCTACTGCTTTCCAGGCCATAGCAGAAAGCTGGATCGGAAGAGGAGCAGCCGGGACTTGAACAGGTGCCCATATGGGATGCTGGCACTTCAGGCCAGGGCTTTAACCTGCTGCACCACAGTGCCGGCCCCTCTGTGTTTTCTTTTGTTGCTATCAAGTATAAGAAACCATTGTTTAATCCAAGCTCACAAAGATTTACTCTTTGCTTTTTCATTTTTCCAAGATTGTTATCGTTTTAACTCTCATATTTAGGTTTATGATGTTTGAATTCATTTTTGCGTGTGGAAGAGGTAGAGGGTCTAATTAGTTTCCTGTGGCTGCTGTACCAATTACCACAAACTGACTGTTTAGAACAATAGGCATTTGCTCTCCCAGTTCTGGAGGCTGGTGTTTGAGGTGGCTGTTCCTCTGGAGTGGTGGGGGCAGTTCATTGCATGACTCTCTCAGCTTCTGGTGGTAACCTGTGATCTCTGCCGCTTCTTGGCTTGCACTGCAACCTCTGCCGTGTCCCTCTGTGTATCGGTTTGAGTTTTCTCATTTCTTTTTCTTATAAACAACACTTATCCTTGAATTTAGGTCCCACTCTCATTCAAGATGACCTATCAGGATTCTTACCATCATGACATCTGCAGAGAACGTCACATTCTGAAGTTCCAGGTGGACTTCAGAAAGTCTTTGGACAATGCATAGATTTCAAAACATTTTTATACCAAAATAAACTTACCTTTAAAAAAAAAAAAAAAGGCAGGGTGATGAGAGAGAGGAAGAGACAGAGGGTGTCTTCTATCCACTGGTTCACTCCCTGAATGACCACAACAGCTGGGGCTGGAAAACTCCATTCTGTTCTGCCACACCAACTAGTGGCAAGGAGCCAAATGCTTGGGCTATCTTCCAATGCCTTCCTGGGTGCATTAATAGGAAGCTGGGTTGGAAGCTGTGTAGCCAGGATTCTCACTCTATTATGGGATGCTGGCATCACAAGCAGTGTTTTAACTCATTTTGCCACATGCTGGTCTCAAAATAAACTTACCTTTTTTTAAAAAAAACATTTTTTTAAGATACATTTTATTTATTTGAAAGGCAACAGAGAGAAACAGAGATCTTCCGTCCACTGGTTCACTCTCCAAATGACCACAATGGCCAGGGCTGGGCCAGGCCAAAGCCAGGAGTCCAGAACTGCACCCGGGTCTCCCACATGGGTGCAGGGGCCCAAGCTCTGAGGCCATCTACTGCTTTCCAGGCCAGCAGCAGGGAACTGGATTGGAAGAGGAGCAGCCGGGTCTCGTGTGGTGCCCCAGATGTATGCTTAATCTGTTGCCACAGTGCCAGCCCCGAGTGGTATAACATTCTTAACCATTAGCTTGACAAAGGCATAAAGCAAAGTTTTACAAGACTGTATTTGCAGCAGTGTTGATACACACAGACATTTCTTTCTTCTCTTTCTTTTTGTATTTTTTCTTTCTTTTAAAATGTTGGCTCCCACATGTAAGAGAGAACATGCGGCACTGGTCTTCCTGCATCTGGTTTATGTCACTCAACGTGATGTGCTTCAGTTGCACTGGTTTTGATGCAAATGGTAGACTTTCATTCATTTTTTTATGACTGAGTAATATTCCGTAGCATGTGTGTACCACATTTTCTTTATCCATTCGTCCAATCATGGACACCTGGGTTGACTCCAAGTGTTGGCTGCTGTAAACATGTGGTGCAATGTGCTCGTGTCTTGTGTG
This sequence comes from Oryctolagus cuniculus, assembly GCF_051225735.1. Taxonomy (NCBI): domain Eukaryota; kingdom Metazoa; phylum Chordata; class Mammalia; order Lagomorpha; family Leporidae; genus Oryctolagus; species Oryctolagus cuniculus. The sequence continues at coordinate 1,095,817 of NC_142868.1, read as the reverse complement.
TGTACACCCAGAAGTGGGACTGCTGGATCCCATGGCAAGTCTACTTCTAGCTTTTTAAGAAATCTCCACACTATTTTCCACAGTGGCTGCACTACCCTCCTTTGCCCCCAACAGTGTGTGAGCGTTCCCCTTTCTCCACATCCTCACCAGCATTTGTTACCTCTGTCTTTTGGATGTTAGTTATTCTGACAGGAATGAGGTGATATTTCATTGTGGTTTTGATTTGCATTTCCCTGATGGCTAGTGATGTTGAACATTTTTTCGTGTATTTGTTGACCATTTGCATTTCTTCTTTTGAGAACTGTCTATTATAAAGTCCTTTGTCCATTTCTTAACTGGATTGGTTGTTTTTTTGTTGTTGAGTTTTTAAGTTGCTGATATATTCTGGATATTAATCCTTTGTCAGATAGGTAACTTGCAAACATTTTTCCCATTCTGTTGTATGTCTCATCACTTTATTGATTCTTTTGCTATGCAGAAGCTTTTGAGTTTTATATAATCCCATTTATTTAGTTTTGCTTTTGTTGGTGTGTGTGTTTTAATAGGCAATTTAAAGTCACTTGAATTATAGTGTTTAATATAGTGCTAGTTTAATTTTTTGTTGAATTCCTATTTCACATGTAGTATCTTTTTTGTGTTTCAGATTTATCACTTTTTACCTAGAATCTGTTTTCATTTTTTAAATAAATATTTATTTATTTGAAAAGCACAGTAACACAGAGAGAGAATGACAGGCAGAGATCTTCCATCTGTGGTTCATTTCCCAAATATCCACAAGAGCCAGGACTGGGTCAGGCTGAAGCCAGGAGCCAGGAACTCCGATTGGGCTCCCTCATGGGTGGCAGGAACCCAAACACTTGTGCTATCGTCTGCTGCCTCCACCACTAACAGCAGGCTGGATTGGAAGTGAAGGCAGGACTCGATTTCAGGCGCGACAGGGTGTGGGTACCTCAAGTGGCAGCTTAGCCACTGTGTCACAGTGCCTGCTCCTTCATTTTGAGTTTTTGAAACGTCCTCTTTTCCATCTTATTTTTTACTCAAGGCATAACTTACTATATTAATTTGCTTTTGTGTTTAGCCAGTGTAGTTTTTTTTATTTTTGTAATTTTTTTCTTTTATTTTCCTTTCTGACTATGACATTTCTTTATACAGTTTTTTATTCTGTCATTAATTGCTAAATATTTCTAATTTTAAAAAATATTTATTTTATTTGAAAGGTAGAGTTAGAGAGAAGGAGAGAGAAAGAGAGAGAGTGAGCATTTCAATTCACTGGGTCACTTCCCAAATGGCCACAATGGCCAGGGCTGGGCCAGGCTGAAGCTAGGAACCAGGAGCTTCATCTGGGTCTTCCATGTGGGAGGCAAGGCCGCAGGTATTTAGGCCATTTCCCCGCTGTTTTCCCAGGCACATTAGCAGGGATCTGGATCTGAAGTGGAGCAGCTGGAACTTGAATTGGTACCAACATGGAATGCCAGTGTCGCAGGCAGTGGCATAACCCATTGCACCACAACACTGGCCTCATAAATATTTCTAGTGCTGATTTATTTATTTTCATAGCTCCCATCATTTTCTTAGTTTTTCATCTGAACATTAAGAATCTTGTTCCAATAGGAGCAGCAATACTTGTTTTCCTTGGGATGATTCAATGACCTTTTTTCTTTATAGTTGCTGATTTTGTAGGCCTTGACCCCAGAATTGCTGCATGGCTTATAGATCCCAGAGATGCCACACTATCTTTTGAACATTTAGTGGCAAAATACCTCGAAAAATCCACCACAGTTAAAGTGAGCAGCACTTACGGAAATGCCTCAAGAAATATTGTGGTGAGTTGTTTAGGTTAGGTTTTATCAACCTTAATGTAATCCTAATCTTTTTCTAGAAAGTTCTACTTCACAGATGGTCTAATAGTAAAACAGTGCCAACATTAATTTTCACTTATTCTTCCCCATTTTTTTAAAAGGATTTATTTATTTGAAAGGCAGACTGACGGAGAGAGGAAGAGAGAGAATCTTCCATCTGTTTGTTCACTGCCCAGATGACCACAATGGCCCAGGGGCTGGGTTAGGCTAAGCAGAGTCAGGAAGTGCATTCAGATCTCCCATGTGGGTTGCAGGGGCCCAGGTACTTGGAACTCCTGCTACTTTCCCAGGCACATTAACAGGGAGCGGGACCAGAACTTGAACTGGTGCTCAGATATTGGATGCCGCTGTCACAGGCGACTCCATCCACTAACTCCACAATGCCGGCCCCATAAAGTAACATCCTTTAATTGCATATCCCTCAAACTTTTTTGAGTATCTTTGTATTACTCAGTGTGTAGAATGAAGAGAAAACGTGGGTTGGGAGAAAGTGTAGGGAAATGGCGGCATGCTCTCACACAGGAGTATTCTGCACAGACTGGGAGACATCTGTGCAAGGTGCCAGTATGTGACCACTCACACCACAACTGCCATCAGAAGCTTCGTGGGATTTCTCTGGGGGATGATCTGGTGAACTGAGTCTGTTTCTAGACTGAGAGGAACATTGCCACCAAATTTACCTAATTTTTAATACTTTTGCTCTTTTAAAGAATCAGAACGTACATATGAATCTAAGGATACTCCACAGGCTTATGATGACGCTTTGCTCCAAGTTGAAGGCAAGATGTTCTACTGTAACTTTTGTTTGTGGGAGAGCTGTCCTTTCACTGGCACCTACACAGGGAGCAAGGCTGCAGGGTCTGTGAGTGTGGAACAAACACCAAGTTCTAAGGCCACTTGGCAAAGAGGACTGTATAGGTTGAAAACAATCATTTTCCAATGCCCCCCCCCCCATAGTTGGAATGTTTCCTTTTTTTTTTTTTTTTTTTTTTTTTGACAGGCAGAGTGGACAGTGAGAGAGACAGAGAGAATGGTCTTCCTTTTTGCCGTTGGTTCACCCTCCAATGGCTGCCGCGGCCGGCGTACCGCGCCGATCCGATGGCAGGAGCCAGGTACTTATCCTGGTCTCCCATGGGGTGCAGGGCCCAAGCACTTGGGCCATCCTCCACTGCACTCCCTGGCCACAGCAGAGAGCTGGCCTGGAAGAGGGGCAACCGGGACAGAATCCAGTGCCCCGACCGGGACTAGAACCCGGTGTGCCGGTGCCGCAAGGTGGAGGATTAGCCTAGTGAGCCGCGGCGCCGGCAGTTGGAATGTTTCTAATGCAATAGTTCACATAAAAGCTGAGATTTATTTTGGTCGATAGTGAAATGAACACTACTCTGTCGACCAGAGCCTCCCTGGGAAGCAGATGGCCTTCGGAAGAAACACCGAGAAGAACTGAGTGAAGGGACTGTGTTCGAGGGAGGGCAGGGTGACAGGAACCAGCAAAGCAGAATTCCCCAGGGACAGGCGAGAGCTGGGGGCTTTTCCCCCCCTGGGCTCCAAGGCAGGCTGTTGTCTGCTCTCTCTCTCTCCTGATGCCCACTTGACAGCAGGGTGGGCACCAGGTTGTGACCTGAGGGGTCCACCTGAGGAGAGGGCAGGTAGAGAAGTCAGGGCAGGGGTGAGAGCTGAGGCCCAGGGTGCTCCCTGGCGGGAGCATGAAAGAGTAAAAGAAGGTGGAAATTCTGACGCAGAGCCTGGGGGATGGTCAAGAAGTGGAGGGAGCCATGCTCCTTGCTCCTTGAGCAGGTGGCCTAGCACTCCCCACAGCCCCAGTTGGTCGGTGCGAAATCATATAAATCAAGATACATTTTTGGGAATTCAACAACTGTATTTTGAAATAGAAATGGAAGACTGAAAGTACATAGCAAAAATGCTTAAGTCAACCTTAAAAATAGAAAGAGTAAAGAAAATTGGGGATGGGGCTTGGGCTATCAGATATTTCCAAATATCTCTACCAAGTGTAATAATAAAATAGGATACTTAAAGGAAATGGGAGTTTTTGAGGAAGAATAGGAAGAAGGGTGATGATGCTGGATAGGAAATCAACCATGTCCATAGCAGGAGCTGTCTTTTTTTTTTTTTTTTTTTTTTGACAGGCAGAGTGGACAGTGAGAGAGAGACAGAGAGAGAAAGGTCTTCCTTTTGCCGTTGGTTCACCCTCCAATGGCCGCCGCTGCAGCCGGCGCACCGTGCTGATCCGATGGCAGGAGCCAGGATCCAGGTGCTTTTCCTGGTCTCCCATGGGGTGCAGGGCCCAAGCACCTGGGCCATCCTCCACTGCACTCCCTGGCCATAGCAGAGAGCTGGCCTGGAAGAGGGGCAACCGGGACAGAATCCGGCGCCCCAACCGGGAGCTGTCTTAATTGTAGTTTAACAGAATTAAGAAGGCTTTTCAACAATACAAATGCAAATAATTTACAGTAACACTAGGTAGGTGTTTGGCGTAGCTATCAAGATGCCAGTTAAGACAGACCCTCTGACACTGCAGTGCCTGGGTTTGGTTCTCAGCTCTGGCTCCTGATTCCAGTTTCCTATTAATGCAGACTTCGGAGTCAGCGGATGATGGCGCAAATGATTGGGTTCCTGTCACCCATATGGGAGATCAGGATTGAGTTCCTGGCTCCCAGATTCTGTCTGGCCCAGCTCCAGTCAATCCATATAATTAGGGAGTGAATCAGCACTCCCCAGTTGGAAGGAAGCTGTTTATGAAATAAAAGTATTAGTAAAGCATATTGATATTATTTATTCCTATGAAACAGGCTTATAGTTTATGGCAGCTATTTTGGACTTTGGAGCTTCCTCTGATACCAATTTTGGCAGGTAAGTCATAAAGGCAGTCATTTTTCTAAAAAAACTCTTTATGTTGTTAGGAATAACTGTTTCTCTCTAACGTATTTAGAAGTTGGTAATATATCTCATGGGTTCTGAAGAGGTAGCAAAACCTTTAATTCCCTTTCAACAGTGAGAGGGGTTGGGCTGTATCACCTTTGGTCCAGAGGACTGGCAGGTTCTGACATTTCAGTCTTGTGGGGTCCCAGGAGCAGGAGGTCCTGATGGGTGGTCTGCCTGTTAGTGGCTCTCTGCTCTGGTCTTGCTGTCCTTGTAACCCTCCTCCCTTGGTCTGGCAGAGTCTGAGAAGCTCCCTGAAAGCACCCTGCAGGGCTCTCTCTGCCTTTGCCTCTGACCATGTTCTCTGGTGCACAGGAGAACAGAACCTTGTCCAGTGGCCACTGAGTCTGTGAAGGGCCCGGCTGGGGCTGGCTGGTGCAGCTCATGTCCACTCTCAGGACTTCCGTTTTCCCGTCTCGAGGGGGTCCTGAGGGCCCTCTAGAAGCCGGCGCGCAGCAGGTGCTGAGGGAAGGACAGTGTGTTATCATCGTGCTTCTCAGGGAGGAAGGCAGTTCTGTCTTTACTACAGGGTTCGTGAATGCAATGAAAATAGGATCTGGTTTGGATTTTAAATTGCAGTGATGGAAAGACACAGCGTTCAGGTGAACAAAGAAGAAATGGAGAGGACATCAGCGCTTCTTGGGGTAAGGTATTTTTTCAGACTGCCTATATGGCAATTGTTCCCATGACAGGGCTGGGCAGATTTCACTTTTCTTCCCCAGACTGATGTTGGCATTGTTCTTTTTCTGGGGTTCCTGGAGGGGAAGACTAGACACTGAAAGGATTATCTAGCTAGCCATGAGACAGAGAGACAGAGACAGACCAACTGACAGAGATCCCATCCACTGGTTCACTCCCCAGATGTCCACAGCCAGACTGCAGCCAAAGCCAGCAACTCATTCTAGGTCTCCCACATGGGCAGCAGGGATCCAATTACTTGATGAATCACCACCACCTCCTAGGGTCTGCCTTAGCAGGAAGCTGGTTGTGAGCTGGGACCGTGTGTCAAACCCAGGTGCTCTGATATGAGACTCCAGTGTTTTAACCACTCGGGTAAATGCCTCCCCCCTAGCAGATTTAGCATCTAATTCATGTGTGTGTGTGTCTGTGTGAGTGTGTGTCTGTATGTGTGAGTGTGTCTGTGTGAGTGTATGTCTGTGTGAGTGTGTATGAGTATATGTGTGTGTGTGTCTGTGTATATGTGTGTATGTGGGTGTGTGTGTATGTGGGTATGTGTGTGTGTTTGTGTGTGTGTCTGTGTGTGAGTTTGTGTATGTGTGTGAGTGTGTTTGTGAGAGTGTATATGTGTGTATGTGTGTGTTTGTGAGAGTGTGTGTATGTGTGTGTGAGTGTGTCTGTGTGAGTATGTGTGTGTGCCTGTGTGTGTATGTCTGAGTGTGTGTGTCTGTGTGTGCCTATGTGTGTGTGTCTCTGTATGTGAGTGTGTGTGAGTGTATGTGTGTGTATATATATGTGTATGTGTGAGTGTGTGTGTGAGTGTGAATGTGTGTGAGTGTATGTGTGTCTCTGTGTGTATGTGAGTGTGTGAGTGTGTGTGTGTCTCTGTATGTGTGTGAGTGTGTGCCTGTGTGTGAGAGTGTGTGTGAGTGTGGGTATGTGTGTGTCTCTGTGTGTATGTGTGTCTGTGTATATGTGAGCCTGTGTGTGTGTGTGTGAGTGATGGCAGCGGGGTGGGGGGACTTCTTTAATGGATCCTCGGGGTTCTTCTCAAAAGTTAGATTTTTCTTTCAAGGACATTGCCCCCTATAGTTTGGCAAAGAGATCCTTGGGTTTTTCGAAAAATAAAAATATAGAGAAATGCATAAAGTTGCATGAAGAAAACACATGAAACTGTTCCACGTAAAATGTCTTGAAGGAGGCTCTGATAGAACCCTCACCTAGGCCAAAGCATAGAGGTTCCAGGAGCTCTGTTTGTTCTTCTATCAGAATTCCCTTCCTGCTGCCTAAACGTCATCTTGACTTCTGTAGTAGTTCGTTGTTGCTCTTACTTATTCTACTTTAGTGCCTGAACAGCATAGATTAGCTTTGCTTCTTGAACTGTAAGTAAATCAGTAATCTGTGCATGACCTTCTTCACTCAGCTTTCTGCATCCAGCCTTAGCCGTGACACTGTGTCACTCAGTGCTGTAGACTGTGCCGCGCTGGTGTCTCTGCCCCACTGTTGACAGGCCTCTGGTTGTGTCCAGGTTGGGTTCATCGCAAATCATATCACAGCCCTGCACCTCTGCCCTGGGACCTGAGACGTTGAGGGATGGCTGGGGCGCCAGGCACTGCTGTTCAGCCATGTTATGTAGGCAGCATTGCTTCCAGAGCTGAAGTCCCACTGTGCACGGGGGGTGGGTTCTGTCTGTGTGCCTGTCTGCTGCACCTGGCTGTCCCAGACCTTCATGTGGAAGCCACTGTGGTAAGAATGTGTGCTGTTTCCTTAAGGGTTTCCATTTTCCTGATTACTAATATCACCATTGGCTAGCAAATTTCTTCTTTTGTAAAAGATCTATTTGTTCAAGTCTTTTATGTATTTTTTTATTTTCCCTAATTGATTTATAGGACTTCTTGATATATTCTGGATGCTAGCTTGTCACCACCCCTCTGTCTCGTTTGGGATGGTGTTGGATCACTTTCCAGTCCTGACATTTCTGGGGAATTCTCTCTCTCTCCCTCCCTCTGCTGTCTTCTTGCTTTTCCTTTTGTTTTATTCCTTTAGTTTAGTTTAGTTTAGTTTTTGTACAGGCAGAGTTAGACAGTGAGAGAGAGACAGACATAGAAGGATCTTCCTTCCGTTGGTTCACCCCCGCAAATGGCCGCTACAGCTGGCGTGCTGCATCGATCCGAAGCCAGGAGCCAGGTGCTTCTCCTGGTCTCCCATGCGGGTGCAGGGCCCAAAGACTTGGGCCATCCTCCACTGCCTTCCCGGGCCACAGCAGAGAGCTGGACTGGAAGAGGAGCAACCGGGACAGAATCTGGTGCCCCAACCGGGACTAGAACCTGGGGTGCCGGCGCTGCAGGCTGAGGATTAGCCAAGTGAGCCGCAGCGCCGGCCTATTCCTTTAGCTTTGAGAAGCATAGTTCAATGAGTCTTTAGGTATCCACCATAAGTCAAAATAGATCTTTTTAAAATCCATTTTAGTTAATTGTAGATTATTGTTTACTCCATTAAAACCTTTTATTGCCAACTGTTTGATGAATAAATTAATTTGAAATGATAAAAGCTACTAATGAGGTTAATTGTATTTTTCATATTATTAGGCTCGTCTGAAAGAATTGGAGCAAGAAGCCCATTTTGTTGCAGGAGAAAGGTTTCTCATAACGAGTAACAACCAGCTGCGGGAGGTAAAGTTAGATGTCACCACCTTGGGAAAATATAATTCTTTGTTTGAAAAAAAAAGATTCATTTACTTTTTTATTTGATAGGAAGAGTTATAGAGACAGGGAGAGGGAGGGAGATAGAGAGAGAGAGAGAGAGAGAGAGAGAGAGATGTCCTACCCTCTAATTCACTAACCAAATGGCTGTACTGGCCAGGGCTGAGTCAGGCCGAAGTCAGAAGCATGGAACACCATCCAAGTCTCCCATGTTGGTGCAGGGACCCAAGTGTTTGGGGCATCTTCCTCTGCTTAGCCAGGTGCTTTAGCAGGGAGCTGGATCGGAAGTAGAGCAGCCAAGACTCAAACAGGCGCTCATAGGGGAAGCTGGTGTTGCAGGTGGCAGCTTGACTCACTGCACTGCCCCTGGAAAAATACAGTTCTTACTTAGGAGGCAAAGGAGATTTATTCTGAATTTACAAGTATTATTTCATGTAGTTTATCTGAAAATGTATAAGCTGTTCATGTTCTCTCACTGTTTGCAAACGTGTTTAAATTCTTTTTTTTTTTTTTAAAGATTTATTTTAGGGCCGGCGCCATGGCTCACTAGGCTAATCCTCTGCCTGCGGCACTGGTACTACAGGTTCTAGTCCCAGTTGGGGTGCCAGTTCTGTCCTGGCTGCTCCTCTTCCAGTCCAGCTCTCTGCTGTGGCCCGGGAAGGCAGTGGAGGATGGCCCAAGTGCTTGGGCCCTGCACCCACATGGAGACCAGGAGAAGAACCTGGCTCCTGGCTTTGGATCGATGCAGCGCACCAGCTGTAGTGGCCATTTGGGGGGTGAACCAATGGAAGGAAGACCTTTCTCTCTGTCTGTCTCTCTCTCACTGTCTAACTCTGCCTGTCAAAAAAATTTATTTTATTTATTTGAAAGACAGTGTTACAGAGAGAGGTAGACACAGAGAGAGAGGTCTTCCATCCACTGGTTCACTCCCCAGATGGCCGTAATGTCCCGGAGCTGCTCAGATCCGAAGCCAGGAGCCAGGAGCTTCCTCCAGGTCTCCCACGTGGGTGCAGGGGCCCAAGGACTTGGGCCATCTTCTACTGCTATCCCAGGCCATAGCAGAGAGCTGGATCGGAAGAGGAGCAGCCGGGACTACAACTGGTGCCCATATGGGATGTTGGTGCTTCAGGCCAGGGCTTTAACCCGCTGTGCCCCAGCGCCAGCCCCAGTGTTTAAATTCTTAATTCAAAGCCTTTAGGTTTGGGCTGGTGTCTTGGCACAGTAGATTAAGCCGTTCGACACCAACATCCCATATGAGCACCAGTTAGAGTTCCGGCTTCTCCACTTCTGATGCAGCTTCCTGCTAGTGTTCCTAGGAAGGCAGTAGAAAATGGCCCAAGAACTTGGGTCCCTGCCACCCACGTGGGAGATGGAGCCCAGTCCCAGCTATTGTGGCATTTAGGAGGTGAACCAGAGGATAGAATATTTGTCTCTCTCTCTCCCTCTCTCTCTGTAACTCTGCCTTTAAACTAAATGCATATTTTTTTTTATTTGACAGGTAGAGATATAGAGACAGAGAGAAAGGTCTTCCTTCCGTTGGTTCACCCCCCAAATGGCCGCTATGGCCGGCTCTGCGCTGATCCAAAGCAAGGAGCCAGGTGCTTCTTCCTGGTCTCCCACATGGGTGCAGGGGCCCAAGCACTTGAGCCGTCTTCTACTACCTTCCCGGGCCACAGCAGAGAGCTGGACTGGAGGAGAAGCAACCGGGACTAGAACCCGGCGCCCATAAGGGATGCCAGCACCACAGACGGAGGATTAGCCAAGTGAGCCACGGCGCCAGCCCCCCTAAATACATAATTTTTAAAAATATTTATTTATTTATTTGAAAGAGCCATACAGAGGAGAGGCAGAGAGAGAGAGAGAGGTCTTCTATCCGCTGGTTCACTCCCCAATTGGCCGCAACGGCCAGAGCTGCGCCCATCTGAAGCCAGGAGCCTCCTCCAGATCTCCAACACGGGTGCAGGAGCCCCAAAGACTTGGGCCATCCTATACTTCTTTCCCAGGCCATAGCAGAGAGCCAGATCAGAAGTGGAGCAGCCGGGACTCAAACCAGCACCCACGTGAGATGCCAGCACTGCAGGCAGTAGCCCCACCCCGCTATGCCACAGCGCTGGCCCCAAGACATAATTTAAAAAAAAAAAAAAGCCTTTTAGAAGCCACTAAATCAGAATTTAAGCATTTTGTAACATCTGTGTCTGGTGTCTTCTGTGCTGATGGTTTTAACTCTAACAATAATGTTGCTTCTTTCCAATCTGGAACTCTCAACACTTGAAAATGGCTTTTCCTGAAGATCCTCTTTGACAAGTTAAAGCTACACTTGCTGAGTCAAAGGCGTCTCCCCAAAACAGGGCTGCAGAAATACCCATCCACGTCAGAAGCTGTGGTAAGCTTTAGAAATCTTCTTTTATTTTTATTTTTTTTAAATTTTAAAAAAATTTATTTGAAAGGGTTACAAAAAGATGTAGAGCCAGAAATAGAGCGAGGTCTTCCATCCACTGGTTCACTCCCCAAATGGCCACAACAGCCAGAGCTGAGCTGATCTGAAGCCAGGAGCCAGGAGCTTCTTCTGGGTCTCCCACACAGGTGCAGGGGCCCAAGGACTTGGGATATCCTCCATTGCTATCCCAGGCCATAGCAGAGAGCTGGATAGGAAGAGGAATAGCTGGGACAAGAACCAGCACCCATATGGGATTCTGGCGCTGCAGGTTGGGGCTTTAACCCGCTGCGCCACAATGCTGGTCCCATCTTTTCTTTCTTTGAAATGATAGCCCATCTATGACTCACCTCAGACCCACTGGAGCTCCCTTAGAGGGCAGCCCCTCAGGCTCCTCCCCAAGATTGCGCTCCCAGCAGTGGACTAAGGAGAAAGTGGCCAGCAGTAAGTACATTTTTTCAGAAGCAACAGATCGGCTTGACTTCCTGCAAAAGATAATTTGGTGGGGTTTTGTTCTTAAAACCAAATTTCTGACATCCCAATCCCACTCGCTTTGTTTCATCTCCCGAAAGAGACTGAGAATGGGAAAGGTCATCAGTCCTCTTTTCTCTCCCAGATTTGTTGCAGAGAATTAGCTGCCCCTCTCTTGAGAGGAATATACTTTTAAACTGACAAAGAGTACTGAGAGTCGACTCATAGAATGACAAATGCCCTAAACAGCACCCTGGCCTCAGAATCAGCTCTTAAGGCATTCAGATCTGGCTAAAAAGCCCATGAGAGTATCTCAGGCATGGAAAGCCGAGACACTGTGGCAAAAAAATGGCCTACGTGAAAGATCTCTGTAAGTGGAAAGAAGGGGCCATCAAAGAAGGAGGTACCTTTCTCTGAAGGGAGGAGAGAACTTCCACTTTGACTATGGCCCTGTCTAAATAAAGTCAGAGTTTGTGAACATAAGAGGCTTCCATAGCCTTGGCAGCTCATGACAAAAGCCTTGGGAGATCACTGACAGCATAAATAAGAGTGCCAATTGTTAAATCAACAACAGGATTCACTGTGTACTTGCTCCCCATGCAGGACCTCTGTCCTTAATGTGTTGTACTATGAGAATTAACGGTAAAACTAATCTTCAAACAGTTCTTTATACTTTGTATGACTGTGTGGGTGCAAACTGTTGAATTCTTTACTGGTACAGAGTTGATCTTCTTTATATAAAGATAATTTAAAATGAATCTTAATGAAGAATGGGATGGGAGAGGGAGTAGTGTGGGGAGCAACTCGGACTAGACTAAGTTACTGGAATTAAGACTTATTCTATGCATCTGCTCTCCCACAATATGGCGCTGAGAAGGGAGTAACAACTTCTACGTAGCTGCCTCTCGCCAATTTGATTGACTGAGCTGCAGGAGCTGATCTTGCTCCTGATTGGAGGAGAGCAGCGTACTCGGAGTGTGGGTAGCAGAGTTGGGATTGGTGGAAGAGGACTATAAAGGAGGAGAGAGACAACATGCACCAGGAACATCTATCTGAAGGAACACCTGTGCAGCCCCCGAGAGAGCCGGCCTGCGGTGTGCCGCTCCCCCGCGGAAGTGGGGAAAGTGGCTAGGGGGAACCGCCCTTCCACGGAGGTGGAAGGGTCGGTAGCCAACCCGGGAAGGACCAGCAGCAAACCCGGGGAGGGCCGAGCAGACAAAAGAACAGCGCAGGGTCCTATGTCGTTCCTCCACGAAGACGGGGAGTGACATAATGGTGCCGTGACTCGGATATGAAGCCTAGGCAGGGTCTAGTGTCGTTCCTCCATGAAGAGGGGGAGCGACAGAGTAGGAGATGGGATGTTTTGTGGGTGGGAGGGTGGTTATGGGGGGAAGAACCGCTATAATCCAAAAGTTGTACTTTTGAAATTTATACTTATTAAATAGAAGCTTTCTATAAAAAGTACTGAGAGTCGACTCTGCTAGGACGGCAGAGTATGAATAGACATCCAGAGGTCAGCAGATGCTTGTCCTGGAAGGACGCAGTGTGGGAGAGCGGTGAGTGCATTCACAGAGAACCAGCTCGGAGCTGCAGACGGTGCTCCCCGTGCTCGCCAGCTCTGGTCGGCAGCAGAAGACGTTTCCTTCGGAGAGGACTTCTCTGGCCGGACTGCCCCCCAGCACCCAGCACAGTCTTCTTGCTCCTCTCAGCCCTGTTGGGACCTTGGATTCAGGACCTCGTGAAGCCCGGTGCTCTGAGACTGTGCCCACACTGGGTAATAATGGCCTCCTGTAGAGGTAACCCAGAATTCCCGTCTTTCAGATCCTGTTCTTCTTCACAATGGAGAAGGGCCCCATCCTCCTCCCATGTCCGTGGGAGCCAGTGTGGAGTACGGAGTGAGAGCAGGGCCAGTGGATCAGCCACCATGCCTACTTGCACGGTTCGGGCCACGTTTGTTGGCAGCTATGTGCCTCAGTGTTCTGATCTGTAAGAGGAAGATGATGACAAGAGTACTTTCCCAGCTGAGTATGTCTGTGTGTCCAGCAGGACTTAGGAGGACGGTGCCAGACACAAGTTCTCCGTCATCCACCAAACATGGCCTGTACCATGGGCTGCGCCAGCCACACGCCTGGGACTCATCTCTGCCTTTCTTCCCATCTCACCCATAGCAAGCCTCATGGTCTCTGCCTACAAAGCATGTCCTGAACCTGCCCCCTCTGTCCCCTCTCGTCCCTCTGTCCCCTCTCCTTTGAGTACTCCAAACCAGGCTTCCACTCCTCCCCACCTGCTGGCCATTCCTCAGCTCTAGGCAGAGCTTGCTTTTAAAACACTGGAGATCGTGTTGCTCCCCTGACTGGAATCTCCAGTGGTTCCCATCGCACTTAGTCGGCCCCAAGCCTGTGAATGCAACCCTTGGCCCTGGGTCTGGCCCTGTCGCTCCCCTGTGAGCATGCCGGCTGCACACAGCTTTCTACACAGGCTCATTCCTAGGTCCCTGGACTGGCCACAGGTTTACCCCAGTGGCCTGATTGTCAGCTTGCATGTTGTCTTCAGGAGACCTTTCCTGGAGGCCCCTGTTGAGCCCCCCTTGAGGCCCCCGTTGCTCCCTATGTCTTCACCTTGATTTATTTTTACACATTATCTATAATTGTCCTAGGTATTAGTTTGCTTATTTCACTAGAATGTAGGTTGCACAGACCAAAGCCCTCACTTTGTTTGGAAAACCAAAATGTCCTAAAATCAGCCTCTCGTGGGGCTGAACTGAATGTCTGCTCATGGAGCCCCGAGACAGCAAGTGGCTGCTGGGAGCTAAGCCCCTTCCTGCTGGAGAGACTCAGGCCTGCGTCTCCTCACTCGCAGAGCACATGTGGGAAGTGAGCCCCGAAGCTCCAGCAGCCATTGTGCAAGGCCCCGTCTGTGCCTGCTCTCTGGGAGCCCCAGTCGGCTCATTTTCCGTCCTGGCGCCATCGGCACTGCTGCCCTTCCCTCGGCAGCAGCCTTGCTTCCCGCCAGCTTGCGGTGTGAGAACTCTCCTGGTTCTGAGTTACCTGTAAGCAGAGTTAGACAGTGATTTTAACAGGGAGACTCGTCTTTTTTCTACAGAGACACGATTGACACCGTGTTAGCCTTACTCTCTTATTTAATGAGTAAGTCATGCTTACTCATTCTGTGCATTTTTAAAAAAAATTAACTTTTAGTAGGTAACACATGCCCATGGTTCCAAACTGAAAACTAAGCTCCTGCCCACTGCTTCCCTCCCTCTGTCTCCTTCATCCTTCCCAGTGCCTGCCCCTTTCTCCCATTGTGTTCTTGGAGCCAATGACAGGGCTTCACACAGGATTGTTACTGCCCAGCTCCCCCTACTGAGTTAGGTTTTAGTTCTAGCAGGGTGTGGACTTTGTCCAGAGGACATTCCCAGTGCTCGAAACAATGCACGGGCAGAGTTGCTCAGTAAATCTCAAAGGAATTCCTCAGGTTGTGATAAGTACTCTTTTTCTCATTATTTAATTCCACACAGTTTCTTATTTCCATTAGAATTCTTTGACTCCTGAGTTGTGTGGAAGTGTCCTAAAGTTTCCAAATGTGTGGGGGCTTCCCCGGTGTCTTTCATTATTGATTTCTACGTTCAATGTACTGGAGGCTGAGAACGTGATCCATGTGACTTCAGTTCTCTGGCAGCACCAGTGTTCACTGACACCCCACAGGGGCATAGAGCTGGCATCTTCCTGCATCTGTGCAGGGGGGTGTTCCATAGACCTCTGGTGTCAAGCCAGGGGCCTCCTCCATCATTTGCTGCTGCTGGGGGATAGTGGAAATTCTCTCCCATTGGCGGACTCACAAGGGGGGGGAACATGAGTCCTGCTTGAACTAACTGAAGGCTTTGGGGTGTGTGTGTGTGTGTGTGTGTGTGCGCGCGCGCGCGCATTCTCTTAGTAAAGCCACATGTTCTCAGAGAACTGTGGGGCTTCAGATGCTGGAAAGCTGTTAAGACAAAGGCTGCTGGTCTAAGTTTTGGAGTTCAAAAGCTGGAGATAGGTGCAGGGCAGGGGGACTCAATTTTTCCTGAACAATTTTAGGTTCACAGCAAAATTAAACAGAATGTAGAGTTCCCGTATGCCATCAGCCCCTACAAATGCATGATCCCCTCCACTATCAACATTCCTCACCAGAGGAGTGCATTTGTTACAACTGATGAACCTCCACTGGCTCATCCTATTACCCAACGTCTATATCAGGGTTCATTCTTGGTATTGGACGTTCTATGGGTTTGGACAAATGTGTGAGCACTTATATCTACTACTATAGTATGCAGAATGTTTCATTGCCGTAAAAGTCTTTGTGCTCTGGCCTAACCCTTGACAATCCCTGATCTTTTTACTCTCTCTCGAGTTTGCATGTTCTAGAACATCATATTGTTGGAATCATGTAATATGTAGTCTTTCAGATTAGTTTCCTTCACTTAGTAATATGCACTTAGTTTTTCCCATGTCTTTTCTTGTGTTGGTAGCTCATTTCTCTTTAGTGTTGAATAATATTCTATTGTCTGAACATACCATCATTTATCTGTTCATCTACTAAAGGGCATCTTGGTTGCTTCCCAGTTTTGACAGTTACAAATAAAGCAGCTATAAATATCTATGCACAGATTTTTTGTGTGGACATAGGTTTTCACTTATTTGGGTAAACAGGGAGGTATGCAGTTGCTAGACTGTGTGCTGTAAGTATGTAGTTTAGTAAGAACAAACTGTCTTCCAAAGGAGCAAACCTTTTTGCACTCCCACTGGCAGTGAATGGGAGTTCTTGTTGCTTCACATCCTTGCCAGTACCTGGTAATGTCAGTGTGTGTGTGTGTGTGTGTGAGTGTGTGTATGTGTGTGTAAGGCAGAGTTATAGAGAGAAGGAGAGACAGAGAGAGAGGTCTTCCATCTGCTGGTTCACTCCCCAGATGGCTGCAACAACCAGGACTGGGCCAGACTGAAGCCAGGAGCCAGGAGCCGGAAGCTTCCTCTAGGTCTCCCATGTGCAGGGGCCCAAGCACTTGGGCCCTCCTCCACTGCTTTCTGATAACCATTAGCAAGGAGCTGGATTGGAAGTGGAGCAGCTGGGATGCAAACTGGCGTCTCTATGAGATGCATCTTTAACCACACCTTTAATCCACTGAGCCACAGTGCCTGCCCCTAGATATGTTTTTATTTTTAAATTTGTTAATATTTATTATTTTTTTGAAAGGAAGAATTACAGAGAGGGGGAGAGAGAGAGAGAGAAAAAAAAAAGAAATCTTCCTTCCATTGATTCACTTCCCAAATAGCCACAACAACTGGGGCAAGTCCAGGCCAAAGCCAGGAGTCTGGAACTCCATCTGGGTCTCCCTTGTGGGTGGCAGGGCCCAAATAGATAGGCCATCTTTCTAGGCACATTTGCAGGGAGCTGGGTCAGAAGTGGAGCAGCCAGGAATGGAACTGGCCCCAATAAGGGATGCCAGTGGCATAGGTTGTGGCTTCCCCTGCTGTACCACATTATTGACCCTAAGATATGGTTTTGTTTTTTAAAGATTTATTTATGTATTTGAAAGTCAGAGTTACACAGAGAGAGAAGGAGAGGCAGAGAGAGAGAGAGAGGTCTTCCATCCACTGGTTCATTCCCCAATTGGCTGCAATGGCTGGAGCTGTGCCAATCCGAAGCCAGGGCCAGGAGCTTTTTACAGGTCTCTCACACGGATTCAGGGGCCCAAGCACTTGGGCTGTCTTCTGGTGATTTCCCAAGCCACAGCTGAGAGCTTGATAGTAAGTGGAGCAGCCGAAACTAGAATCGGTTCCCATATGGAATGCTGGCACCACAGGTGGCGGCTTTACCCACTATGCCACAGTGCCGGCCTCAAGATATGTTTTTAAAAGCCCAGTCTTTTTTCTTTTTTTTTTTTTTTTTTTTGACAGGCAGAGTGGACAGTGAGAGAGAGAGAGACAGAGAGAAAGGTCTTCCTTTGCCGTTGGTTCACCCTCCAATGGCTGCCGCGCTGCGGCCGGCGCACCGCGCTGATCCGATGGCAGGAGCCAGGAGCCAGGTGCTTTTCCTGGTCTCCCATGGGGTGCAGGGCCCAAGCACTTGGGCCATCCTCCACTGCACTCCCTGGCCACAGCAGAGAGCTGGCCTGGAAGAGGGGCAACCGGGACAGAATCCGGCGCCCCAACCGGGACTAGAACCCGGTGTGCCGGCGCCGCTAGGCGGAGGATTAGCCTAGTGAGCCGCGGTGCCGGCCAAAAGCCCAGTCTTAAAGCTGATTGGAGGATGAAAGAGACTGATTAATAGGCTGTCACTTGTTCTGGAGCAGATGTCACTGTAGGCCAGGTGACAGCAGTGAAAATGAGGCACCTTTAGAGTAGAAAGGACCTTCTGATACATTCATATGAGTGTGAATAAGGCAGGGTTTGGGTAGTTCAAGGTGTACTAAGTGGTGCACCTGGGCAGGCAGATGGGCCCACTACTCAGGGAAAACTGGTACAGGGACAGTTTATTTGGTGGTGGTGGTGGTGGTGGCTGGGGAGGGGTAATCAAGAATGTAGTCAAGTGCACAGAAACACGAATGTCCCATGCCACCTCAGCGGCTGGATCTGTAGGGTAGGGCTCAGGACAAGTCCCACGTCCCATGCCCCACATTGGAGATACACATGTGGAAGCTGTCGGTGGCTTTTGTTATGGTCACCCTGAAAATGTTGGTCCTCTACCCCAGCTGAGATTTGGAAAGCACTGCTTTGATGGCCCGGCCCACAGCTGACCCACCAGGGCAGCATGGGGCAGGCAGCCTACTCCGGGCAGTTTCTGCGGCTGATTCTCTTGTGCAGTCAGCTTTGACAACAGAGTTGAACTCCATGAAATTGACATGCGGAAGTCAGAGGGAGGAGGCACAAATGAGGGGCTCTAGAGTGGGCAGAGCATGAAGAGAGATCGGGAGAAACGGAGTCAGGAGCCCACGGAGCGCCTGAAGAGGCAGCAGAGCTGCAGGCAGCCTGCCGCCCCAGCCCTGATCCTTAACCAGTGCTTGTAGTCGTTTGTCCACATTTTTTTGTGATCAGACACTGGATTGTTTTCTCCAGTGTTCTCAGCTGCTCCAGTCAAGACCATGAAAGACTGGTTAGAAAGTCATTTTGTAAGAAAGGTTTCAAGATAAGGAGAGTTAGATATCCTGAGCAGTTTTCTTGGGTAAGTGTTTTCATGCACTTTATCCCCCTGGTGGTGGCTTTTCTGAGAAAACCAGGATTCTGCATTGCACCGAGGCAAGGCTCCTCCCCTGAGCAGCGCCTGTGTCTGATGCCAGTCGTGACTCTGATTGATGTCTCTAGGCCTGGCCGGGATTCTGTGTCCTCTGTATTTATCAAGAAGGATATGTTCAGTGGTTTATACTGTTAAATTAAGATCATATCATGAGTTCTCCCCTAAGTTGATTTACAGATTTACAGAAGGAGTTTTTTGTTAGAAATTGGCAAGCTTATTTCCAGGTTTATATGGAAATGCAAAAAACTAGTAAGTGCCAAGATAATCGTGGGAGAAATAAAAGCACTGTTGGAGGACTTATTCTGTTCGATATTGTGACTAATTATAAAGCAATGAGAATTACTAGGAACTGAGTAAGTGATACCAGTTGGTACAGACTCAAGGATAAATAAATAGACCAAGGGACCACTAGAAAATCCCCAAGTGGGAGCCAGCATCAGCGTAGCCGGTTAAGCTGCCGCCTGTGACTCTGGGTTCTGTATTGGAGCCCCCTTCATGTCCTGGCTGCTCTGCTTCCTATCCACGTTCCTACTAATGTGCCTGGGAAGGCAGCAGAGGATGACCCAAGTACTTGAACCCGGCACCCATGCAGGAGACCTAGATGGAGTTCCTGGCTCCTGGCTTTGGTCTGGCCCAGCCCCAGCCAGCCGTTGCAGCTATTTGGGGAGTGAATCAATGGATAGAAGATCTTTTTCTCTCTGCCTCTGCCTCTGTCACTCTGCCTTTCAAATAAATAAAATAAATCTTTTTTAAAAAAATGGGGTGGTGGTGGTGGTGGCGGCATCGTGGTGTAATGAGTAGCTGCCGCCTGCAACTCCAGCATCTCATGTGGGCACTTCCGATCCAGCTCCCTGCTAATGCACCTGGGAAAGCAGCAGAATGCCCCAGGTCCTTGGGCCCCTGCATCCCTGTGGCAGACCCTGATGAAGCTCCTGGCTCCTTGCTTCAGCGTGGCCCAGCCCTGGCCGTTGTACCATTTGGGGAGTGAGTTGGCAGATGGAAGATCTCTCTCTCTCTCTCTCTCTCTCTCTCTCTCTCTGTAACTTTGCCTTTCAAATAAATAAAATAAATATTAAAAAAAAGAAAATCCACAAGCTCCCATATATGGTAAGGGTTTCTGATAGGGGTTGCACTGCAAAGCTGAGTAAGCAGGGCCTGTACAATGACTCGGGGCCAGTCATCTTCACCCTCATTGCACACTATGCACACAAGTAAATTCCAGTGAATCCTATATCTCAATGGAGAAGGCAAAACAGTAAAGATTGGAGACGGTAACAGAAAAGGATATCTTCAAGATCCTGAGGTAGGTAAACATTCATAAACAGTCCACAAAGTGTTTCAATTGTAAAGGGAAAGATTGATAAATAGAGCAAGAGTGAAATTATGAATATTTATGAAAAGATACCACTAAACCTGTAAAAAAGTAAGCCACAGAAGGTGAGAAGCTATCTCCAATAAATATAACTGACCAAACACTGTTCAGAATAACACACTCCTGTAATTTAGGAAGGAAAAATACATAATCCAGTTTTTTTAACGAGCAAAAGATATTAACAGGGGTTTAATGAAAGAAAGTATTACAATTGGTCAATAAATATATGCATTGTGGCCAACTTCATTAGTCTTTGGGGAAATGCAAATGGCAGTGAGATATCACTTCTCGTTTGGCAGAACAGCTCAAATTAAGACTATGCATTGATTGGGGCCAGTTCTGTGGCATAATAGGTAAAGCCACCGCCTGCAGTGCCAGCATCCCATATGGGTGCTGGTTCAAGTCCCGGCTGCTCCACTTCTGATCCAGCTCTCTGCTATGGCCTGGAAAAACAGAAGATGGCTCAAATCCTTGGGTCCCTGCACCCATGTCAGAGATCTGGAAGATGCCCCTGGATCCTGGCTTTGGATCGGCACAGCTCCAGCCATTGTAGCCAGTTGGGGAATGTACCAGCAGATGGAAGCGCGCGTGCGCGCTTGCGCTCTCTCCTCTCCTCTCCTCTCCTCTCCTCTCCTCTCCTCTCCTCTCCTCTCCTCTCCTCTCCTCTCCTCTCCTCTCCTCTCCTCTCCTCTCCTCTCTTCTTCTTCTTCTTCTTCTTCTTCTTCTTCTTCCTCTTCTTCTTCTTCCTCTTCCTCTTCCTCTTCCTCTTCCTCTTCCTCTTCCTCTCTCTCTCTCTCTCTCTCTCTGCCTAACTCTGACTTTCAAATAAATAAATAAATAAATACATCTTAAAAAAAATAAAAGACTGCCAGCGCTGCAGCTCACTAGGCTAATCCTCCGCCTTGCGGCACCGGCACACCGGGTTCTAGTCCCAGTTGGGGCGCCGGATTCTGTCCCAGTTGCCCCTCTTCCAGGCCAGCTCTCTGCTGTGGCCCGGGAGTGCAGTGGAGGATGGCCCAAGTGCTTGGGCCCTGCACCCCATGGGAGACCAGGAAAAGCACCTGGCTCCTGCCATCAGATCAGCGCGATGCACCGGCTGCGGCGGCCATTGGAGGGTGAACCAACGGCAAAAGGAAGACCTTTCTCTCTGTCTCTCTCTCTCACTGTCCACTCTGCCTGTCAAAAAAAAAAAAAAAAAATGCATTGGAAAAGATGTGGAGCACCTGGAGCATCTGTGTGTTGCTTGATAGAGGTATAAACTAGCACACTTTGGAGAGCTGGTGTGCCTCTGCTGACGCTGACCAGCAGTCTCACACCTGGGCATATGCTGACTGGAGTCTGTGCAGCATAATTTTCATAGTAACATTGTATGTAATGGCCCAAAATGGAAACGCCTTTACATCCATGCAGGATGAGGGAGTAAATAATTGTCCTTTATTCATACAACTTAGAGGAACCTTCCGACCTAATATTGGACAAAACAAACCACACACAGTACCTATCCTGTTCCATCGGTAGGAAGTTCAGAAACAGGGCAGTGTAGCCGGCGGTGGTAGAGGTCAGGGTGGCGGTTACCCCTGGGAAGGGGCAGGGACTAAAGGGAAACAGGAATGTTCCATGTGTTAATGTGGGCAGCCGTTCCACGGTGAGTTCACTCTGATAATTCAACAAACTCTTCTTCCTAGTTTGCACCTTCCAGCATGTATGTTATATTTTCTTTTTTTAAATTTGATAGCCATGTTCCAGTGCTACTTCCCTGAAATTGTGCCCAGATCACTTGTGATTCAAATAGTGACTGTTCCTAAACCGTTGAGTCACACGTTTGTAGGCATTTTCTTAATTTTCTCCCCTATGTGTTACTTTACATGCCCCAGATTTAGATTTCAGTAATTTAAATCTCAAGGAATCTTATTTCCATGCTCATGTGAAGTATTTTAACTTCCATGGGAACAGTAGAATGATTTTGCGTGAGATTAGGATTAAGACATTTGATAAATTGAGTGTATTATAAGTCTTCATTTGGAAAATATACTCAATTATACCATTTATTACTAGAACTTTCTCCAGCTGAAAATAAGTGTTTGAAATGGTAAAATGAAGGACCAAGTTGGTGATGTTTCTTTTCATTTTTTAGTTAAATGCCCTGCAAGACCTTCATCCGCTACCCAAGATAATTCTGGAATATAGACAGGTAAGGTAAATCTTTGGTAAGTAAGTTGGTGATGAAAGGGAGCCACATGGTCCCAGACAACCACATGCGCTGAAGCTGCCCTGACCGTGTCCTGAGGGAGTACAGTTCTCTTCAAGGCAGCCAGTATGAATCCTACATGGAGAAAGATAACTGAACATTCAGAGAAAATGTCAGGCATGTCATTACTGTGCGGCTCCCGCGTGATGCACTCCCACCAGCACCGAGCTCCCGCAAAGCCCGCTTCGTCTGGTTTCTAGGCGCCTCTGGTTTCTAGCATGTTTCATCATCTTGTACATTTACCAGGGCATTCATGCCCTGCCCTCTTTCCTCTTCTAGCTACTCAGGTTTTCTCTGTTTATACACCTGCATTTACTTCAGAAGTTCTCTATGTTTGGGGAGCAGCATTGTGGTATAGTGGGTTAGGTCACCAGCATCCCAAATGGGTGCCAGTTCAAGTTCCGGCTCTACTTCTGATCCAGCTCCCTGCTAATGCACCTGGGAAAGCAATGGAAGATGGCCAAGTACCTGGGCCTCTGCACCCAGGTAGGAGATCCGGGTGAAGCTCCTGACTCCTGCTTTGGCCTGGCCCAGTTCTGGTCATTGCAGTCGTTTGGCGGAGTAAACCAGTAGATGGAAGAGCTGTCTCTCCATCTTTTACTCTGTCTCTCTGTAACTCTGCCTTTCAAATGTGTCTCTTTAAGAAATTTCTTTAAAGAAGACGTTCTCTGTGAACCTCATTTATTGTTGCCACCACCTGTACCCCCAGCACTGCTGGTTACTGAGCTGTGTCTTGCTGTCTGTGAGGGCCTGGCCACTGTGCAGAAATTCGTTTTCCAAATAGTCCTTCCTGAAGCAATGTAAGCATGAGAAGAAAACAAAATGGCCTACTTTGTGGGCCAGAGGCATTTATTGATGTTTGCCATTTTTCTGTAGATCTAAAACTATTCCAGAATAATATTTTAAAAGGGTAGAGAGACTTCACTCTCTGTGGACCAGTGTTATTTATCCTTGTATCTCCGAAAGTCGTTCCGGGGCTTCCTAGAGTTATCCAAGGTGACGCCAGCGGCACATGCCCAGCACTCTGTGAAGGGCTACACTGATGCTTGCACCTGAGAAATACTTAAACATGGAAAATTGTTATTCTTGTCTTTGTAACTTAGGTTCACAAGATCAAGTCAACCTTCGTGGATGGATTACTTGCTTGCATGAGAGAGGTAATTGAAGCTCTAAGAAAAAGATATGATTAAGAATATAGTTCATATATATGTTCAGATACATAGAACTTTGATAATTTATTAAGTTAGGAAATAATCTAATATTCTTAAAACCATGAGCCATGATTTTGTGATTATTCAGATCTTCTGGATTAAGCTGATGTTCTACTTTAAAATCTATTTGTGTTGGAGCTGTGCACCTGTCCTGTGTTCTCATCTGTTATAGCATCTCTTTTTGGAATTATTTGAGATGTTATTGTTTTAGTTTGTACATGAGTAGGCTACAGAGATGTTCTGTGACTTGTGTTGAGGCCACACAGCAAGTGACAGAGCCTGTCTGTGACACACAGTCCCTCCACAGGCTGTTGGCTCCTCCTGTCCCCAGGACTGGATTTGTAAGTGACATTAAGGCCTACTTGGTGCTATCACAGCTTCTGCTTGTGTAAGAGAGAAACTTCCTTCTTGCCCATCCTTGACCACACAGCAGGAGTTTTGTAACCCCAAGGACTTTTTGGGTTGGGCGTGGAAGGCCCAGCGACTCACTGACCTCTGGAGGAGCAGTGAGTGTCAGGTGTTGTAGGTGAGGGGTCGTAGCATTGCCAGAGTCTAAACTGATTCTTTTTAACTGTTCAAGGGCTCCATTTCTTCTACGTGGAATCAAACTGGAACTGTGACAGGAAGACTTTCAGCCAAGCATCCTGTGAGTTAGCATTTTTTGTTAAATGCCAATTTCCGTGCCTCGCAATTGAAATTTTGCCTGCATGTGTTTGCCTGTACGTGTTTCATTTCATTCTACACTGATAAATTGTGTTTTGGTTTGCTTACTCATTTTGCTAGTACTTATTTAGCATCTTCTGTGTTCTGGAAGCAAAGTGGGCGAGTAAGACTCCCCTCTCCCTGTGGCGTCCTGAGCAAGGGATTCTTCCACCTGGAAGCCCACCACGCTAACGCCGAGAGCAGAAGGGACACCGCTTTTCCCATCTTCTCTCAAATTTGTGCTAGAAAAGCGGCTTCTGGTTCCTGGGGCCCGGTGCTGTTCCCATGGCCACCTTCATTTTACGACTGTTGCAAAGTACTCTTCTCTGATGAAAAAGCTATGAATGCCTTTAAATTTAGGATGCAGCTTTTTTTTTTTTTTTTAAGGCAGAGTTAGGACACGCACATGGGCTCTTCCATCCACTGGTTGACGCCCGGAATGGCTGCCATAGCTGGGGCTAAGGCTGGTCCTACACTAGGAGCCTGGAACTCCAACCTGGTCTCCCATGTGGTTGGCAAGGATCTAAGCACTTGGGCCATCTTCCACTGCTTCCCAGGCTCATTAGCAGGGAGCTGGATCAGAAGTAGAACAACCAGGACTCAAACCAGCGCCCATATGGGGTGCTGGGCATCATACACAGGGACTTCCCTCTGCACTACAATGCCAGCCCCATGATACAGCTTTAGTAATACAAGAGTTGGTTTTTAAAATGGCTTTATCTTATTGAAAGAAAGAAGACTTATCTCTGATTTCTCATTACAGAACAGTTACTTAAGCACACAAAATAAATATAAACTAATTAAAATCACTTGCTGGGGCTGGCCAGCATTGTGGCATAGCAGATTAAGCTGCCACCTGCCATATCAGCGTCCCATAAAGGCGTCAGTTTGAATCCCAGTGGATCCACTTCTGATCCAGCTCCCTGCTAATGTGTCTGGGAAAGCAGAGAAAGATGGCCTGAGTGCTTAAATCCCTGCCACCCACATGAGAGACCAGGTGCTTGGGCCCCTTGCACCAGTGTGGGAGACCCAGAAGAAGCTTCTGGCTCCTGGCTTTAGTCTGGTCCAGCCCTGGCCCTGTGGCCACTTGGGAAGTGAACCAGTGGATGGAAGATCTCTCTCTCTCTCTCTCTCTGCCTTTCAAATAATATATACAATAAATCTTTTTAGAAAAAACACTAGCTATTCCACCCCACAGAGCACACTGGTTAGCAGCTTGGTAACTATCTTTACATATTTTTTGCAAAGCACACGTATTCATAAAATAATATCTTTTCAACAAAAATAAAGACATACTATTTTATATTATGCTTTTCTATTTTAGTTAACATCTCGATATCATACATCAATAAATATTGCTATTATACATTAATAAAGAATAATTAAATCTATATTTAAATATATACTGTTATATATGTTTATGGTAAAGAAATTCATGTAATGTAAATTGTTTTAAAATAGTATTCATTTATTTGAGAGGGATACAGAGTGCTCCCATCTATTGGCTCACTTCCCAAATACCTTCAGCAGCCAGGCTGGACTAGGCCAAAACCGGGAGCTAGAAATTGAATGCAGGTTCCCACATGGGTGGCAGAAACCAGTTACTTGAGCCATTACCAGCTCCTCCTGAGTGCCCATGAGCCGGAAGCTGGACTCCAGAGCAGAGTCAGGAACTCGAGCCTAGGCATTCCAGTCGGGGGTGGGGTATCCCAAGCAGCACTTTAGCCGTTAGGCCGGAAGCCCATCTTGTGGGAATTTACAGAATGAGAAAGTGTAAGTTGTCTTTCCCGTGGTTCCCTCTGTTAATAGACCTTCCTCTGGACGTTTACATGTATGGCGTACCTAGTGCACACAGGTAGCAGGGTGACTGTGAGGAGGAGAAAGAGGCTGGCACTGGGCAGACTTGTACTGGGGTGTGACACACAGGTATAAGACACCCCCTCTGGGGCTGTAAGCTCTTGGGTCACCAGCTGTATCTTGGACTTACCCCTTCTAGAAGAGTGGCACTTGGAAGTGGCACTTAAGAGAATTCTTCTGTGGTCTAGATCTGGCTGATTGATAGCAATAGCAATCACAACACTGATAGCAACATGAACGCAAACGCTGCTCTGTAAGCAGTGCGGCTGTCGGCCTGCAGTTCAGTTGGTTTCTCCAGCTACCACATCTGCTGTGCGTTTTCTTTTAGTTGATGCTGCTTCCTATTCAGGAGTTATTTAGGAAGTCTGACAAGTTTTAAGGCCATTTTCATCATCATTATTACTATGTATTAATTGGCGAGGGAAAGACAGAAGGAGAAAGAGCTCCACTAGCTCCACTAGGTCACTCCCCAAATGACTGAGGTCGGGAGGGAGCCAGGAACTCGGTACCCGTCTCCATGTGAGTGACCCAGTCCTTGGGCCATCCTTGGTCTGCATTAGCAGCAGCTGGAGTCAGAGCATGAGGACGCAGGTTTCAACCTGTTGTCCGCATGGTGTGGTTCCAATATTTGTTTAGTTCTCAAAACCTTTGCAGCACTGGTCAGATATCCCCACTTGATGGTCACCCGGTGGTCACTTTAGGAACTGAGATGCATTCTGTTTGCTTGCGTCCCAAAGTCTGTGTGTGCTGTCAGGATGCTACTGCACAGGTGCAGCTGCAGCTGAGCCCGATGATTTATGAACAAGTTTACGATGTTGTTTTGCTGAGCTCCTGTCCCTCCATAATCTCTCCAATTATTTCTGGTTCTTTGCCAATCTCATTTTTTTTTTTTTTTTTGGTCTTTTAGCCAGAAATCTAAGGCTATAGTAATCTGACTCTGTCGCACACTTCCTGCCACTGGCCCCATATCCGGGACCAACCAGGCAGGAGGACTGAAGGGAACAAGTGATAAGCACACAGCCTGTTTGGTGGTCCTCCAAATTCCAGCCTGCTCTTGCTTGCTGCCCTTGCGGAATCCTCAGCTTGCTGTCCTGTGTGTTGTCTAATCTCTTAGAGCTGCATGCAGCAAGAAGGCTTCCTGTATCTCACCAGGAATGGCAAGCTCAGCTTCATTTTTAAGAGATTTACTGAAGTATAAATTGACATATTACAAATTTTATACATCACAAACAAATTTGGTAAATTTTGACAGTATGTGTTTGACCATCAAAACATCACAATCAAGAGAGTGAACATACTCATCCCTCCCAAAAGTAAACTTGTGCTCCTTTGTAATCTCTCCCTCCCTACCCTCAGGCAACCACTGACTTATTTTTGTCACTATAGGTTGACTTACAATCTCTGAAAGTTTATATAAATGGAATTACACAGTGTGAGATCCCTTTTTTGGTTTGGCTTCCTTTGCAGCATTATGATTTCAAAATGCAGCCGTGTTCTGCTTTTCAGCACTTCATTTGTTTTTATTGCTGAGTGGTATCCCTTTAAATCTGTGTACCCCAATTTTTCTTTAAAGTTATCTATTGATTGATATCTGAGTTGTTTCTAGTTTGGAGATACCAGTTTGGGGTATCACTACGTACATGCATGCACAGACTTTATACAGGCATACTTTTTTTTTTCCCTCTCAGGTGAATGCCAAGGAGTGAAATAGCAGGTATATGTTTTACTTTTTAAGAAACTGCCAGGGCCAGCCTGTGGCATAGCAGGTGAAGCCACTGCTCATGATACTGGAGTCCCAAATGGGCACTGGTTCGTGTCCCGGCTGCTCCGCTTCCAATCCAGCTCTCTGCCATGGCTTGGGAAAGCAGCAGAAGACAACCAGGTGCTTGGGCTCCTGACTTCCAGGTGGGAAGTGCTGATGCAGCTCCTGTGTCCTGGGTTTGGCCTGGCCCAGCTCTGCCCGTTGTGGCCATCTGGGGAGTGAACTGGTGGGTAGATGGCCTCTCTATATATATAGCCCTGACTTTCAGATAAATGAATACATTTTTTAAAAGAATAAAAACTGCCAAATTGTTTTCCAAAGTAGTTCTAGCATTTGACATTTTTTAAAAAAGATTTATTTTATTTATTTGAAAGGCAGAGTGACAGAGAGGGAAAGAGAGAAAGAGATCTTTTGTTTGCTGTCTCAGTTCTCAGATGGCCACAAGGCCGGTACTGGTCCAGGCTGAAGCCTGAAATCTTGAACTCCCTTCAGGTCTCCAACGTGGTGCAGGGGCCCAAGTACTTAGGCCATCTTCTGCGGCTTTCCCAGGTGCACTGGCAGGAAGCTGGATCAGAAGCAGAGCAGATAGGACTAGAATTGGTGCCCTGACAAGGGGTGCTGGCATTTAGGCAGCCGCTTAACCCACTGCATCACACTGCTGGCTCCTGACTGACATTCTTGTCAGTAGTGTATGAGAATTCTGCTTCACTTACAACCCCACTAGCACTTGGTATGGGCAGTCTTAATTTTAGCCGTTCTTTTATTTTACTTCTATTCCATTCTATTCCACTCCACTCCACTCCACTCCACTCCACTCTAGATGGAGAGAGATACAGATAGATTGAGAGCTCCCATCCACTGGCTCACTCTTCCAAATGCCTGCAAATTGCCAGGAATAGGCTGGGTCCAAGTCAGGAACCAGAGACTGAGTACTGGACTCCCATATGGGTGGCAGGACCCCAGCCCCAGTTACTTGAGCCATCACCGTTGCCTTCCAGTGTCTTCATTGATAGGAAGTTGGAGTAAAAAACTGGGGCCAGCTCTCAAACCATGATACTGTAATGTGGGATATGGGCATTTTAACCCCTGGGACAACCACCTGTCCTTAATTTTAGTCACTCTAGTAGTGTGTAGTGGAACCTCACTGTGGTTTGAATTGCATTGCTATAATGACTGATGGTGTTGATCATCTTTCCATATGTTTACTTGTCCACTTTTCTTTAGTGGAGCATCTACTCAAAACTTCTGCACATTTTAAAGAGTTTTTTTTTTTTTAATATCATCAAGTTTTGCGCATTCTTTGTATATTCTAGATCCATGTCATTTATCTGATATATATCTAGCAAAGATTTTCTTCCAGTCTATGGTTTGTCTTTTCATTCTTTTTATATTATCTTTTGAAGAGAAGTTCTAAATTTTAATGAATTATGGTTTATCAATATGTTCTTATATGGATCATGGTTTTGGTATTGTTGCTAAGAAATCTTTGCCAAGCCAGGATTACAAAGATTATATTCTGTTATCTTAATCTAGATGTTTTATAGTGTTGGGTTTTACATTTAGGTTTATTATCCATTCTGAGTCGGTTTTTGTATATGGTGTGACGTAGTGTCTAAGTTCATCTCATTACGGTCAGCGCCGTGGCTCACTAGGTTAATCCTCCGCCTTGCAGCGCCGGCACACCAGGTTCTAGTCCCGGTCGGGGTGCTGGATTCTGTCCCAGTTGCCCCTCTTCCAGGCCAGCTCTCTGCTGTGGCCAGGGAGTGCAGTGGAGGATGGCCCAAGTACTTGGGCCCTGCACCCCATGGGAGACCAGGATAAGCACCTGGCTCCTGCCTTCGGATCAGCGCAATGCACCAGCCGTGGCAGCCATTGGAGGGTGAACCAACGGCAAAGGAAGACCTTTCTCTCTGTCTCTCTCTCTCTCACTGTCCTCTCTGCCTGTAAAAAAAAAAAAAAAAAAAAAAAAGGTTAACTAAATTCATCTCATTTGCAAGTGGATTTGTAGTTGTCCCAGCATCATTTATTGAAGACTCTTCTTTCCTTCATCTAATTGTCTTGGCAAAATCAAAAAGGTTTATGTCTGTGCTCTGAAGGTTGTCCATTTGATCTCTGTACATTATTGTAGCTTTCTGATAAGTTTTTAAGTTGTGGTATGTAAATCCTCCACCATTTTTTATAAAAAATAGCATGGTTATTCTGAGTCTTTTGCATCTTACGTACCATGTAATCATACATTTATCAGTTTCATCAAAAAAGCTGAGATCTTCATTGATATCACATTGACTCTAGAACTCAATTTGGGGAGACTTGATATCTTCATGATATTTAGTCGTTGGGGTGGAGTGACACAGCCAGTTTAGCTACTGCTTGTGACACTGGCACCCCATTTCGTAGCACAAGTCCCAGTCCTGTCTGCTCTGCTTATGTTACAGCTCCCTGCTAATGTGTCTAAGAAAGCAGTGGAAGATGTCCCAAGGCCTTGGGCCCCTGCATCCATGAAGGAGACTCAGATGGAGTTCTGGGCTCCTGACTTCAGCCTGGCCCTACCCCGGCTGTTGCAGCCATTTGGGAAGTGAAGGTGGAAGATCTCTCTCTCTCTCCATCTCTCTCTCTCCATTTCTCTCTCTCTCTGCCTTTCAAATAAATAAATCTTTAAAAAATAATATTTACTCTTCTATCCCATGGAAAAGGTGAACCTCTTCATTTATTTAGTCTTCCTTGGATTTCTCTTAGCAAAGTTTTATAGATTTCAGAGTATAGGTCTTATTTTTTTGAATTTATCTCTAAGTATTTAATATTTTTGCTATGGGTATAAATGATGTTTTGGCTTTAAATCTCAATTGTTCATTTCTATGAATTTTATGTTCGTTATATTCAATATGACCTTTTTTTTAAATAAAGATTTATTTATTTATTTGAAAGTCAGAGTTACACAGAGAGAGGAGAGGCAGAGTTAGAGATAGAGAGAGAAAGGTCTTCCATCCAATGGTTCACTCCCCAGCTGGCCGCAATGGCTGGAGCTGCACTGATCTGAAAGCAAGAGCCAGGACCTTCTTCTGGGTCTCTCACGTGGGTGCAGGGGCCCAAGGACCTGGGCCATCCTATACTGCTTTCCCAGGCCATAGCAGGGAGCTGGATTGGAAGTGGAACAGCCAGGTCTTGAACCAGCGCCCATATGGGATGCCAGTGCTTCAGGCCAGTGCGTTAACCCACTGTGCCACAGCGCTGGCCCCAGTATGACCATTTTATATTTTGATTTTTGCATCCTGCAACCTTTATAGGCTAACTTGTTAGTTTTAGTAACTTTTTTTTTGTAGAGTCTATCAGATTTTCTAGCTAGATAATCATGTCATATGTGAATAAAGAAACTTTTACTTCTGATTTTCCAGTATGGATTCCTCTTTCTTGTTTTTATTTCCTGAGTACAGTGATCAAAATGTGTTGAATAGGAATGGTGAGAGCAAACATCTTGTTTATTCCAAATCTTGGGGAAAACATTCAGTTTTTCACTAATGAGAATCGTTTACCTGTAGGTTTTACATAAATACTCTCAACCACATTGAGGAAGTTCCTTTCTATTAACAGTTTGTTTAAAGTGTTTAAATGGATATGGATATTTCAATTCATCAGATTCTCTCTTGCACCCATTGAGATGATCATAGGATTTTCTTTTTTAGTTTTTAATATGGTGAATTACACTAATAGATTTTTCAAATAATAAACCAACTCTGCATTCCTGGAATAAAACCTATTTGGTTTTGATGTATTGTTCTTTTTATATATTGTTGGGTTAGATTTGCTAAAATTTTGTATAGATTTTTTTCAAAGATGTATTTTATGGGGCCAGTGCTGTGGCATAGCGGGCTAAGCCTCTGCCTGTAGTGCCAGAGTCCCATATGGGTGCCGGTTCAGCTCTCTGCTATGGCCTGGGAAAGCAGTGGAGGACAGCCCAAGTGCTTGGGCCCCTAGACCCATGTGGGAGACCTGGAGGAGCTTCCTGGCTTCTGGTTTTGGATCGGCTCAGTTGCAGCCATCTAGGGAGTAAGCAGCGGATGGGAGACCTTTCTCTATGTCTCTCCCTCTCTCTGTCTGTAACTCTGCCTCTCAAATAAATCTTTTTTAAAAAAACTTACTTAAGGCCGGTGCCGCTGCTCACTAGGCTAATCCTCCGCCTTGCGGCGCCGGCACACCGGGTTCTAATCCTGGTTGGGGTGCCAGATTCTGTCCCGGTTGCCCCTCTTCCAGGTCAGCTCTCTGTTGTGGCCCGGGAGTGCAGTGGAGGATGGCCCAAGTGCTTGAGCCCTGCACCCCATGGGAGACCAGGAGAAGCACCTGGCTCCTGCCATCAGATCAGCACGGTGCGCCGGCCGCAGCGTGCCAGCCATGGCGGCCATTGGAGGGTGAACCAACGGCAAAAGGAAGACCTTTCTCTCTGTCTCTCTCTCTCACTGTCCACTCTGCCTGTCAAAAAAAAAAATTTTTTTTTTAAAAATTTACTTGAGAGATAGAGTTACAGAGATAGAGAGGGAGAGATAGAAAGAGATCTTTCATCTGCTAGTTCACTCCCCACATGGGCACAATGGCCAGAGCTTTGCTAGGCCGAAGCTAGGAACCAGGAGCTTCACCTGGGTTTTCTGCATGGGTACAGGAGCTCAAGGACTTGGCCATATTCCACTGCTTTCCCAGGTGCATTGACAGGGAACTGGGCCAGAAGTTTGAGCAGCCAGGACTCGAACTGGTGCCTATACTGGATGCTGACATTGCAGGCTTTGGCTTAACCTGCTGCACCACAACACCTGTCCTTGTATAAATTTTTTTTGAATCTGTTTTAATGATGGCTGTTTGTCAGTAGTTTTCCTTTATGTCTTTGTCTAGTCTAGGAATCAGAGTAATTCTAACCTCAAATAATTAATTGGGAAGTATTCCCTCCTCTTCAATTTTTTGGAAGCATTTTTATAGAATTACTTTTATTTTCTTTTTGATGGTTTGATAGATTTCACTGGTGCAGCCATTTGTGCCTGACATTTTCTTGGTAGAAAGGCATTAACTAAAAGGGCAAATTCTTAAATATTTACCCCTGTAGTTACTATTTCTGGCGTTTTCATTTCCTTATGTGCATCCAGATTCCAGTTTGGCATTATCTTCCTTCTGACTCTAGGACATCTTTTAACACTTCTCACAGTGTAGGTCTGCTGTTGATGAATTCTTTTAGTTTTTGTAGGTCTGGAAACATCTTTATTTCAAATTTGTTTTTTGAAAGTTATCTTGGTGAGGTGTAAAATTGTTGGCTGAATGGGGTTTTTTCTCCTCAGTACCTTGAAGATGCAAACTTCTTCCTTACATTGTTCCTGGTAAGAAATCTGGTGTTATTGTTCCCTTCCCTATACATAATCTGTCTCTTTTCCTGGCAGCTTTTCATTTTTTTCCTTTATAACTCCTTTTGAGAAATTTGATTATGATGTAGCTTGGTGTATAGTTCTGTCATGTCTCACATTTGAGATTCTTTGAGTTTCTTAGATCTGTGGGTTTATAGTTTTCATCAAACTTAGAAAAGTATTGGTGGCTGGCGCCGCGGCTCACTAGGCTAATCCTCCGCCTTGCGGCGCCGGCACACCAGGTTCTAGTCCTGGTCAGGGCGCCAGATTCTGTCCCGGTTGCCCCTCTTCCAGGCCAGTTCTCTGCTATGGCCCGGGAGTGCAGTGGAGGATGGCCCGAGTACTTGGGCCCTGCACCCCATGGGAGACCAGGATAATCACCTGGCTCCTGCCTTTGGATCAGCTGGAGGGTGAACCAACGGCAAAAGGAAGACTTTTCTCTGTCTCTCTTTCTCTCACTGTCCACTCTGCCTGTCAAGGAAGGAAGGAAGGAAGGAAGGAAGGAAGAGAGAGAGAGAGAGAGAGAGAGAGGGAGAGAGGGAGGGAGGGAAGGAAAGAAGGAAAGAAAAGTATTGGTGATTATTTTTTTCCACTTCTTTTTTTTTAAATTTTTATTTGAGTTATACAAGTTTCATGTATTTCACATATACAGATTTAGGAACACAGTGACACTTCCCCCCTTACCCTCTCTCCTGCCCACACTCCAACATTCCCACTCTTAATTTTTACAAAGACCTGTTTTCCGTTTACTTAGTGGTCATATAGTTAACACTACACTGAGTAAGTATTGGTGATTATTCACATACTTCGCTCTCTGTCCTCTGCCTTGGCATTCCGTTTACAGTTACAAATAGGAGGTCACTGGAGTTTGTCCTGTAGCTCACTGAAGCATCTTTTGTCTTTTCCCTGGATTTTTCATTGTTTCAGGTTACATCGTTTCCATTACTGTATCCTCTAATTTACTAATCTCTTCTTTTTCTTGTTGAATCTGTTGTTAATCCAATTAAGAATTTTTTCGTATTAGACATTATAGTTCTCATTCTTAGAAATTCAATTTGTATCTTCTTTATATATGCCACTGAATTTTTTTCAATATGTTGAGTACAATGGTAATATTTGTTTTATTGTCCTTGCCAGCTAACTTCAACATCTGTGTTATGGATTAGTTTCAATAGGTGATTATACTGTTAATATGGATTAGTTTCAATAGGTGATTATACTGTTAATATGGATTAGTTTCAATAGGTCATTATACTGTTGAGTCCATTCTCCTGATTCCTTGTATGCATGGTAATCTTTGTTTGGATAACAGATATTAAGGATTGTACATTGTTGAATCGTGGATCTTTTTACACTCCCATAAGTTCCTTAGCTTTGTTCTGGGATAACTGAAGTTATGTACAAGTGGTTTGTTCAGTTCTGGTCTTGCTTTTATGATTGGTTAGGCAGTTCCAGAGAAGTGCTTCATTTAAGACTGTTCAGAGGCAAGACCTTCTTGAGAATTCTACCTAATGTCCCATGAATTACGAGCTCTCCAAGAGCAGCTGGTGGGAACAGGCCCTATTCCTGGCCCAGTATTCTGGATATTTCCCCAGTCCTTAATAGTTCAGCTTGCAATGAACAGCTCACCGCTGGATTCTCAGCTGCCTGAGGGGCTCAGAATTTGTGGAGATTTTGTAGATTATCTCACTTCTCTAACTGTCAGTGTGGAAGCAACTTTCTCTTGCACTGTACACATCCAAGTGGAAGTAGAAACTCCACCTACAATGATTAATTCATCTAAGCCTCTGCCTTCTCCATGTCCTCTTAGCA
This sequence comes from Oryctolagus cuniculus, assembly GCF_051225735.1. NCBI lineage: Eukaryota > Metazoa > Chordata > Mammalia > Lagomorpha > Leporidae > Oryctolagus > Oryctolagus cuniculus. Next base: position 1,061,125 of record NC_142868.1, on the reverse strand, counting down.
CTGCAGTGGTTTACTACTCAGTACCTCTTTGCTCCCTGAGCAGCTCAGCCTGACGCCCTCCTAGATACCCCCCTCTTAGCACTGGAGTGGTGTATTACTCATTACTACTCAGGATTTGCTCCCTGAGGAGCTCAGTCTGATGCCCTCCTAGATGCTCCCCTCTTAGCACTGCAGTAGTTTATTACTCATTATTACTCAGTACCTCTTTGCTCCCTGAGCAGCTCAGCCTGACGCCCTCCTGGATACTCCCCTCTTAGCACTGCAGTGGTTTCTTACTCATTATTACTCAGTACCTCTTTGCTCCCTGAGCAGCTCAGCCTGATGCCCTCCTAGATGCTCCCCTCTTAGCACTGCAGTAGTTTATTACTCATTATTACTCAGGATTTGCTCCCTGAGCAGCTCAGCCTGACGCCCTCCTAGATGCTCCCCTCTTAGCACTGCAGTGGTTTATTACTCATTATTACTCAGGATTTGCTCCCTGAGCAGCTCAGCCTGACGCCCTCCTAGATGCTCCCCTCTTAGCACTGCAGTGGTTTATTACTCATTATTACTCAGTACCTCTTTGCTCCCTGAGCAGCTCAGTCTGATGCACTCCTAGATGCTCCCCTATTAGCCCTGGAGTGGTTTATTGATCATTATTACTAGGATTTGCTCCCTGAGCAGCTCAGTCTGACGCCCTCCTAGATACTCCCCTCTTAGCACTGCAGTGGTTTATTACTCTTTATTACTCATTACCTCTTTGCTCCCTGAGCAGCTCAGCCTGACGCCCTCCTGGATACTCCCCTCTTAGCACTGCAGTGGTTTCTTACTCTTTATTACTCAGATTTGCTCCCTGAGCAGCTCAGCCTGATGCCCCCTAGATGCTCCCATCCTTCCCTAACCGTGATGTTCAGGATGCTGTGCTGCTACAGCTGTGTACTGTGTTCACCTTGCTGGGTTGTAAATTCCATGCATGTGGGGACTGCCTCTTCCTGGACTTATCTTCAGGTGTAGCTCTGTGCCTAGAACCTGACAGGCTCAGGGTGGATGAAATGAATGAAAACCTGAGGGATGACCATTCTTGAGTTGCCTTCCAGGGCTTCACTGTCACCTGTTTGGGGATCACTGGGATCACCAGTTTGTTGATAAAGTGCATTAACTTGCTTCCCTCTGCTGGATGGACATGCTCGTCACCGCAGGCAGGGGTGGCCGAAAGGTATTCTGTTTGTCTAAGTTCTGCTCTTCCCCCAGCTCAGAGGTGCAGGGCCCGTGCCTGTGGATCCTGGTTTGGCACGTCTCTCTGAGCTGCCGTGTTTTCCCCAAGGCCGTCCCGTGGGAGGTGCTGAGGACCTTGGCTCTCACTGCGTTTGCCAGGAGCTGCATTCCTGCACCCAATACCTCCTTATCACACGTGGCGTCCCATGTCCTCCCAACGTGTCTGCATCGACAGGGCCCCTTTTTGTCAGTGTCCTCATTTCACTGAGTGCCACTCGTGATGCTGACTCGGGACTTATCAACATCATGTGATTCAAAATATCTGACCTTTCACATTTTTGCAAATTCTTTGGTATCCAATTTCTCATTTTTCTTCTAGGTTAGTATTTACTTTTTAAAAAGTGGTATAACTGTATTAAATTGGAAATGTTAGAATCCAGGCATTATTCAGCTGTATTTTGCTTTGCTTCCTTTGTTTTTTTCCCTTTGGTTCTCTTTATTTTTCTAACAGTGTGTCCAGTGTTTCATTAGCATGTTTGTACTGGCTGTTTGGAATCAAGCTCTGGTTGTCATAGTATGGTCATGCTTTGACATACTGGATTATTCACTCTTTGCCTTGCCTTTGGGCTGTCACTCTTGTTATCTGTGTTTGGATAACTTTTTCTACCCCTAGAGTCCCTAACATATCTTCCAGACTGGTCTTCCTTGTCTGGTTACTGCTGTTAGTCCTTCTGGTTTCAACTCCAGGAACGTCCTCAGGAAGCCTTATTTGACCCCTTCTGCCTCCGTCCTCCTGCTCTCCCAAGCTCACTTAGAAGCCCCTTGCCACATCACATAAATAAGACCAAGTGTCTGGTAATAACAATAGATAGAATTAAAAAGGAGAGAATGTTCCAACATGGGAAGCAGTCCACACGGCAGACTCATAGAAGGACAAACTCCCTAAACAGCACTCTGACCTCAGAATCAGCCCTAAGACATTCAGATCTGGCTGAAAAGCCCATGAGAGCATTTCAGGCATGGAAAGCTGAGACACTGTGGCAAAAAATGACCTACATGAAAGATCTCTGTGAGTGAGACCCCAGTGGAAAGAAGGGGCCATCAAAGAAGGAGGAACCTTTCTCTGAAGGGAGGAGAGAACTTCCACTTTGACTATGGCCTTGTCTAAACACTGGTGGAGTTTGTGGACTCAAAAGGCTTCCACAGCCTTGGCAGCTCATGTCAAGAGCCTTGGGTGATCACTGATGTCATAAATAAGAATGTCAATTGTTGAATCAGTTGTTAGTTAAAAGGAAGCTTCTGAAATTCAAAGGTAAAGAAACAAAACAAAGTACTTTTTGATATTTGATCTCTGGTGACTGATACCTTTGTACTTTTACTGGGAGATTTTTCTGCCTTCACATTCTTTCATAGTGATGACCATGTTTCTGTGTGTAGCACATCCTTAAGCATCTTTTGTAAGGCTAGATGAGTGGTGACTAATTCTTTCAATTTCTGTTTGTTATGGAAGGTCTTTATTTCACCTTCATACATAAATGAGAGCTTTTCAGGTACAGTATTCTGCGTTGACAGTTTTTTCTCTGAAGATTTAGGATATATCTTGCCCTTCTCTCCTAGGCTGTAGGGTTTCTGACGAGAAGTCAACTGTGAGTCTAATTGGAGATCTTCTGAAAGTAATCTGGTGGTTGTCTTGTGTACTTTTTAGAATCTTTTCTTCATGTTTTACTGTGGAAAGTTTGACTGTAATGCATTGTGATAAAGATCTTTCCTGGTCAAGTCTATTAAGAGATCTATGTGCTTCCTTCACTTGGACGTCCCTTTCTTTCTCCAAATTGGGGAAGTTTTTTGTAGTTATTTCACTGAATAGGCTTTCTTTCCTTTTTTTAAAAATGTATTTATTTATTTATTTATTTATTTGAAAGTCAGAGTTATACAGCGAGAGAAAGAGAGGTAGAGAGAGAGAGAGAGAGAGGTCTTCTATCTACTGATTCACTCCCCACTTGGCTGCAACGGCCCAAGTTATGCCATTCCAAAGCCAGGAGCCAGAAGTTTCCTCCCGGTCTCCCACACAGGCGCAGGGGCCCAAGGACTTGGGCCATCTTCTACTGCTTTCCCAGGTCATAGCAGAGAGCTGGATCGAAAGTGGAGCAGCCGGGTCTCGAACCAGCGCCCATATGGGATACTGGTACTTCAGGCCAGGGCGTTAACCCACTGCACCACAGCACTGGCCCTCAGCTTTAATTCTCATAACTCGTATTCTAGGTAAAAGAATTATCATTTTCTCAATAGAATGTATTTGAAGTATCTGATTTTTTGAAAAAGATATTGAGTTCCTCATGGGAACTTTATTGCCACTTGAAGTTCCTAGATATGAGTGATAGTTTAGTTTTGAAGGACATCTGACTTATTTCCAGTTTTTGGCTATCACAAATAAAGCAGCTAAAAGCATTCCTGCTTAGGTTTTTGTGTGAACTTGAGACCTCATTTCTCTGGGATAAATGCTTGCTGTTGTTTAAATCTTAGTTGTTTGTGTGTCCTCTAAAATCCTTTGTGTTGAAAGCTTGGTCCCCCAAATCTTGTGTTAGTGGTTAATGGTTAATGGATTAGTGTGGAAACTGAATCCGGTGATGGTATCTGAAGGCCAGATCTTGGGTAGTGATTAGATTGGATCGGGCTCTAGGGTGGAGCCGCATGATGGAATCATGGCAGCTTTATGAGGAGACACTAGGCACCGACAGGAGAGTATTCCTGATCTCTCTGCTTCCTGGCTACTATGTGCTGTGTTATTGCCCACCTTCAGCCTCCCTAGATGGCTGTGCCAACCAGATCTTGGGCTGCGAATCTTCAAAACCATGAGCCCAAACCAGCCTGCTCTATTCATAGGTGGTTTCTTCCAGGAACCTGTTGTAGTGACTCCAGGCTGATCAGTACAGTGCCCAGGAGTGTAATGGTTGGATCATATATTTTAAAATATATTGCTGAATTATATATGCTGATTTTTCAACTTCTTTATACTAATATTTTAATTATATTTGTCAATGTTTGTGTACACATTTATGAGGAATACTAATTTATCTGGTTTTGGTGTCAGGGTAATAGTACTAAGTGAATTAGGAAGTGTTCTCTGGTATTTTCTAGAAGATGCTGTATGGAACTGATGTTAATTCTTTAAATAGTTGGGAGAATCCTCCAGTGAAATCATCTGAGCCTACTACATTTCTTTTTGGAGAGTTTAAAATTATGGGTTCAATTTCCTTAATAGCTGTAGTGTTGTTTATATTTTCTGTTTCATATTGGTTGGATTTTTGTCTGTGTTTCTTGAGGAATTGATCTGTTTTGTCTGAGTTGTGAAATTTATATGTGAATAGTTTTTGGGAGGGTCTGTAGTGATATTCCCTACTTCACTCTTGATGTTAATCTTTTTTTGTCTTTTCTGTTTTTTCTTGTTAATCTAGTGAGTCTTGCCAGCTGCATTGTTCTTTTTCAGATAACCAACTATTTGTTTCATTGGTTTTTCTCTATTAGCCTGCTTTTAGTGTATTGATTCTGTTGTTCATTGTTTCCTTCTCCTCCTTGATTTAGATGATTCTGCTTCTCTTTTTCTGGATTCTTAGGAAGGAGACTAGATTATTTCCTCTCCCAGCACTATAATTCACTTAAGCACTGTCATGTCTGTATTTCATATATTTTGTCAAAGAAAAAATGCACAGAGTTAAACTGGCTGGGAGAGCTTGTTCAAGGTCATTGCACTAGGAGGGAGATTGAGCTGCACTCCATGTAGTGCAGGGAGCTGGGGATTCATAGCCAGTGGGCGGGGTGAGAGGTCAGTAGATGGGAAACTGCGAAGTCTGGGCCAGCTATCGAGGACAGAGGGCTCCTTGCTGAGCGTGCAGAACTCTGCCACTGTGCCCTCTGGGGTGCTGGGGTGGAGCAGCACGGTTGTCATCCGAAGTCCTGTCTGCTAGGCTGCCCCGTCCTGGTCCTCTGTGTTTGTGTTGAGTATTTTTTGTCAGTGGCTGCTGGCGCTTCTAGGTTTCTGGCTTCCTCAGCACCAGTCTGGGATCTATTAGGCAAAACAAACAAGCAAACAAACAAAAACCAGGGACCTCACCTGTGTGTAGTTCTTTGGGTCCCATGGTGCTAACCAGCCTGACTCCTCTCTGCTCTTCAGAGTCTTCTTGGGTTGGTTTATACGTTGTGGCTAGAGCTCCAGTTGCTGCCAGTGGCAGGCATAGGACGAGTGTGTGTTTATGCCATCTTCCTGGAAGGTCTCCTTGTGGGCAGCTCTAATGGAACTATATAAATAAATAAAAGCAGAGTTTTGAAATGCCATCAGTGTTTGCTTTGTTCCCACTGGGGCTGAGGCCTCTGTTACTTCAGCAAGAGAGGGCACTAAGGCGAGAGGAAAGAAGTTGACAGGCAGCTCTGGCTTTCAGCTAGAACTTGTCAAAGAGCCCAGCAGAAACAAAAGTATCAGTCACCAGAGATCAAATATCAGAAAGTACTTTGTTTTGTTTCTTTACCTTTGAATTTCAGAAGCTTCCTTTTAACTAACAACTCAGAGCCTTGTATTTTCAGTTTAACCTTGTAGAGGAAGCCAGTGAGTAGAAAGGAAGCAAGATACGTGGTGTGGGCAGTTCCCCACCCCAGGGAGGAGAGGGCAGCTCTGGGCTGGGAGATGTGTGGAGGGGGGGTGTGAGAGCAGAACCCGGGAGCTGAGCAGGAGGCTCGGACTCCATCCCTGGGGGCTGGAAACCCAGGTGAGTGCAGAAAGCCAGAGGAGGGGAGACAGCCTCCCACAGGCCACACCACATGTTGGGGCTGAGGATCGGCTCCTAGCCAGCAGTGCCACGTCATCCCACAATGTGTGTTTGGGCGGGAGGGCCTGGAGTGGCTGTCTCCTGACAAGTGTCGATGGCATGCGTGACAGTCCCTGGGCTCTGTGCACCTCGGTATAGAAAGCAGCTCCTCCTCTTCTGCCCACTTCTGTCTGCTCAGGGAGGAGCTCTGCGTGGACCAGTCTAAGGCCACGTTCACAGTGAGGCATAGCTGGGCCTCAGAGGACAGCAGTGTCATCCAGGCGAGGCCCAGTCCAAGAGGAAGATGGCAGATGCTGGCCTTGGTGAGGGCACAGGCTGCGGAAGTAGCCAGGGCAGGGAGTGCGGGCAGAGCAAGGCCGAGGCCAGCAAGGGCAGGGTCTCCACGAGCCAGTGACACAGGACCCACTCATTCCTAGTGCAGGGTCCTGTGGGAAGGAGCTGAGTGGAGGGAGAGAGAGGGGGAAACCTGGTCAAGCCTTGAATAACCCAGTGTGGGTGCTTTGTGCACTGAGTGCTTGTCCACACAGGTCTCAAACTCCACTGATCCATGTATCCATTCAGGCCTTAGCGGCACAGAAAAGAAAACCAGCCTCAAACTGATCTGAACAGTTAAGGATCTGGAAGTCTGAGGTGGGGCTAACTCCAGGCAAGGTTTGTCAGGTGACTAAGTTGTGCGGGTGACCCAGCCCCTCTGTCCCATCTCATAGACTCTGCCCCTCATTGTCACAAGGCACACAGTGCCAGCAGATCTCGGACACGCTCTGTTGTCCTCAGTGGGACTGCAGAATGTCTTCCTGTGGCTCCTGTGACCGTGTGAGGAGCTACTTCTCACAGGCAGCCTCAGGAAGAATTTTCTTTCATGTCTGTGACGTGCGGGGCCACTGTGGCTTGAAGGTGGGTGGAAGGAGCTTAATGAAAATTTAAATGCATTTTCTAAAGCACATATGGCCCCAGTCAGCCAGTAACTTTTGTGAGTGGCAAGATTATTTTTTCTGGCCATTAGTAGAAATAAGGGCTGTACATTTTAAACCTACCCCATGAGATAATTATTTATAATTTTTTTATTTAATAAATGTGAATTTACAAACAGCAACTTTTGCATTATTGTAGCTTTCCCCCCCCAACCTCCCTCCCTCCCGCAGCCCTCCCATTTCCCACTCCCTCTTCCATCCCACTTTTCATCAGGTTTCATTTTCTATTAACTTTATATACAGAAGATCAACTTAGTATATACTAAGCAAAGATTTCAACAGACTGCACCCACACAACCGTACAAGATATAGAGTACTATTCAACTAGTAGTGTTATCGTTAATTCTCATAGTAAAGCACATTAAGGACAGAGATCCTACGTGGGGAGCATGTGCCCAGTGACTCCCGTTGTTGATTTAACAGTTGGCACTCTTATTTATGACGTCAGCAATCACCCAAGGCTCTTGCCATGAGCTGTCTAGGCTATGGAAGCCCCTTGAGTTCACCAGCTCTGAACTTGTTTAGTCAAGGCCATATCACAGTGGAGGTTCCTTCCTCCCTTCAGAGAAAGGTGCCGCCTTCTTTGATGGCCCGTTCTTTCTGCTGGGGTCTTGTTCACCAAAATGTTTCATTCAGGTTGTTTTTGCCACAGTGTCTTGGCTTTCCATGCCTGTGAGACTCTCAAGGGCCTTTTAGCCAGATCCGAATGCCCCAAGGGTTGATTCTGAGGCCAGAGTGCTGTTTAGGGCGTTTGCCATTCTATGAGTCTGCTGTGTATCCTGCTTCCCCCACAGGATCTTTCTCTCCCTTTTAATTCTATCCTTCATTATTTGCAGACGCTGGTCTTATTTGTGAAATCTCTTCAACACTTACCCTATCTTTTTTATCAATTATGTACTTACACTTATCACTTTAACAAGTGAGATGACATTGGTACAGCCTCCTTGGTAAGACTGAATTGGAATCCCCTGGCACATTTCTAGCTCTAGCATTGGAGGTGAGTCCGAGTGAGCATGTGCCGACCTGTATATCTCCTCCCTCTCTTATTCCCACTCTTACATTTAACAGAGATCACTTTTCTGTTAATTTTAAACATCTAAGAATAATTGTGTATTAATTACAGTGTTCAATCAGTGGTATTAAGTAGAACAAAAAGAACAACAACAACAAAAAATACTAAAAAGAATAAAATAGTAAGTTGTTCCTCAACAGACAAGACAGGGCCGATCACATCATTGCTTCTCATAGTGTCTATTTCACTCAACGGGTTTCCTTTTAGCTGCTTGGTTAGTTGTCATCAGTCAGGGAGAACATATGATATTTGTCCCTTTTGGACTGGCTTATTTCACTCAGAATATTTTCCAGATTCCTCCATTTTGTTGCAAATGACCAGATTTCATTGTTTTTTTTTTTGTTTTTTTTTTGTTTTTTTTACTGTTGTATAGTGTTCCATAGAGTACATATCCCATAATTTCTTTATCCAGTCATCCGTTGATGGGCATTTAGGTTGATTCCGTGTCTTAGCTATTGTGAATTGAGCTGCAATAAACATTGAGGTTCAAACAGCTCTTTTTTTTCCCCATTTAATTCCATTTGGGTTAATTCCAAGGAGTGGGATGGCTGGGTCCTGTGGTAGAGCTATATTCAGGTTTCTGAGGACTCTCCAAACTGTCTTCCATAGTGGCTTTACCAGTTTGCATTCCCACCAGCAGTGGATTAGTGTCCCTTCTTCCCCACATCCTCGCCAGCATCTGTTGTTGGTTGATTTCTGTATGTGAGCCATTCTAACCAGAGTAAGGTGAAACCTCATTGTGGTTTTGATTTGCATTTCCCTGATGGCTAGGGATCCTGAGCATTTTTTCATGTGCCTGTTGGCCTTTTGGATTTCCTCTTTTGAAAAATGTCTGTTAAGGTCCTTGGCCCATCTTTTTATTGGGTTGTTTGTTTTGTTTCTGTGGTGTTTCTTGATCATTTTATAGATTCTAGTGTTAATCCTTTGTCAGTTGTGTAGTTTGCGAATAATGTCTCCCATTCTGTTGGTTGCCTCTTCACTTTCCTGTTTCCTTTGCTGTAAGGAAACTCTTCAATTTGAGGTAATCCTATTTGTTTATTTTATCTTTGATTACCCGTGCCTCTGGGGTCTTCTCCAGGAATTCTTCGCCTGTTCCAATGTCTTGAAGGGTTTCCCCTATGCTCTCAATTAGTTTCATGATGTCGTGGTGTATCTCTAGTTCTTTGATCCATGTTGAGTGAATTTTTGTATAAGGTGTAAGGTAGGGGTCTTGCTTCATACTTCAACATGTGGACATCCAGTTTTCCCAGCACCGTTTGTTGAAGAGGCTGTCCTTGTTCCAGGGGTTGGTTTTAGGTCCTTTGTCGAATATGAGTTGGTTATACATGTTTGGATTGATCTCTGGTGTTTCTATTCTGTTCCATTGGTCTATCCATCTGTTTTTGTACCAGTACCAGGCTGTTTTGATTGTAACTGCCCTGTAGTATGTCTTGAAGTCTGGAATTGTGATGCCTCCGGCTTTGTTTTTATTGTAAAGGGTTGCTTTAGCTATTCGCAGTCTCCTGTTTCTCCATATGAATTTAAGCATCATTTTTTCTAGGTCTTTGAAGAATGACTTTGGTATTTTGATTGGTATTGCATTGAACTTGTAAATTGCTTTTGGGAGAATGGACATTTTGATGATATTGATTCTTCCAATCCATGAGCATGGCAGATTTTTCCATTTTTTTGTGTCTTCTTCTTTTTTTTCTTTAATGTTTTGTAATTTTCATCATAGAGGTCTTTGACATCCTTGGCTGAATTTATCCCAAGGTACTTGATTGTTTTTGTGGCTATTGTGAATGGGATTGACCTTAGCAGTTCTTCCTTGGCCTCGGCATTGTCTGTGTGTACAAAGGCTGTTGATTTCTGAGTGCTGACTTTGTATCCTGCTACTTTACCAAACTCTTCTATGAGTTCCAATAGTCTCTTATAGGAATTTATTGGATTCCCTATATATAGGATCATGTCATCTGCAAATAGGGATAGTTTAGCTTCCTCCTTTCCCATTTGTATCCCTTTAATTTCTTTTTCTTGCCTGATGGCCCTGGCTAACACTTCTAGGACTATATTGAATAGCAATGGAGAGAGTGGGCATCCCTGTTTGGTGCCAGTTTTCAATGGAAATGCCTCCAACTTTTCCCCATTCAATATGATGCTAGCCATTGGTTTATCATAAATTGCCTTAATTGTGTTGAGGAATGTTCCTTCTAACCCCAATTTGCTCATGAAAGGGTGTTGTATTTTGTCAAATGCTTTCTCTGCATCTATTGAGATAATCATATGATTTTTGTTTCTCAATTTGTTAATGTGATGTATCACATTGATTGACTTTCGAATTTTTAACCATCCCTGCATACCAAGGATAGGTGAATGTTCTTTCTAATATGCAGTTGGATTCAGTTTGCCAGAATTTTGTTGAGTATTTTTGCATCTATGTTCATCAGGGAGATAGGTCTGTAGTTTTCTTTCTCTGTTGTGTCTTTTCTGGGCTTAGGAATTAAGGTGATACTGGCTTCATAGAAAGAATTTGGGAGGATTCCCCCCCTTCCAATTGCTTTGAATAATTTGAGAAGGACTGGAGTGAGTTGTTCTTTAAATGTCTGTTAGAATTCAGTGGTGAAGCCATCCCATACTGGGCTCTTCTTTTTCGGTAGTGTGTTTATTACTGATGCAATTTCTTTCATGGTTATGGGTCTGTTTAGGTTTTCTATATCTTCATGGCTCAATTTAGGAAGGTTGTATGTGTCCAGGAATCTATCCATTTCTTCCAGGTTCCCCAGTTTGTTAGCATACATCTCTTTGTAGTGGTTTCTGATGATTGTTTTTATTCCTGTTGTGTCTGTTGTTACATTTCCATTACTATCTTTGATTTGATGGATTTGGGTCTTCTCTCTCCTTTTTTTGGTTAGTTGGGCCAATGGTATGTCTATTTTGTTTATTTTTTTCAAAGAACCAGCTTTTGGTTTTGTTGATCTTTCGTATTGTTTTTCTGGTTTCAATTCTGTTTATTTCTTCTCTAATCTTTAGTATTTCTTTCCTTCTGCTGGGTTTGGGCTTGGTTTGCTGCTGTTTTTTCTAAATCCTTGATGTGCATGGTGAGGTTGTTTGGTTCCTTTCCAGGCACCAATTGCTATAAACTTTCCTCTTAGCACTGCTTTTGCTGTGTCCCACAGGTTTTGATAGGTTGTGATATCATTTTCATTTGACTCTAGAAATCTTTTGATTTCTCTCTCTCTTTTTTTTTTTTTTTTTTTTTTTTTTTTTTTGACAGGCAGAGTGGACAGTGAGAGAGAGAGACAGAGAGAAAGGTCTTCCTTTACTGTTGGTTCACCTTCCAATGGCCACCGCGGCCGGCGCACTGCAGCCGGCGCACCGCGCTGATCGGATGGCAGGAGCCAGGTACTTATCCTGGTCTCCCATGGGGTGCAGGGCCCAAGCACCTGGGCCATCCTCCACTGCACTCCCTGGCCACAGCAGAGAGCTGGCCTGGAAGAGGGGCAACCGGGACAGAATCCAGCGCCCCAACCAGGACTAGAACCCGGTGTGCCGGTGCCGCAAGGTGGAGGATTAGCCTAGTGAGCCACGGCGCCGGCCTCTCTTTTGATTTCTTCGATGACCCACTGTTCATTCAGGATCATGTTGTCCATTCTCCATGTGTTTGCATATGGTGTAGAGATTCTTGGGTTGTCGATTTCGAGTTTCAGTGCGCTATGGTCTGAGAAGATGCATGGTATAGTTTCAATTTTTTTTAATTTGTTGAGGCTCCCTTTATGGCCTAGCATATGGTCAATCCTAGAGTACGTTCCATGTACTGGGGAGAAATATGTGAACTCTGTGGCTGTGGGGTGGAAGGTTCCCATGAGATAATTTTAATTTAACCAATATTACTTTGAATGTACCCAAAAAGGTAAAACAGTGATTTATTACTCTTCTGTTTAGTTCCAGTAGGATACATTCCATTCTGTCTTCCAAAGTGGCAACCATTCATAAGTTACTATTTGATGAATTTTTTCTTCAGAGCACTACTGTATGAAGAGGTTTTGCCTTCCTAATATGATGTTTAAACTCTGTTTTCATAAGGATCTATGTAAGTTTTTTTTTAAAAGATTTGTTTATTTATTTGAAAGAGTTATACAGAGAGAGAAGGAGAGGCAGCAAGAGAGAGAGGTTTTCCATCCACTGGTTCACTCCTCAATTAGCCACAATGGCCAGAGCTGCGCTTATCCGAAGCCAGGAGCCAGGAGCCTTTTCCAGGTCTCCCAAGGAAGTACAAGGGCCCAAGGACTTGGGCCATCTTCTACTGCTTTTCCAGGCCATAGCAGAGAGCTGGATTGGAAGTGGAGCAGCCAGGACTCGAACTGGCACACACTTGGGATACTGGTGCTGCAGGTGGCACCTTTACCCACTATGCCACAGTGCCGGCCCACCTATGTAAGTTTTGCAGTAGCTAATTTGAAATAATTCTAATGAAGACGTTTATACTGTTGACATGTTATTTTTCTGCTTTGTTGATGGCTATCCCTCCAATATAATGTAAATACCAAAATATTAGCAAGATGTTTTTAAGTCATGTAATTATCACTAAATCTACAAAACTATTTGAAACCCAAGTGAGCTTCTTTAAGTCTCTGTACTTGGGATTGGCATTGTGGCATAGCAGATTAAACTGCTACCTGCAACACTGGCGCCCCATAGGGGTATCGGTTCAAGACCTGGCTGCTCCACTTCTGATCTAGCTTCCTGCTAATGATCTTGGGAAGCAATGAAAGATGGCCTAAGTGCTTGGACCCCTGCACTCACGTGGGAGACCTGGAAGAATCTGCAGGCTGCTGGCTTCAGTCTGGCATAGCCCCAGCCATTGCGGCATATAGAAGATATCTCTCCTTATCTCTCTGTGTCTCTCCCTTTCTCTGTAAGTCTGCCTTTCAAATAAATGAAAAATAAATCAAATCTCTGTACTCAATTATTTTGGTGATTTAATATTTTCCCACTTGTGTGTGGAATAAGATGCACAGTACCCTCACATTCCATGCATTGCTTTGCCATGGGAAGTGGGGCATTTTAGTATTTTCTGTGCAATTCCTCTTTACTCGGATGGGGCAGAGCAAGTTCCACTGTGTGTAACGCGTGCTGCTTTTTCTCCTCTATTCAGTTTCATCTTTTAAAGTGCTCTTGTGACCTACAAAGAAATCATGATTCACAGTGGAAAACAGATCATCGGGGCCAAACACCAGCAGGCAGAGGAGCCTTGTCCTCTCTAAGCCACACTTCCCAAAGAGGCCCTGGCTCCCTCGGGCCCCAGGCCTTTCCTGCTGGGCAGAGGAGGCCTTGAGCACTTCCCTCTGATGACCTGGCCTGTTTCTTCCGTTCCACCCTGTCTCCACTCGGCTCTGCTAGGCACACGGCTGCGCCCCGCCATGCCACCCAGCTCAGAGTGCTCCCCCTTCTCTCTAGCTGTGTCCACTGGACATGGAGATTTGGCCTTGGAGGGGTTTGCCCTTTCCAGAGGAGTGGGCTCCTTGCAGTTCGCAGCCCCTTCTTTCTCTACAGAGCTCCACTGTACAAGCGCTTCCTTCTGCAGCAGCTCCCACCCCTTAGACACTCGCGAACCTCAAATCTTTCTTTCATTTAGCTCTCCTTCAGGAACCTCAAAAAAACCGCACAGTGATCTCACCATTTTTAAGCCAAATCTTCTCTGAAATACCCATGTAGGTAGTGAAGTGAAAAATAATTTTCACAGTAACCCAGTTATTTACTTTTGCTATTTGGGTGAAGTAATGAGGTTTCCATAAGTTAAATAACTTGCTAGAATCACACAGCTGGTAACTGATCTGGAATTTGAACTCAGATCTGCCCAAAGTCAAGGCTGTCTTGTTCTAGAGTCCTGTCAAACAATGCTAGAAATTTCCTAAGTAGTTTCTCTTAACAATACAAGGGAAAACAAGATAAGTAAAAACAAACAAACAAAAAAAGGCAATAAAAACATGGAGGAGAATAGTTGGTACAGGGAGCAGAATAGTAAGGGCCAGGCCAGCACACCTGACGCGGTTGTTAGGCTTACTAGAGCCTTGTCCCTAGTCCTCGTGGCATCTGGAACCCTCTGAGTGGCTCAGTGGCCCCTCTGCCTGGATAGCTGCTCTCTGCCCCAGCCCCACAGCCTCTCTTTACCTACTTTTGATTGCAGGTTGTTTCTGTGTGCTAGAAGGTGTGGATACTGAGGACACCGTGGGCCTGACCCCAGGAGGGCTGCTGCTGGTGCGTGGGCTGAAGTTTGCCCAACTGGGGCATCTGACAGTGCCTGCAGGGTGTGTCCACATCCCCCTTCGGACAAAGGCCAGCCATCCAGCCCTCAGGTGGGGGGACCCTTGCGATTAGCACACCCCTTGGCTTTGTTACGGAGCCCATAAGGACAGCGTGGTTAAGCAAAAGCAGGACTATGGTCAGCATTTACACACTTCCCCTATCTCCCAGGCGTGCACGGCACCTTCAGTTTGGAACTTTGGCGAGGTAGGCTGATGCAGACACCCAGGTCACTCAGCACCCGGACAGAAAAGCACCAGGCCTTGGGGCCAGCACCGTGGTGTAATGGGTAAAGCTGCTGCCTGCAGTGCCGGCATCCCATATGTGCACTGGTTTGAGTCCCAGCTGCTCCACTTCCAATCCAGCTCTCTGCTATGGCCTGGGAAAGCAGTAGAAGATGGCCCAAGTCTTTGGGCCCCTGCACCCGTGTGGGGGACCCAGAGGAAGCTCCTGGTTCCTGGCTTCAGATCAGCGCAGCTCCAGCTGTTGTGGCCAATTGAGGAGTGAACCAGTGGATGGAAGACACCTCTCCCTCCCTCCCTCTCTCTCTCTCCCTCTGCCTCTCCTTCTCTCTGTGTGTATCTCTGACTTTCAAATAAATAAGTAAATCTTAAAAAAAGAAAGGCACCAGACCACGTGCCTCACCCAAGGCTGAGTCCTGGTATTTTAGCAATTGCCATCGTTCAATTAAGACACCTTAGCACCTTGCCTTTTGCTGAATGTGAAATAAAGGCTGATGTTGAATTTTTTAAGTCAGTTTCCCTATTTGTTTGGACACAATGGAGTTAAACATGAAAACAAATGGTGGTGGGCCTAGTTTCCACTCCTGGCACTTTCCCCTATCGCCACTACTGGGAGACCCGGGCTGCCCAGCCCAGCCTGTGGAAGCCAAGCACAAGGTGTCTCCTGTGAGCGTCTGAGTCTGCAAGAAATTGGCTGGGTGTATTTCCACAAGGAACTTGGAAGTGATTTTCATATATTTTGATGTCTACATTAAGGCAGGAAAATATACCCTAGGGGAGAATAAAATTATAAGAAAATGAGACCTATTTACTTGCTGTTTAAAATTATTTAAAGGCAGGGAGAGAGCACATGCACGCGAGAGAGTGCTTCCTTCCACTGGTTCACTCCCCAAATGGCTGTAACAGCCAGGGCTGGGGCATGCTGGAGCAGGAGCCAGGAGCTTCTCCCAGGTCTCCCACGTGGGTGCAGGGGCCCACGAACTTCAGCCATCTCCTACTGCTTTCCCAGGCCATAGCAGAGAGCGGGATCGGAAGTGGAGTTGCCAGGACTTGAACCGGCGCCCATATGGGATGCCGGTGCATCAGGCCATGGCATTAGCCCTCTGCACCACAGCACCGTCCCCCACGTTTGCTTTCAGATTCCTTGGTTTGGGGAACTTTTTTAACAGCTGCATGACTGCTGCTCTCCCCCTGTGTTCGGCTCCAAATGTGCAAAAGATTCCTTAGCGTGGTCTCCATCCACTGGAAGTGGCGTGGGCCTGAGAGATGAAGATTTTCACTTGTGCTGAGCATGAGGGGCCAGCAGATGTCATGTAAATAATGCAAGATTCCCACACGTGAGGCATGCACATTCTAATGTCTGCGCTGTGGGAACATTTAGACATGCTCCTTTGATATTGGCGTGGGCAGCCAGCTGCACTCCTGAGGAGGTTAATAGGGCATCCAGCCCCTCCTGGAAACATGGTGTCTGCAAGTCGGAACCACTGCTTTCTTCTTGCTCCTCGAAAAGTAGTTCCCATGTGTGTTGATATCTGACTTTGGTCTATGACAGCATCCACTTGCAAAAGTGAGTCTGACCTGGATGCTGTCACAGGCCAGTGACGGCCATGCTTCCGTCTATACCCACAGTGTCTGGGTGCTGCCCTCAGGCTTTGCCCACATTCCTGCTGTCACCCTGAAGTTCAGGCTCTCGCTAGCTGTCACATTCTTACCGCTGTCACTTTGGTTGCCCGTGGTCTTTGTCGTTCCCTGCCCTGTCTGTCACAAATGTGGGAGCATGCATTGATGCAGAGGCTGTAGGGGCAGTGCGGTGTGCATCACAGCGGCCCACACAGAAGCCCCACAGCAGCTCCTGTGCCCGTGAACCTGTGTGCACGAGCGGACACTCACAGACCTGGTGGGTACCTGTGCAGCACGGTCACAGGGAAGGCGTTAGTCATGCAGAGCCTGCCATGGCCAACCCTTCCCTCCATAAAGGCCTTACAGGAGAGAACGTGAAGGGTAGTCACAAAAGAAAGTCGGTTCTGTGTCTGCTTCTTCTCTCCTTCCCTGGAAACCCGCCAGATTTCCCCAGCTGTACTCAGGAGCCTGAAGTGCTCCCTCCTCGCCTCAGATCACTCATGAGGTTTTTCTGTGGCTCCCGTCAGTTATTTGAACCCTGCCTTATGCGATTCATGTGTGTGAAACACACATCATGGTAGACAGAAACTCCCCGAAGGCCAGATTTGTGTCTGAATTTGCTTTGTGCTGCTCCAGCCAGCCAGACTACAAGTTGTGGTGCTTTATGTGTGATGGTGCTTAATAAATTTTGGAGGGATGCATGCAAAAGGCATAAACGGCAATGAGTTAAGTTAAAGTGGCAATTCACATATTCGTGTGTGTCCAGTTTTTGATAGTATACTGATATGTCCCTCTAACTCTTAGTGCATTCAGTAAGCACACATTGACTAAGTTCTTTCCACGTGCTGGACCCTGCTTGGAAGGGAGGACCAGAACCCCGGACTGCATGTTGTGGGCGGTGTTTGGGCTGAGCCGTGCGGAGAACGCTCTCCAGTGCACCACGGCAGGCGCTGAGCCTGCCTGAGTGCGGAGCTGGGGAAGCTGTCTTCCTCGGGAAAAGGGTGCATGTGCTAAGACAGGACAGACGAGCAGGAATTAGAGGTGCAAAATGAGGACAGGACATTACGTGAGAAGGGCCGAAATCCAAAAATCCACATAATCCCAATCGCTGGGGAGGCCGGGGAGCAGTGGGCACTATCACTGCTGATGAGAATGAAAATTCCCACTTTGGAAAACTTGGCAGTTTCGTACAAAGCTAATTACAGTATGATCCAGCCATGGCACTCCTAGATGCTTGCCAAACTGTTTTGAAAACTCGCGTCTGTGCAAAAACCTACACACAAATACTTTTCGCAGCTTTGTTTATAATCACCAAAAACTAGAAGCAGGCGAGAGGGCCTTCCATAAGTGAGTGGCTGACAAACTGCAGTACCTCCAGACAGAGGTGTTACTCAGTGATAAGCGGTAACACGTGGGGTAGGTATCTGGTGCAGCAGTTAGACACCTGCATTTGTATGAGTTCCAGCTTCCTGACAGTGCACACCCTGGGAGGTTGCAAGTGAAGCTACCCACATGAGAGACCCAGATGGAGCTCCTGGCTCCAGCCTGGTCCACCCTTGGCTGTGCTGGGCATTTTGGGAGTGAACCTTTGCATGGGAGATCTCTCTCTCTCTCTCCCCCCACTTCCCCTCCCCTCTCCCCCTCTCCCTCTCTCTCTGCCTTTCAAATAAATAAAAATCAATTAACCCATTAATTAATTAAGGCCAAAAATATGTTCTTTTAGCAAAAGAATAAACTGCAAAGTCATAAAAAGAACGGTGAGTCATCGCTAAGTGGAGGAAGCCAATCACAAGTCCAAGTTGTATGCTAACATTCTGGGAAAAGCAACACTGCAGAGAGTCGAGATAAATGGCTGCCAGAGGTTCAAGGCTGGGGCTGGAGATGAGATTGAACAGATGGAAGCTGAGGGGTTTTAGATGCTGAAGCTCTTTTGTGCATGGTGAAGTGGTTGATACCTGAAACTATCTATTTATGAAAGTCTATCGAATGTATAATACCAAGAGTGAGCCTTAATATAGGAAACTTTGAAGAAATCGTTTGCAGGATGAGCAGAGTCAAGATGTGGTGTGACTATCAGTCCACCTGGAAACGTGTGAGACAGCCTGCTGGGAGAGGTTGCTGGGGGCTAGAGAAGGTGCTGGCCTGAAAGGAGTCGCGTGTTGAGGTCACAAGGCAGAAGGAACCGAGCGTCGTCAGTGTAGTCTGCTTGGTAAAGCTGCTTTCTACAGGGGGTAGGTTAGCAATTCGGATGCCATTCGGCTTGTGTACTGGAGTGCAAGTTACGTAGGTGTGGCGGGAGTCAGAGTTCTGTTGGAATAGGGAGGATGCTAGGCTTACCCATGTGTGACAGGTGAGATGGGAGACATCCACCTGAGCCTCGGGAGGCTTCTTGAAGATGCACATGATTACGTATAGAAATACAGACATGTGAGCGCACTAAGGTCAGCACACATCGGAGAGCCGGACGCATAACTGCAAGCAGCAAAGACACACCTAGAATCCAGATCCTGATTTCTATAGACCACTTTCCAATGAACAGAACCAAGGATCCTTGGAGGGATGACAGATTCTAGGAATGGGTGTGAAACATGAGCTTGGGACATTTTGTAGTATAAGAAAGTAAGAAAATGCTTTGAGGGGCCAGCGCTGTGGTGCAGCAGGTTAACGCCCTGGCCTGAAGCACCGGCATCCCACATGGGTGCCGGTTCAAGACCTGGCTGCTCCACTTCCAATCCAGCTCTCTGCTATGGCCTGGGAAAGCAGTAGAAGATGGCCCAAGTCCTTGGGCCCCTGCACCCGCATGGGAGACCTGGAAGAACCTGCTGGGTCCTGGCTTCGAATCGGCGCAGCTCTGGCCATTGCAGCCAACTGGGGGATGAACCATAGGATGGAAGACACTCTCTCTCTCTTTCTCTCTCTCTCTCTCTCTCTCCCTCTCTCTCTCCCTCTCTCTCTCTCTCTCTCTCTCTCTCTCTCTCTTCGCCTCTTCTCTCTGTGTAACTCTGACTTTCAATAAATAAATAAATCTTAAAAAAAAAAATGCTTTGAAAGATAGGACAGGGCCGGCGCCACGGCTCAGTAGTCTAATTCTCCACCTAGCGGTGCCGGCACACTGGGTTCTAGTCCCGGTCGGGGCGCCAGATTCTGTCCCGGTTGCCCCTCTTCCAGGCCAGCTCTCTGCTATGGCCCGGGAGTGCAGTGGAGGATGGCCCAGGTGCTTGGGCCCTGCACCCCATGGGAGACCAGGATAAGCACCTGGCTCCTGCCTTCGGATCAGCGCGGTGCGCCGGCCACAGCGCGCCAGCCGTGGCGGCCATTGGAGGGTGAACCAATAGAACAGGTCAAAGGAACACAGGAACCAATTGAAAGAGGTCTCGGTGCCCAAACTGGAACAATTTGAATAACAAAATAATGTAATATTGGATTAAAATGCATAATATAATCAATATCCATGAGTCCATGCTGGTATAAATGACTGAATTAAATACATAATCACATTAATTATAAATAATTAACGAAAAATCTCCTTCCTCAAGGAGGTAGAGCAAACTTCACACTAAGTATGGGATGTGTGTAGTATTTGGAAATACAGGTAAGAGTAGCTACAGTGTAGAAACCTTGGGGCTGGCGCCGTGGCTCACTTGGTTAATCCTCCACCTGTGGTGCCGGCATCCCATATGGGTGCCGGGCTCTAGTCCCACTTGCTCCTCTTCCAGTCAAGCTCTCTGCTGTGGCCTGGGAGTGCAGTGGAGGATGGCCCAAGTGCTTGGGCCCCTGCACCCGTGTGGGAGACCAGGAAGAAGCACCTGGCTCCTGTCTTCGTATCGGCCAGCCTGCTGGCCATAGTGGCCATTTGGGGGGTGAACCAATAGAAGGAAGACATTTGTCTCTGTCTCTCTCTCTCACTGTCTAACTCTTTCAAATAAAATAAAAAAGAAAGAAAAAAAGAAAGAAACCTCACATATAGCACCTCCTCCAAGTGGTCAAGGTCAGTGTCTGCAGTGATAAGTCCTACTGATAGTACACGTCCCCTTGGGCGGATATGGTAAGGATGGCACTTCCCAAGAACACAATCCCAGCATCACGTGACAGAGTATAACACAAATCCCGACTAGGGACATTCTGCTTGACCAGCACTCCTCAGACTGTCAAGGTCATCAAAGACAAAGCAAGTCTGAGAGACTGTCACAGCAAATGGAAGCCCGGGGCATAGGACTAAATGTAATGTGTGATCCTGTACTGGTCGTGAGCAGAAAAAGGATAATAGGTAGAAATTGGTGAAATCTGAGTAAGTATGGCATTTAGTTGATCACAGGATATCAAAGTGGGCTTCTCACTTGTGACACATGTACCATGGGCATGTAAGCTGCTAACAAAGCAGACACAGGCAGGGGGGCATGTGGGGGTCCTCAGTACTACCTTCATAACTTTTCTGTAAAGCTGTTCTGTAATTTAAAAGTTATTTTTATTTAAAATTTACTTAGCATAATAGCAGATTCTGTTTTTTGGTTCTCACCACCCAAAAAAATATGATTCCATTTATACTTATTCATTTTTTGAAAAGATCTATTTATTTATTTGAAAGGCAGAATCAGAGAGAGAGAGGGGGAGAGAGAGAGAGAGAGAGAGGTCTTCCATCTGCCATTCACTCCCCAGATGGCCACAATGGCCAGAGTTGGGCCAATCCGAAGCCAGGATCAAGGAGCGTCTTTTGGGTGTCCCTCATGGGTGCTGTGGCCCAAGCGCTTGAGCCATAGCCTGCTGCTTTCCCAGGCACCTTAGCAGGGAGATGGATCGGGAGTGGAGCAGCCAGGACTCAAACCAGAGCTCATTTGGGATGCCAGTGCCACAAGCGGCAGCTTTACCCACCGCACACAGCACTGGCCCCTATTTATTCATTCTTATTTGAGCAAAGCAAGGTACAATCTGCTGGTTCACTCCAAAATGCCCACAATAGCCGGGCTGGGCTCAACCAAAGACAGGTGCCAGGAACTCAATCCAGGTCTCCTACTTGAGCGGCGGGAACTCAACCACTTGAGCCATCAACTGCTACCTCCTAGGATATGCGTAAGCAGCAAGCTGGAGCTGAGAACAGGAGCCATGACTCAGACACAGGGGATCTGATGTGGTAGGAGGACTTCTTAACAGCCGGGGCACAGCCTTTTCACCTGGCTTGTTCTGGGTTTGGCTTACACTGCTGCTTCTCTTCTTGCTGTGTCAGCAGTGGAAGGTAGAGCTTAGTGGGTGATGCTCTATGCTGTAGTCAGGTGCCAAAACTCCCACGCATGCCTTGACAGTCACCACTGACAGAATGGTCATTGCCGGATAATGGAAAAGAAGGTGCCATTTGAGTGAGTGGGAGTACCTGGGAGTGGGGTTGATACCTGTCAGCGACTGTGGAGAGAAGACACAGGCTAAAATCTTGTCTTTTAGACAGAAGAAAAAGTCCTCTCAGGACTGAATTCTGTATGGTCAAAGGACAAGATATATGTTTTAGCTTTTCTTTTTTAAAAAAGATTATTTATTTATTTGAGAGGTAGAGTTACAGACAGAGAGAGGCAGAGAAAGACAGAAAGGTCTTCCAGCCACTTGTTCACTCCACAAATGGCCTCAACAGCTGGAGGTGGACTGATCCAAAGCCAGGAGCCAGGAGCTTCTTCCGGGTCTCCCATGCGGGTGCAGGGTCCCAAGGACTTGGCCATTTTCTGCTGCTTTCCCGGGCCATGGTAGAGACCTAGATCAGAAGTGGAGCCGCCGGGACTCGAACCAGCGCCCATATGGGATGCCAGCGCCACAGGCAGTGGCTGTACCGCAGCCCCAGCCCCTGTTTTAGCTTTTCTTTTTTCTTTTTTTATTTTTTTTTCTTTTTTTATTTTTATTTTTATTTTTTGACAGGCAGAGTGAACAGTGAGAGAGAGAGGAGAGAGATAACAGAGAGAAAGGTCTTCCTTTGCCGTTGGTTCACCCTCCAATGGCCGCCACGGCCGGTGTGCTGCGGCCGGCGCACCGCGCTGATCCGATGGCAGGAGCCAGGTGCTTCTCCTGGTCTCCCATGGGGTGCAGGGCCCAAGCACTTGGGCCATCATCCATTGCACTCCCTGGCCACAGCAGAGAGCTGGCCTGGAAGAGGGGCAACCGGGACAGAATCCGGCACCCCGACCGGGACTAGAACCCGGTGTGCCGGCGCCACAAGGCGGAGGATTAGCCTAGTAAGCCGCGGCGCCGGCCTAGCTTTTCTAAAGTTAGATATTTGGTGAGGTTTCTATTGTCTTACTATTTGATATATTATAAAAACATAAAATTTGACTTTTAATTATTAAAAGGTTTCCTGCATATTCATGTAAAAATATGTATTTAAACTTTTTTAAATATTTATTTATTTATTTGATAGATAGAGTTACAGGTGAGAGAGAGAGACAGAGAGAAAAGTCTTCCTTCCGTTGGTTCACTCCCCAAATGGCTGCAACAGCCAGAGTTGGGCCAATATGAAGCCAGGAGCCAGGAGCTTCTTCTGGGTCTCCCATATGGGTGCAAGGGTCCAAACACTTGTACCATCTTTACTGCTTTCCCAGACCATAGCAGAGAGCTGAATCAGAAGTGGAACAGCCTGGCCTTTAACCTGTATGGGATGCCAGCACCACAGGCAATGGCTTTACCTGCTGTGCCACAACACTGACCCTTCCTGGTTAGTAATTTTAGTATGAATGTTTGTTGGATTTTCCCCAATACCTCTTGTGATTATGTGGTATTTTTGTATATGTATTTTATAGTAGTATGGCATATTGTGTTGATTATTTCTGGATTTTGAGCCAGTCTTGCATTCCTGAGATAACTCCCACTGGTCATGGTACATAGTCTTTCTTCTGGTTGGCCTCAGTGTGCTAATATGCTGAGGACTGTTGTCATACCCATGTTTGTGAGGGATGCTGGTCTGCATTTTTCTGTTCTTCTGTCATCTGACTTTGGTAATCAGGGTAATTCTGATCTCATGGACTAAGCACACACCTCATTCTGCATCCTGTAGTAGCTCTTATAGCTGAGCATGTAATTGAGTTGTTTATACGTTTCGAATGCAATGTGAGTTAGGAGAAGTTTCTCCCAGTACGAGGCTTGTTTTTCATTCCCTTCACAGTGTCTTTCGTAAATGAAAGACTTCAAGAAATCTTCCCATTGTTTTCATTATGGATTATGCTTTTGATGGGTATCTAAATGTCTAATCCAAAATCAGAAATTTTTTGCCTTAAATTTTCTTCTGAAAGTGTTTTTGTTTTTGTTTTCAAGATTTATTTTACTTATTTGAAAGGCAAAGTTACAGGGAGAGATATGTATTCATATAGAGAGAAATCCTCCTGGTTTACTCCCCAAATGGCTGCAATGATTAGGGCTGGGCCAGGCTGAAGCCAGGCACCATAAGCTTCATCCAGGTCTCCTATGTGTGTACAGAGGCCCAAGGACTTGGATCATCTGCTGCTACTTTCTCAGGCACATCAGCAGGGAACTGGATTGGAAGTAGAGCAGCTGGGATTTGAACAAGCACCCATATGGAATGCCGGCATCACAGGCAGTAACTCAACCCATTATGCTACAATGCTGACCCCTAAAAGTTTTAGATTCTTATATTTTACATTCAGATCCATGATCCATAAATTTAAAATTAGGTTGTTGGGGCCAGCGCTGTGGCATAGTAGGTTAGACCTCCATCTGTGGCACTGGCATCCCATATGGGCACCAGTTCACATTCCAGCTGCTTCACTTCCTATCTAGCTCCCTGCTAATGGCCTGGGAAAGCAGTGGAAGATGGCCCAAGTGCTTAGGCCCCTGCACCCACATGGGAGACCCAGAAGAAGCTCCTGGCTCCTGGCTTCGGATTGGTCCAGCCCCTGCCATTGTGATCATTTAGGGAAAGAACCAAGGGATAGAAAACCTGTCTCCCTGTCTCTCCATCGGTCTGTAGCTCTGCTTCTCAAATAAATAAATCAATCTTAAAACAAGAATTAGGTTGTTAATGGCTAGGAAAAATCCTGCTGAGATTTTGATTGTGGTTGTATTGAACTTATTGGCATATTAATATTTTTTTCTTTTATTTATTTATTTTTTTATTTTTTGACAGGCAGAGTGGACAGTGAGAGAGAGAGAGACAGAGAGAAAGGTCTTCCTTTGCCGTTGGTTCACCCTCCAATGGCCGCCGTGGCCAGCGCGCTGCGGCCGGCACACCGCGCTGATCCAATGGCAGGAGCCAGGTGCTTCTCCTGGTCTCCCATGGGGTGCAGGGCCCAAGTACTTGGGCCATTCTCCACTGCACTCCCTGGCCACAGCAGAGAGCTGGCCTGGAAGAGGGGCAACCGGGACAGAATCCGGCGCCCCAACCGGGACTAGAACCCGGTGTGCCGGCGCCGCAAGGCGGAGGATTAGCCTAGTGAGCCGCGGCGCCGGCCGGCATATTAATATTGAACGCTTCAATCCACGAGCATGGTGTCTCTTCCCGTTATTTAGGATGCTGTATTTTTTCTGTTCTATTTGTTCTTGTGGTCTGTGCCAGAGAGTGGCTGCAAACTCTAGCCCTGCCCTGAGTGAGCTCCAGGAGGTTTGGTTGGAGATGTTTATAGTGTGCTTTTCCCAGGATGCTTTTTTCATCCTGTGGGCAGCCAAATGCCGTCATGTCCTAGCCATGACCAGGTGTCTCTCTCACAGGAAATGTCTTTAAATGGCCACACACACCCATGCCTCTGTCTGACCTGAGTGAAGTTTATTCCTGCCAAGACTGCTGCTCTCTGAGAGATCCCTGACTCAGAAAGAAGTTAGGTTTGGGTGAGGTGAGACCAGAAGACCCTATACTTAGATCAAGTATTCACCCTTGATCCAATAACCACTAACTAAGACTTTAGCACCAAACCCCTATTGCATGGGCCTTTGGGGACATCTAAAATTTTATTCAAATCATAATAGCATTATACCTACATGCATTGAAACACTCCCAGAAAGTATTATAGTTATGCCTCTTTACATCCAAGAATATTTTTATAGAAACCTTTTATTTAAGGTGTACAAATGGCATGCATTTCATATATACAAATTTAGGAACATAGTTATTCTTCCCACCCTACTCTCCCTCCAACCTGTACTCCCCCCTTCTTCCTCCTCCCTCTCCCATTCCCATTCTTATTTTACAAAGATCTGTTTTCAATTAACTTTATACATATAAGATTAACCCTACAGTAAGTAAAGAGTTCAACAAATAGTATGAAAAAAAAAAACCTGCTCTTCAACAGTCAAGACAAGGGCAGTTCAAAATCATCGCATCTCAAAGTGTCAATTTAACTTCCATAGATGACATTCTAGGTACTCTATTAGTTACCATAGATCAGGGAGGACATATGGAATTTGTCTGTTTGGGACTGGCTTATTTCACTACGTATAATGTTTTCCAGTTGCATCCATTTTGTTGAAAATGACAGGATTTCATTTTTTTTACTGTGTAGTATTCCATTGTGTACATATACCATAATTTCTTTATCTAGTTTTCAGTTGACAGACATCTGGGTTGATTGCATATCTTAGCTACTGTGAATTGAGTGGCAATAAACATGGGGGTACAGATAACACTTTCATGTGGTGATTTCATTTCCTCTGGGTAGGTTTCCAGGAGTGAGATGGCTGGGTTATATGGCAGGTCTATATTCAGATTTCTGAGGCATCTCCACACTGTCTTCCATAGTGGCTTTTCCAGTTTACATTCCCACCAACAGTAGACGGGGGTACCTTTTTCTCCACATTCTCACCAGCATTTGTTGTTTGATGATTTCTGTATGAAAGCCACTCTATTTGGGTGAGGTAAAGCCTCATTGTGGCTTTGATTTGCATTTCCCTGAGGCTAGCGATCCTGAACATTTTTTCATGTGTCTTTTGGCCATTTGAATTTCTTCTTTTGAAAATATCTGTCCATTTCTTGACTGGATTGTTCATTTTGTTGTTGTTGTTGAGTTTCTTACAGAGTTTGAGTTTTTTATAGAGTTTGGATATTAACCTTTTATCATTGCATAGTTTGCAAATATTTTCTCCATTCTGTCGGTTGCCTCTTCACTTTGCTAAGTGTTTTTTTGTAGTGCAGAAGCTTCTCAACTTTATATAATCCCATTTGTCAATTTTGGGAATTGTTTTGATTGCCCGTGCTTCTGGGGTTTTTTCTAGTAAGTCTTTGCCTGTGCCAATGTCTTGCAGGGTCTTCCCAATGATCTCTAATAATTTGATGGTATTGGGTTGTAAATTTAGGTCTTTTCCATTTTGAGTGGATTTTTGTGTAAGATGTAGGGTAGGGGCCTTGCTTCATACTTTATCTGAAAACAGAGATTCATTTTTCCAGCACCATTTGTTGAGGAGACTGTCTCTGCTCCAGGGATTAATTTTCATTCATTTGTCAAAGATAAGTTGGTGGTAGATGCATGAATTGATTTCTGGAGTTTCTGTTCTGTTTCATTGGTCTACAAATCAGGGTTGTGTTTTTTTGTTTGTTTGTTTGTTTGTTTTGCCAGTATCAGGCTGTTTTGATTATAACTTTCCTGTAGTATGTCTTGAAATCTGGTATTTGATGCCTCCAGCTTTGTTCTTGTTATATAAGATTGCTTTAACTATTTGGGGTCTCCTGTGCTTCAATATGAATTTCAGTATAATTTTTTCTAGATCTGAGAAGAATGTTCTTGGTATTTTGATTGGAATCACATTGAATTTGTATATTGCTTTTGGTAGTGTGCACATTTTGATGATATTGATTCTTCTAATCCATGAACATGGAAGATTTTTCCATGATTTGTATCTTCTATTTCTTTCTTTTTTTTTAAGATTTATTTATTTTGAAAGTCAGAGTTACACAGAGAGACGAGAGGCAGAGAGAGAGAGAGAGAGAGACAGAGGTCTTCCATCCACTGGTTCACTCCCCAGTTGGCCGCAATGGCTGGAGCTGCACTGATCCAAAGCCAGGAGCAAGGAGCTTCTTCCAGGTCTCCCATGCAGGTACAGGGCCCAAGGACTTGGACCATCTTCTACTGCTTTCCCAGGCCATAGCAGAAAGCTGGATTGGAAGAGAGGCAGCTGGGGCTAGAACTGGCACCCATATGGGATGCTGATGCTGCAGGCGAAGGATTAACCTACTGTGCCATGGCGCCAGCCTCTATTTCTTTCTTTAATATTTTGTAATTTTCATTGTACAGATCTTTGACTTCCTTTGTTAAATTTATTCCAAGGTATTTAATTTTTTGTAGCTATTGTGAATGGGATTGATCTTAGATATTCTTTCTCAGCCATGGCATTGTCTATGTATACAAAGGCTATTGATTTTTGTGTGCTGATTTTATATCCTGCCATTTTACCAAACTCTTTTATGAGTTCCAAAAGTCTCTTAGTGGAGTCTCTTAGATCCCCTATACATAGAATTGTGTCATCTGAAAACAGGGATGGTTTGACTTCCTCCTTTCCAATTTGTACCCCTTTGATTTCTTTTTTTCCTAATGGGTTTGGTTTGTTGTTTTTCTAGGTCCTTGAGGAGCAATGATAGCTCATTTATTTGATGCTTTCCCAGTTTCTTGATGTAGGCACCAATTGCTATAAACTTCCCTCTTAACACTGCTTTTGATGTAGCCCATACGTTTTGATATATTGTATTATCTTCATTTGTTTCCAGAAATTTTTTGATATTTCTTTTGATTTCTTCTGTGACCAACTGTTCGTTTGGGAGCATGTTGTTCAGTCTCCAGGTGTTTGCAAATGCTCTAGAGATTCTTAAGCTATTGATTTCCAGCTTCAGTCCATTTTATCAGAGAGGATGCATGGTTTGAATTCCATTTTTTTGAATTTGCTGTGACTTGCTTTATGGCCTAGCCTGTGGCTATCCTAGAGAAAGTTCCATGCACTGCAACCATAGGAGGAAAAGTTCTGTAGAATCTGTTAGGTCCATTTGGTCTGTAGTGTCGATTAGCTCTGATGTTTCCTTGCTGATTTTCTGTCTGATTGATCTGCTCATTGCTGAAAGTGGGGTGTTGAAGTCCCCCTTTACTATTGCATTGGATTCTATGTCTCCTTTTAGATCCATTAAAATTTTTTAAAGACCCAAATGCCCTATAATTGTGTACACATTTATTATAGTCACATCTTACTATCGAATGATCCCTTAGTCACTACATAGTGACCTTCTTTGTCTCTTTTAACAGTTTTTGTGTTAAAGTCTATGTTGTCTCATGCTAGGATTGCCACATCAGCTCTTTTTTGGTTTTTGTTGGCAGAGGGTATCTTTTTCCACCCTTTCGCTTTCAGTCTGTGTGCATCTTTGTTGGTGAGATGTGTTTCTTGTAGGCAGCAAATAGGTGGGTTTTGTTTTTTGAATCCAATTCAGCCAGTCTGTGTCTTTTAACTGGAGAGTTGAGGCCTTTTACATTCAAGGTGACTACTGATAAGTAACCACTTGGCCCTGCCATTTTTCCATAAATATTCCTATTATTTACTTTGGATTCCCTTTGTACTTTTACTGGGAGATTTTTCTGCCTTCACATTCTTTCATAGTGATGACCATGTTTCTGTGTTTCTGTGTGTAGCACATCCTTAAGTATCTTTTGTAAGGCTAGATGAGTGGTGACTAATTCTTTCAATTTCTGTTTGTTATGGAAGGTCTTTATTTCACCTTCATGCATAAATGAGAGCTTTGCAGGGTACAGTATTCTGGGTTGACAGTTTTTTCTCTTAAGATTTAGAATATATCTTGCCCTTCTCTCCTAGGCTGTAGGGTTTCTGACGAGAAGTCAGCTGTAAGTCTAATTGGAGATCTTCTGAAAGTAATCTGGTGTTTCTCTCACGCATATTTTAGAATCTTTTCTTTATGTTTTACTGTGGAGAGTTTGACTAACAATGTGTTGTGGGGAAGATCTTTCCTGGTCAAGTCTATTAAGAGATCTATGTGCTTCCTTCGTTTGGACGTCCCTTTCTTTCTCCAAATTGGGGAAGCTTTTTGTAGTTATTTCACTGAATAGGCTTTCTTTTTTTAAAGACATATTTATTTGAAAGTCAGAGTTATACAGAGAAAGAGAGACAGAGAGAGAGAGGTCTTCCATCTACTGGTTCACTCCCCAAATGGCTGCAATGGCCGGAGTTGTGCCGGTCTGAAGCCAGGAGCCAGGCGTCCCCCTTCCTCCATGGAGTCCACTGCAGTTCTCTCCCTAACTCTTCCCTGAGGTTGCAGTCTCTCCACTTTTTTTAAACTATTTTTACCTAGCCTAGAGCAGTAAGCTCCTTCCCTATTCCACCATCTTGGAATCTCTCCCATATTGTGTTTTAATAATTTACTGACACATTATTTCACTAAGTTTTGAATTCATTAATGGTTCCTCTTCGTGGAGGAACGACACAGGACCCTGCGCTGTTCTTTCGTCTGCTCGGCCCTCCCCGGGTTTGCTGCTGGTTCTTCCCGGGTTGGCTGCCGACCCTTCCACCTCCGTGGAAGGGCGGTTCCCCCTAGCCACTTTCCCCACTTCCGCGGGGGAGCGGCACACCGCTGGCCGGCTCTCTCGGGGGCTGCACAGGTGTTCCTTCAGATAGATGTTCCTGGTGCATGTTGTCTCTCTCCTCCTTTATAGTCCTCTTCCACCAATCCCAACTCTGCTACCCACACGCTGAGTACGCTGCTCTCCTCCAATCAGGAGCAAGATCAGCTCCTGCAGCTCAGTCAATCAAATTGGCGAGAGGCAGCTGCGTAGAAGTTGTTACTCCCTTCTCAGTGCCATATTGTGGGAGAGCAGATGCATAGAATAAGTCTTAATTCCAGTAACTTAGTCTAGTCCGAGTTGCTCCCCACACTAGTTTTACTCACTTTTTGTGTTTTCAGTAGCCATTCTAACAGCTTGAGTTGAAACTAAGTGAAGAATTTCTATCTGTGAGTAAATGTTTAGTTATGTGAGTCTCTCTAAATATTTTAAAGAACTTTTTTAAGAGATTTATTTATTTATTTATTTATTTGAAAATCAGACTTACAAAGAGACAGGAAAAGATAGAGAGAAAGATCTTCTAGTCATTGGCTCACTCCCCAAATGGTCACATCAGCTGGTGCCGGGTCAGGAGCCAGGAGCTTCTTCTGGAGTGTTGGGACCCAAGCACTTGGACAATCTTCTACTGCTTTCCCAGGCACATTAACAGGGAGCTTTGGAAGTGGAGCAGCCAGGACTTGAACTGGTACCCATGTGGGATGCCAGCACTACAGGCCATAGTGCTGGCCCCTAAAAAACTTTTTTTTGTTTATTTTTTTGGAAATGGACTTCTTTTTAAAGAGACTTTATTTATATTTGAGAAGCAGAGTTAGAGAGGGAGAGAAAGAGAGAGCTCTTCCATCCCCTGGTTCACTCCCCAAATGGCCACAGTGGCTGGAGTTGGGCCAATCTGGAGCCAGGAGCTTCTTCCAGTCTGCTACATGGATGCAGGGACCCAAGCACTTGGGCATCTTCCACTGCTTTCCCAGGTGCACTAGCAGGGAGCTGGCTTGGAAGAGGTGCAGCCAGGTCACAAACTGAGATGCTGGCACCACAGGCAAAGGCTTCACCTACTGAACCTTAGCACCAGCCTCCCTAAGAACTTTGTAAAATGATCTATTGCACGTACCCAGCTATTGAGCATTTGTGCTGCTTTTCTTTTGTCCCTAAAGTTCCAGGTTTCCCTTTGGAAAGATATTTCTCTGACCTAAAGTACTTACAGTGGCACTTATCGTAGGGCAACGCTGCTTGTAACAGGTCCTCTTAATTTCTATGCATCTTGGAATGCCTTTAATCCACCTTCATTCCTGGAGAACACATTTGCGGACGGTTCTGAGC
This sequence comes from Oryctolagus cuniculus, assembly GCF_051225735.1. NCBI lineage: Eukaryota > Metazoa > Chordata > Mammalia > Lagomorpha > Leporidae > Oryctolagus > Oryctolagus cuniculus. The sequence continues at coordinate 1,030,084 of NC_142868.1, read as the reverse complement.
TGACAGTTCTTTTCTTTGAGTGTTGACAGTTGTTCCACTGTCCTCAGGTCTGCCTGGCTCTTGGTGGGAGGCCTGCACTCATTCATGTGCTTGCTCCTCTGAGCGTCGCGTGTCGTCTTGCTGCAACTCCTTCCAAGGTTTCTGGTTTTCATAAGTTTGACTGTGATGTTTCTGGGCCTTGTTTACTTTTCACTTATCACATTTAGGGTTGTTGTGTGGGAGGCAGAATCCATCTCCTGCGGGAGGCGAAGCCCGCCACCCACAATATGGCGCTGATAAGGAGGAACCAGCTTTTACCCAGCTGATTCATCTTGACTACTAGGAGCAGCAGGAGCCGATTCATCCTCCGAGTAGGAGAGAAGGGCGTGCTCGACACGAGGACAGGCGGAGCGCGGATGGGTGGAGAGGACTGTAAAGGAGAAGAGAGACGGCACGGTGGTGTGGGTTGGTTGGAGAGGGCGTTGGAGAGTTCGCGGGGAAGTTCGTTGCTTCGTTCTTTCTCATTTCTCTCTACTCATTCTTGCTTTGGGAGTTCGCTGTTTGCTCATTCTAATTTTACTATAGAAAAGACTTGTAAAAAAGGGAACAACAAGCGTCCGGTCCAGTGCGGCTCCTCCACGTGCGGAGGAGCAGCAAATGGGCAGCAGTTGGTCTTCTAGAACTGGCAAAATTGTGTTTTTCACACAAATCTATGCAGATCTCTCTTTTCCCCCTCAGGGACTGAAATAACACATCTTTAAATCATACTTTTGATATTCACTGTCCCTGAGGCTCCATTTTTTTCTTGGCTTCAATCCATTGACTCTTTTTTGTGTTATCTCTTATTGAGCTTATCCTGTGTATATTTGGTATTTCTGAAAAGCATCATGTGATTCTAATGTACAGAAAACTTGAAAGCCGCTGAATGAATGCCGGCAGGTCTCAGTGTGGTCACTCTAGAAGTGGAGGCGATCAATGCCTACCTTGCCACCGCCAGGAGTTTCTGGGGAAACCTAAAGAGGTCACACGTGAGGCAGCAGGGCTTTGACGCTTATGGGTCTGTACTATAGCACAGGTCATTGGTCCAGTCGGAGGCGGGGGCGCGGGGTCAAGACCCATTAATATCCATGGAGATCTATTACCAGACAAAGCAGAGTGTTATTGTTCAATGGACTGCCAGGAATCAGGAAGATGTCATAACACAGCCTCATGATTTGAATAGTGGAGATAGGGCATGACCGTGACTGTGGCCTGGCGCACACTGCCCCTCAGCGTGAGTGAGGGGGTGAAGGGGCTTAGCCAGCAGCCTCTAGTGCATCCACCACCAGCCATGAGCAGGCTAAGACAGGCAGGTACCAGTACCAGCAGCAGCAGGGCAAGCGACGAAGGGCAGAGAAAACAGAATTCTCATCTTAAATTGTGTTTTAAAATAAAAGTACAATATACAAATTTCATATAAATCTACCTTGAGCATATTACTCAGCACGGTTTGGCTTGCTGTAAAAAGAATTGCTACATACAATTACTATTAGGAATCACATGGGCTAGATCCAAAATAATTTTTCTCAGATTTGCCGATTATACTTAGTGATGTACTCACCAAAATTGTTTTAATATTTGATAATCATATTAAATATTAATATGCAGGATACATACACATTACTTTTTTGTTGATGTTTAAAATAAAATGTGATGGGGGCCGGCACCGTGGCTCACTTGGTTAATCCTCCACCTGCAGCATCAGCATCCCATACGGGCGCCGGGTTCTAGTCCTGGTTGCTCCTCTTCCAGTCCAGCTCTCTGTTGTGGCCTGGGGAAAGCAGTGGAGGGTGGCCCAAGTGCTTGGGCCCTGCACCCGCCTGGGAGACCAGGAGGAAGCACCTGGCTCCTGGCTTCAGATCAGCACAGTTATGGCCGTAGCAGCCATTTGGGGGTGAACCAACGGAAGGAAGACCTTTCTCTCTGTCGCTCTCTCTCTCTCACTGTCTAACTCTATCTGTCAAATAAAAATTTTTTTTAAATTTAAATGTGATGTATTTGAAATATACTTAAGTGGTACAGATAAATTTAACAGTAGGCATCTCAGGAGTAGACACCTAGCCTCGTGGCTGAGACACCCATATCAGAGTAAGTGTGTTTGATCCCTGACTCCAGCTGTCAGTACTGTCCCTTGGAGGTAACACTGATGGCTCAAGTCGTTGGATTTCTGCCACCCACATGGGAGACCTGGATTGAGTTCCTACTCCCAGCTTTGGCCCTGACTTGGCCCCAGCCACTGTGGGCATTTGGGGAGCTCTTTCTTCCTCTCTAAAAAGTACCAAGAAAATAAAATTAAAATATTAAATTGAGAAGAGACCAAGATGGTGAAATAGGGAAGGAGCTTAGCTCTATTTTAGAGGAAGATAGTTAAAAAATGTGCAGAGTGCAATCTCAGGGAAGAGTTACAGGGACAATGGTAGAGGAAACTCCTCGCAAATTAGAGAGAGACTGTGGATCTACGTGGAAGGTGTGGGTGCGCACAACTCAGGACTCCAGAGCCGAGAGCCTCAGCGCCAGCTTTGGAGGGTGAGGTGAGACCAGACTGCAGCAGCCCAGCCACTGGTGATGGAGCTGCGGGAAGAGCCTGGTTGCGTTCAGCTGCATGCCCCATGGGGAACTACACCTCCTAACCAGAGGAAAAAGGGGGCCACATTTCTCTCTGTACCACGTCGCCTGGCACTGGTGTCCTGTAGCCAGCAGAGGGAAGGCGGACACATTTTAGACGTACAGATCAAACGCTCCAGCTCATGTCACATGCCCAGCAGCCCGCCGAGAGGAGACGGCTTGCGTCTGGCTGGGAGAATTGACAGGAGGCTGGGTGCTTGTGACTGTGGGAGCCTTGTGTGCTGGGACTGCTGGTGGACTGTGGCTGTGCAGGAGGGCACAAGGTATGGCTGAGTCTTTGAGGAGTCACTGTGGGTGGCTCCACATGCTCGGGGCTCCCTGGTTCCCTGGTGAGGGTCATTGCTGCAGGATCTGAGTTCACACCGAGGACTGCACGGATCCTTTGTGTGCTAATTGTGGCAGCATGGACTAGTGCCCAGGCATCAGTCACTTTGGAGAAGAGGTGAGTGTGAGACTATGCCAACAGAACAGATCAAACCTCTCCCTGATTAAAAAAAGAGAGATCTACCACACCCAACTTGGGTGTCACCTTGGATACCCCCCTCACCCTGGAGCACTGACCACACCCTGCACACACCGCTGGATACTCACTGGAAGAGCGGACACTCCGCTAAGCCACAGAGGCATAGCCCAAAGATAAAAACCACCACAGGAGAAAAAACCAACAAGTTTCTCTACAAATGCCTAAAAATAAACAGAATTCAAGAAACAAGAATAAGGAAGACAACATGACGTCCCCAAAGGAACACAACAACACTTCAAACACAGAATGTGAAGATGAAGAGACTGAAGAGATGCTGGAAATGGAATTCAAAAAATTGATGATAGGATTACTTAGAAGTAATCAGAAGCAGGCTGGCACCGAGGCTCACTTGTCTAATCCTCCTCCCGTGGCACCAGCACCCTGAGTTCTAGTCCCAGATGGGGCGCCGGATTCTGCCCCGATTGCTCCTCTTGCAGTCCAGCTCTCTGCTGTGGCCCAGGAGGTCAGTGGAGGATGGCCCAAGTGCTTGGGCCCTGCACCTACATGGGAGACCAGGAGAAGCACCTGGCTCCTGGCTCCTGGCTTCGGATCTGCGCAACACCAGCCGTAGCGGCCATTTGGGGGGTGAACCAATGGAAAAGACCTTTCTCTCTCTCTCACTGTGTAACTCTGCCTGTCAAAAAAAAAAAAAAAAAGTAACCAGAAGCAAATCCATGAATTAAAGAAATCCATACATGAATAAAAAATTACCCCCCCCCGAAATTGACATTTTAAAGAAAAATCAAAATGAAATATTGGAAATGAAGAATTCAAAAGGTAAAATTAAAAATGTGGTGGAAATCCCTAACAACAGACTTGGTGAGACAGAAAAAAGAATATTCAAGTTAAAAAACAAATCTCTGGAAATTTTACAGTAAGACCAAAAAAAAAAAAAAAGTAGAAGAAGAAATTAGATAACTAAAAAGCAGTATTAGAGATTTGTGGGATACTATCTAAAACCCAATGTATGGGTCTTAGGAGTTCCTGAAGGTGTGGAAAGAGAATGAATTAGAAGTCCTTTTTAGTGAAATAATTCCCCAAATTGGAGAAAGGGGCATCCAAGTACAAGAAGCACATAGAACTCCTAATAGACATGGCCAGAAAAGATCTTCCCCACAACACATTGTTAGTCAAACTCTCCACAGTAAAACATAAAGAAAAGATTCTAAAATATGCGTGAGAGAAACACCAGATTACTTTCAGAAGATCTCCAATTAGACTTACAGCTGACTTCTCGTCAGAAACCCTACAGCCTAGGAGAGAAGGGCAAGATATATTCTAAATCTTAAGAGAAAAAACTGTCAACCCAGAATACTGTACCCTGCAAAGCTCTCATTTATGCATGAAGGTGAAATAAAGACCTTCCATAACAAACAGAAATTGAAAGAATTAGTCACCACTCATCTAGCCTTACAAAAGATACTTAAGGATGTGCTACACACAGAAACACAGAAACATGGTCATCACTATGAAAGAATGTGAAGGCAGAAAAATCTCCCAGTAAAAGTACAAAGGGAATCCAAAGTAAATAATAGGAATATTTATGGAAAAATGGCAGGGCCAAGTGGTTACTTATCAGTAGTCACCTTGAATGTAAAAGGCCTCAACTCTCCAGTTAAAAGACACAGACTGGCTGAATTGGATTCAAAAAACAAAACCCACCTATTTGCTGCCTACAAGAAACACATCTCACCAACAAAGATGCACACAGACTGAAAGCGAAAGGGTGGAAAAAGATACCCTCTGCCAACAAAAACCAAAAAAGAGCTGATGTGGCAATCCTAGCATGAGACAACATAGACTTTAACACAAAAACTGTTAAAAGAGACAAAGAAGGTCACTATGTAGTGACTAAGGGATCATTCGATAGTAAGATGTGACTATAATAAATGTGTACACAATTATAGGGCATTTGGGTCTTTAAAAAATTTTAATGGATCTAAAAGGAGACATAGAATCCAATGCAATAGTAAAGGGGGACTTCAACACCACCTTTTTTTTTTAGATTTTATTGATTTGATTATTTTATTGATTTGATTATTTATTTATTTGATTATTTAAGAGGTAGAGTTACAGACACAGAGAGAGAAATAGAGAGAAAAGTCTTCATCTGCAGGTTCACTCCCCAAATGGCCTCAATCGCTGGAGGTGGGCTGATCCGAATCCAGGAGCTTCTTCCAGGTCTCCCCATGTGGGTGCAGGGACCCAAGCACTTAGGCCATCTTTCACTGCTTTCCGAGGTCATAGCAGAGAGCTGAATCAGAAGAGGAGCAGCTAGGGCTAGAACCTCTGTCCATATGGGATGCTGGTGCCACAGGCGGAGGCTTAGCCCACTACACCACAGCACTGGCCCCCAATACTCCTTTTTCAGCAATGAGCAGAGCAACTAGACAGAAAATCAGCACGGAAACAACAGTTAATCGACATTACAGACCAGGCCAGCGCCGCGGCTCACTAGGCTAATCCTCCGCCTTGCGGCGCCAGCACCCCGGGTTCTAGTCCCGGTCGGGGCACTGGATTCTGTCCCGGTTGCCCCTCTTCCAAGCCAGCTCTCTGCTGTGGCCAGGGAGTGCAGTGGAGGATGGCCCAAGTACTTGAGCCCTGCACCCCATGGGAGACCAGGATAAGTACCTGGCTCCTGCCATTGGATCAACACGGTGCGCTGGCTGTAGCGTGCCGGCTGTGGCGGCCACTGGAGGGTGAACCAACAGCAAAAGGAAGACCTTTCTCTCTGTCTCTCTCTCACTGTCCACTCTGCCTGTCGAAAAAATAAATAAATAAAATAAAAATAAAAATCGACACTACAGACCAAATGGACCTAACAGACTCTACAGAACTTTTCCTCCTGCAGTTGTGGAACACACATTCTTCTCACCGGTGCATGGAACTTTCTCTAAAATTGACCACAGGCTAGGCCGTACGGCAAATCTCAGCAAATTCAAAAAAATGGAAATCATACCATGCATCTTCTCTGACCACAGTAGACTGAAGCTGGAAATTAACAGCTTGGGAATCTCTAGAACAGACGTAATCCCAGGGGACTGAGCAGCATGCTCCTGAGTGAGCAGTCGGTCACAGAAGAAATCAAAACCATCGAGGAACAGCTTTTCCCATACTATTTGTTGAGCTCTTTACTTAGTATAGAGTTAATCGTCTGTGTATAAAGTCAATTCAAAATGGATCTTAGTAAAAAATAACATTGGGAATAGGAGGAGGAGGAGGAAGAAGGGTGGGAGGTTGGGTATGATGAGAAGAATCACTATGTTCCTGAAGTTGTATTTATGAAATGCATGAAGTTTATCTACCTTAAATAAAAGCTTTCTGGGGAAAAATATACTTAATCTGTCAAAAAATATAGATAGATAGATTTCAACTAAAGCTATTCTCCTTTTCTTAACAGAATATCCAAGGTATCTCCAGGCACCCAATTCATATTACTAAACCTCAGAATACTAAAGGTAACACATTCCTTTCTACTTTGCTAAAACCTTGGGTACTATTTTTTTTAAACCTAGGGATGTTTGTAATTGCTTTTCTATACAACGAATGGCTTCACTTTCCTGAAGTTTTCCTCTTTGCTTACATGACAAGAGTTTAAATACACATTTTAAAAAAATTTTAACAGCTAAAATGATAGGGTAACTCCCTTTCAACAGTTTGCAAGTTAAAATAGATAATAATTATACAAGGGAAATAGCTCCCCTCCTACCACCTGTCCCCCACCAACTCCCCTCCAACTTCCCGATAAAGAAAATACGCACGCACGCACGCACCCTGGCTTTTGTTAAAGCCTGAAAGTTGCTGAAAGCGCCCATAAAAGGACACAAACAGCCCTCTTCCTTCTAAGCTGTTGCACTGAACTGCTGACAGCCACAGCTCTGCTCCACATCTGAGCAGACCGGCACTGTTGCCTCCTGCAGTGACCTCTCCTCCCGTGTCACTGCTGCCCCCTTTGCTCTGGGCACTGCCTTGGATTCAGACAAAAGCAAGAAGGCTGAGAGTGGTCCTTCCCAGAACGCACAGTCGTGCTGAGCAGGCCCCCTGGGGAGTGTAACAAGCTGCTCTGCCTCCTACAGCCCTTTACATGTCCAGGGCGAAAGTCGAGTGTGGCTCTCATGTAGATCCTCTTAGGAGGGAGGCTCAGAAAGTCTCCAGATAGCTTGTGTGAATGTACTCACTTGTCAATATTTGGTATTTTCTTCACTGGGAATTCTAAGCAGAATGAAAAAGTTCAATAAGAAATATAGTTAACTTCTAGTAGTAGTGTTATTTTAAAATCACAGTAATAAAAATAAATCAGAAAAACTAAAAATCTAGACTTTTGACCTCAGAATGATTTTTAAATAACTCTGTATTGAGGAATAGCTGGGCCTGCTCGTGACCAAACTCACTGTGTACCCTTGAAACAACAATTCAGGCAAAGAAGATGAGATTCTCACTATCTCCCCAAGGGCCATGTTCGTCTCTTCTGCAGGCCACACCTTCCTGGCAGCAGGTACGTGCGAGCCGGGTCAGAGGCCACCATGTGTCCCTGTAGCTCACTTAATGCATTTCCACACAGCTCAAATATTTAGAAATGGAATAATCTAAAGGTACTTAGAGGACTTGAGTCTAAGGCAGCTGTTTGAATGAGGCGTTTTCTTATGCACAATAAATAGCAACAGGTCCTTTTGCTTACTGTATGCAGATTCCAAAGACCCCTGCGTGGTTGCACCCTGTCTGTCCTCCCCTCCTTTCTGTCCTCACCACTCCCTGTTCCCTCCTCGCTCAGTCACCACAGCCCCACTGGCCACCCTGCTCTTCCTGCTTTGGGACAGCTGGCCCCGCCTCACACCCTTGCCCTGGCCACTCCTCCTCCCCAGGGCCACGATGGTTCTCCAGGCCTATGCTAGTGCCACTCCCTGATGAGACCTGTAGTGGGATGACTGCCCCATTCAGAACAGCAGCTTCCCTAAACACACACACTCCCTAACCTCATTATCTTCTCCCATATTTTTTATTTCTCACCTTTTTAAAAAAATATTTATTTTATTTGAAAGAGTTACAGAGAGAGAAGCAGAGAGGTATTTCATCCACTTGCTCACTCCCCAAATGGCTGCAACAACTAGGCTGGGCCAGGCCCAAGCCAGGAGACAAGAGCTTCATCCCTGTCTCACACGTGGTCAGGGGCCCAAGCACTTGGGTCATCCTCTGCTGCTTTTCCTGGTGCATTAGCAGGGAGCTGGATCAGAAGTGGAGCAGCCAGGACAGGAACTGGTGCCTGTATGGAATGCCGGCACTGCAGGCGGCAGCTTTACCCGCTACACCACAACACTGGCCCCCTTTCTGAACTTCTTTTTTAAAACAATTTGTTTATTTATTTGAGAGGCAGAGTTACAGACAGAGAGAAAGAGACAAAGAGAGAGGTCTTCCACCCACTAGTTCACTCCAATGGCTGGAGCTAGGCCAATCTGAAGTCAGGAGCCAGGAGCTTCTTCCAGGTCTCCAACATGGGTACATGAGCCCAAGGACTTGGGCCATCTTCCACTGCTTTTCCAGGCCATAAGAGAGAGCTGGATTGGAAGAGGAGCAGCCAGGACACAGACTGGTGCCCACATGCGATGCTGGTGCTGCAGGCAGAGGCTTAACCTGCTGTGCCACAGCACCAGCCCCCTCAACTTCTTACGTAACGAATAACTTATTCAAATTGGCCATCTCTCCCTACAACTTACGCTCCATTGGGGGAAGCACAGAGGAAGCCTTTTCTAAAGATTTGGTTTACAGAACGTGTGAATGAACAAGTGAACAGTGCTGGCCTCTCAGGAGGCGCACGAAGTCCCCTGGACTTGCAGACAAAGGGAATGGCCAGTGGCCCTGAAGCCAGAGGATCCTGGCACGTGGGTGGTGGGATGTTGGCCTTGACTCTGCGGTGGGGGGTGGCACGGGGAAGCAACAGTGAGGAACATCATTGGTAAGTTCTGAACTAATGCAAAGCTCTGTCTAACAGACTTCTCGCAGATTGAATTGCGCATTCTTGCGCATTTGTCTGGGGATGCAGAACTTTTGAAGTTATTCCATGAATCTGAGAGAGAGGACGTGTTTTCCACTCTAACTTCACAGTGGTAAGATCGTGAGTACGGAATGCTATCAGATCTACAGGAAGGCAAAGTGACTTGGAAAGCTTCACGTTATTCCAAGGCTATTCTCATAAGAAAGAAATTTCACTTTTCTCTAGTAGCTATGATTTCGAAGAGAGGAGTAGATAACTAGACCACCAAGAGTTTCCTGATTCTGAAAGAGCTGATGACTCTTCACCGCTTAGAAAGAGGTGTGTCTCGGCCGGCGCCGCGGCTCACTAGGCTAATCCTCCGCCTAGCGGCGCCGGCACACCAGGTTCTAGTCCCGGTTGGGGCGCCGGATTCTGTCCCGGTTGCCCCTCTTCCAGGCTAGCTCTCTGCTGTGGCCGGGGAGTGCAGTGGAGGATGGCCCAAGTGCTTGGGCCCTGCACCCCATGGGAGACCAGGAGAAGCACCTGGCTCCTGCCATCGGATCAGCGTGGTGCGCCGGCCGCAGCGCGGCAGCCATTGGAGGGTGAACCAACGGCAAAAGAAGACCTTTCTCTCTGTCTCTCTCTCTCTCACTGTCCACTCTGCCTGTCAAAAAAAAAAAAAAAAAAAAAAAAAAAAAAAAAAAAAAAGAGGTATGTCTCTAGAGAACGCAGTAGATACGTCGGGAGAAAAGAGGTGTGTCTCCAAAGAACGCAATCGATGTGTTGGGGAAAGTGCAGCCACCATGCACGGTGCTGGCCTTGGGCTGCCTGCCTCTCAGAGGAGAGCAGATGGTCCCACTGTGCCCGTCACCACACTGCTCCTCCTGGAACCCCTTTTCCCTCGGCACCCCTGCCTTCCTCACCTGTCATCTGCTCCCCCCAGGAGTCACCCTACAGATGTCACTTCCGGGTGTCCCCACCCCACACTAGGGTCAGCTCCCCATGCTCTGGAGCCCCCTGCGCTTCCCTCCAGGCGTATGGGCTCCACAAGGCCAGGACTGTGTCCCCTTATCCCAGGCAGGTACTGGCCTCCAGCTGCCCGCTCTCCAGGCTGCCCCCTTGCAGTCAGCCTGGCTGGTCCTGAGGGGCTTTCCTTCCCCTGGGCTCACACAAGCCTGCCCTGGGAACCTCCCTGGCCACCTGTCTGATGCCCTCACAGCACTGCTGCTTCCTGTCTGGTGTGTACCGTGTTGCTGCGGCGTCAGCTGAGGGTGAGGGCGATGAGACCACATGTGCTCTGCTCCCTGCTGGGACTCACCAAGGATGTGTCCATTAAATGAATAGTGCAGAACTCAAACGTCTCTCCAAAATACCACCGTGAGACCCTCATTTGAACAACAAAATGCAGGGGAAACTATTTCATGTAAGGGGAGCAGAGAGTGAGAATGTTGTTGTACCTGAATCGGGGCTTTAAAGAGTCTGTATTTGTAGAAGTAGAGGAAAGGAACGTTTGCCAGGCAATGGAAGACGGGCGACGGATGCACAGGACGAATCTAACAGACAGCTGAGTGGAGCGGCCTCGGGAGCCAGGTCCCACTCAAGGCGCCAGCCTTAATCCCCAGACCTGCTGTCTCCAGGGGCCTTCTCTTATCTGTCCCGTCCTCTGCCCTCCCCTCAGCCCTGCACCTGACCCTCTGGGACACTTCCCTTTCACACAAATGGCCTCTACCCTGGATGTGGTCCTTTTTCAGACCCAAGCTGCCCACCTCGGAACTCCCATAGATCCTCACTTTGGCCTCACTCCCATGCACCACCCTGCCCTGTGCCTGTCACTTTGTGTGGCATGTGGTGGTGTCATTGGTGTCTCCCTTTAGCTACTCCTTGAGCTCCAAGAGCCCAAGGTCAGTCCCCAGTTCCTCCTGGGCACTCAGTGAGGGACTAAGGCGCGGACCAGCGGGTAAGTGAAGACACCCACAGACCCCTTCACTCCTTGCTGTGCTGCAGAGGGCTTTGTGCTCCTCTGTTTTCTCCCAAGGTGCTGGAGACAGTCGTAAAGTGGTGGTGATTGTATTCACTGGAAACTCGGGCTGCCTGGCCTGAGGAGGACTCTGAGTGCTCTCAACCTCTTGTCTCATCAGCGGCTCCCAACTTTCTGATGCCCACAAATCTACTCTTCTTAGTCTCCAAAATGTACCTCCCTCCTCCATGAGGGACAGCGTAGAGGGCCCCGCACATGGACGCCTGCACTTCCTTCCACTCTGCCTTGATGTCTGTGAATCCCCACTCTCCCAAGGATCCTGCCTTGAGGTCAGGGCTGCGCTTTGTTAATTTCCAGGCTTCGCCCACATTCAGCTGTCTGTGAGAATGGCTCTCAGAGCTGTGCCGTGTGCAGCCAGCACAACCTTGCATGGCCGGCTTCATCCACAGTCCCCTGTTTTCCAAGTTTACTCCAACACCATTAATACCCACACTGACTTCCTTCTTCCCCTGTACTGAAAACAAGATTGTTTAGGGTTGTCCTAAAGGTTACCCCAGCATGAAATCCTGTCTTCAACCTGCTCGAGAACATCCTTTATATCATTTAGGTACACAGTAAATCTATACTGAATCCCTATAGTTTCTCACAGTTATGTCATCCTTACTTTCTAAAACAACCTTGAATTTTACCTACTTGGGCTTTTCCTTCAGTTTGAAACCTGGAACCCCTCACATCTAAGGCAATGATTGCCGTCTCTCAGGGTGCAGTCGCCCCTGAGGTTCAAGGCCAGCAACACCAAGCAAGGACCTTTCCCCCAGCAAGGGGGGACCCAAAGGCCCTTCGGGTCCTTATTCCACAGCCCCGCCGGCCCCACCCTCCGCAGTGTGCTGTTCACCCGCTCTGTCTGCCCGCTGACCCTGAGGAAGCCCTCTGCTCCCAGGTTGTCACCGTTTTTTAATTCAGATACAGGGGAACGTTCAGCTTCGTGGTTGTGATTCCACGTGGGACGTCTGCGTCTCACTTCAGAGTGGCTGGGTTGCAGTCCCAGCTCTTCCCAGGTCCAGCTTCCCGCACATGCGCACCCTGGGAGGCAGCAGTCATCACTGGCGCAAGTGGGGTCTCTGCCACCCATGAGAGACACCTAGACTGAGCTTCCAGCTCCTGGCTCCAGCCTGGCTCCGTCCCTGCTGTGACCTGAAGTGAACCAGCCAGTGAGAGATTTGTCTCTCTCTGACTTTGAAATAATTTTCTTAAAAAGATACAATTCACAGACCATAAAATGCCCTCCCCTTTTAAGATTTATTTTATATATTTGAAAGGCAGAGTTACAGAGAGAAAGAGAGGAAGGTCTTCCATCTGCTGGCTCACTCTCCAGATGGCTTCAATGGCCCAAGCTGGGACAAACCGAAGCCAGGAGCCAGGAGCTTCTTCTGGGTTTCATGTGAGTGTGTTGGGCCCAAGGACTGGGACCATCCTCTGCTGCTTTCCCAAATGCATTAACAGGGAGTTGAATCAGAAGTGGAGCAGCCAGAACTTGGGACTTGAATGGGTGCCCATAAGGGATGCAGGTGCTGCAAGCCATGGCTGTAACCCACTGTGCCACAGCAATGGCAGAAATTCCCTCTTTTAAAGTTACCACTTCATGTTTTTAGACATCCACTAGGTTGTACAACCATCACTGCTATCTATTGTCAGAACATTTTCATCACCCAAAAAAGAAATTCCATGACCATTTAACTGTCACTTGAGCCACTGGAAACTACTAACCTACTTTGTCTCTGTAGATTTGCGTGTTCTGTACTTACCACATTGATGGGGTCAACAATATGGACACTTTTGTGTGACTGGGTCCTTTGGCCCTTCACTGAACATAAGGTTTTCAAGGTTTATTCATGTGTAGGAGGTAACAGTGACTCATTTCTTTGTATGGCTGAAAATATTCCTTTATGTAGAATACTATATTCCACATATACATTGCAAGTAAGAAAATATCATTTCGTTTATTTGTCAGTTTATCTATTGATGCATCTAATGGGTTGTTTCTACCTTTTTACTAGAATAATGTGTTGTCGATGTTTGTGTACAAGTTTTTATATGGATGTGCATTTGGTATATACCTAGGAGAACTGTTGAGTCATATACTAATCCTATGTTTAACTTTTTATTGTGTGTGTGTGTATATATATGTATATATATATATGTATATATATATACACACACACACACACACAAATGTTTTAAAATATAAATGTTTTAAAATATACAATTAAGTTTTTAAAATATACAATTCTGTGGCAACTATGTTTGGTGTTTTGAGGAACTGGTAGACAATTTTCCAGAGTAGTCGCACTACCGTGCACTGCCACAAGCAGTAAGTGGGCTTGCCACTTCTCCACATTCTCACTGACGCTTTCGAGACCTTTCTGATTGTAACCATCCTGCTGGGTGTGACGAGACATCTCACTGTGGTTTTTATTTGTGTTTCCCTAAGCAGGGGTGGGGAACCATTTTTCTACCAAGGATCATTTGGGTATTTACAACAACATTCACAGGCTGTACAAGATTATCAACTTAAAAATTAGCCTGCTGTAGATTTATTAAATTTCAAGTCCTACCTGCGATTGTCTTGGCAGGGCCAGACCAGGTGACTTCAAGGGCCGGGGGTCAGACGTTCCCCACCCCTGCCCCAGTGACTGGTGAAGCTGAGCATCTCCCAGCTGTCACTTAGCTCTGCCTCTCTCCTCCCGTACACAGGGCTCCCCAGAGTGTTCTGCTGGCCCACCTTTCTCTGTATACTCGTGCTTCTTCCCACTCGGCGTCCTTTCTTAGCACTGTCACTCTCCCTGCATTTAGGATACGAGTAATTCAGAATCGCCACCACGTATAATAGATCTAACAGCACCCCTGCCCTCTCTGGAGGACTGGAAAGTCTTGTTTAGGTGGGGAGATTATTTTACTTATTTGTTTAACTCTTGAGCTTTCTGCCGTTTTGTGGTTGACTGGAATTAGTGCCATGAATTTTCCTTTACGTGTATAAGAGCATTTCTCTGTGATTCACAATGAGTCTTGGTGCACAAATCAAAAGCATATTATTTTTTCAGTGGGCTCAAAGTTACTCTGAATGTCACTAACCAAGTATTAAGATAAAACATTTTGGTCAAAGTACTAGGCAAAGGGTATAGATAAAGCAATGTCAAGAGGCAAACATATAGCATTAGAAACAAGGAAAGATCTATCAACAGTCTAAGTTGCTATCTCAAAAAATTTGAGGAGCTAGTGCTGTGGCACAGCAGGTTAAAGCCTGGCCTGCAGTACTGGCATCTCATATGGGCACTGGTTCAAGTCCCGGCTGCTCCACTTCTGATCTGGCTCCCTGCTGATGCACCTGGGAAGGCGCCTGAGGATGGGCCAATTTCTTGGGCCCCTGCACCCATGGGAGAGACCTAGAGGAAGCTCCTGGATCCTGGCTCCTGGCTTCAGATCAGCTCAGCTCTGCTCCAACCAGTCGGCCATTTGGGGAATGAACCAGCAGATGGAAGACATCTCTTGTTATCTCTCTGTCTCTACTCCTCTCTATAACTCTACCTTAAAGATAAATCTTAAAAAAAAAAAAAAAAACTTGAAAAAGAAGAGCAAAGTAAACCCAAAGCAAGTAGAAGGAAAGAAATCATAAATATAAAAGCAGAAATCAATGAAACTGAAACCAAGAAAATACATAAAATCAATGAAGCAAAAGCTGATTCTTTGAAAAATCGATACAATTTACAAACTAACAATATTGACAAAAAATAAAACCCTGTAGACATCATAAGTAGAATAGGATATTATGAATAACTATTTTTAAAATCAACAATTTCAAATATGTGGACTAATTTCTTGAAAATCGCAAGCTACCAAAACCCAAGATGAAACAGATGACCTGAATATTCCTAAACTTCTAACGAAATTGAGTCTGTTACTCGAGAGCTCCTAAAAACAGGGACGTTGGGCACAGCATGGGACATTCCCATCCTATGACAGAGTGCCTCTGATCCAGATTCCTGCCAGTGTGCACACGGAAGCAACAGATGAGGCTCACGTATGTGGACCCCTGCCACACACTTGGGAGACTCAGATTAAATTCTGGGCTCCTGGCCTCACCCTTGCTGCCCTGACTGTTGTGGGCATTTTGGGAGTGATTCAGTAGATGGAAGATCTTTCTTTCTCTGCCTTTCAAACAAAATGAAAATAAAGAAATGAACAATTTTAAATGCTCCTTAAAAAGAAACCTTCAGGCCCAGATGGCTTCACTGGAGAATTTTACCAAATGTCTAAAGAAGAATTAACACCAATTTATACAACCTCTCCTAAAAAAAAAAAAAAAAAAAAATCACTTCCTAATTCCTTCTGTGAATCCAGAATTAAGCTTAAGACCAAAACCAAAGAAAGTTTTTTATATATATTAACAAAAAAATAGTCAATATCACTCATAGATGCAGAAATCCTCAAAATGTTAACAAACCAAATTCAACAATGTATAAAAATAATTATATATCATGTTCAAATGGGATTTATTCCAAGGGTACAAGGCAGTTTCAGCATTCAAAAAATGAAATCAGAACCGGCATTGTGGCATATTTGGTAAATCTGCTACCTGCAATGCAGGCATCCCATATCTTGGCTGCTTCACTTCTGATCCAGATCCCTGCTAATGGCCTAGGAATCAGCAGAAGATAACCCAAGTACTTGGGCCCTGCCACCAAGTGGGAGGCCTGGAAGAAGCTCGTAGCTCCTGGTTTCAGCCTGGCCCAGTGCTGGCCATTGCAGCCATCTGGGAAGTGAACCAGTAAATAGAAGATATCCCTCTCTCTCCCTCTCCTTTCCCCTCTCTCCCTCTCTCTCTCTCCCCTCCCTTTTCCTCTCTCCATGTAACTCTGACTTTCAAATAAATCAGTCTTTTTTAGAAATGAAATCAATGTAATTACCATGTCATTAAGCTAACAGGTAAAAATAACATATTCGTATTAATTGATGCACACATAGAGTGACAAAATCAATACCCATTCGTGATTTTAAAAAAATCTTAGCAGAGGTGGCATTTGGTTAGCAGTTAAGATACCACTCAGGATGCCTGCATTCCATATTAAAATGCCTGAATAAGTCTAGCTCCGCTCCCAATTCCAGCTTCCTGAAAGTGCACACCCTGGGAGGTATCAGGTGATAGCTCGACTGATTGACCCTGGGTAGGAGACCTGCTTTGGGTCCCTGGCTCCCGGCTTCAACCTGGCCCAACCCCAGCTATTGCAGGCATTTGGGCAATGAAATAACCTCTCTCTGTGTCCCTTTCCCCTCAAATAAATAAATGAATAAAATTTGAAAAAATTCTCAGCAAACTAGAAACAGAGGGGGACAACTTCAGTTTACTAAAGAACATCTTTGAGCAAAACAAAACAACCTCCAGAAAACACTATGTTGAAAGACTGGATGCTTTCCCTTAATATCAGGAACAGCTTATTAATGTTGAATATTGATATTCTAGCCAGTGCATAGGAAAAGAAAAATAAATGTCATATGGATTGCAAATGAAGAAATAAAACTGTCTCTATTTACACATGACAAGATTGTCTGCATAGAATAAATCTCAGGAATTACACAAAAGAAAAATATTTTAACTTCTAGAACTAGTAAGTGGGTTCAGAAAGGTCAGAAGAATGGAGACACAAAAATTAGTTGTATTTCTATAAATTAACAGCAAACATACAGAAATCAAAATTAAAAGCACGATGCCATTTACAGTCACTCCAAAGAGAATGAAATACTTAAATATTCATTTAGCAAACTATGAACAAACATCTGTGTGCCTAAAATTACAAAATGATGAAAGAAATAAAAAATATCTAAAGACACATACCATGTTCATGGAACAAAAATCTCAACATACAAATATATTAGTCCCCCTAAATTGATCTATAGGTTCATAATGCAATCACTATTAAAACATGGGCAGTTTTTTGTAGACATAGACAAGTGTATTCTAAAGTATATTTGAAAAATCACAAACCTTAGAATAGCTAAGACAATCTTGATTTAAAAAAAGGGGGGGGTGAGCGCTGTGGCGCCGTGGGTTAACCCTCTGGCCTAAAGTACCAGCATCCCATATGGGTGCCAGTTTGAGTCCCGGCTGCTCCACTTCCAATCCAGCTCTCTGCTATGGCCTGGAAAAGCAATAGAAGATGGCCCAAGTCCTTGGGCCCCTGCACCCACATGGGAGACCCAGAAGAAGCTCCTGGCTCCTGGCTTCAGATCAGTGCAGCTCCGGCCGTTGAGGCCAATTGAGGAGTGAACCAATGGATGGAAGACCTCTCTCTCTCTCTGCCTCTCCTCTCTATGTGTAACTCTGACTTTCACATAAATATTTTTTAAAAATCTTTAAAAAAAGAATAAAATAGGGAGGAATCACTCTACCTAACCTTAAAACAATATGTGGTCATCAGGAGAGTGTGGTGTTGGCAGAGAGACGCATTCAGATCCGTGGAACAGACAAGAAGCCGGGGACAGACACAGACATATGTGCTTAACTGGCTTTTGTCAAAAGACTAAATATATCAGGAAGACAATAATTTTCTTCAGATTTATATCAGACTGGTTACACAGAAAGTCAACTTGAGATGTTCATATCTACACTGTGTATTCTATGTGTCTTTCCTGCATTTTATTTTATTTTTTAAAAGTGCATTTATTTGGAAGGCAGAGTTACAGAGAGAGGGGGAGAGGCAAAGATAAATCCTCCATCCACTGGCTCACTCCCCAAATGTCTGCCTTGGCAGGGGCTGAGCCAGGCCAAAGCTAGGAGCCAGAAGCTTCATCTGATTCTCCCAGTGCCTTCTCAGACCCAAGGATGTGCGCCATCTTTTGCTGCTTTCCCAGGCCATTATCAAGGAGCTGGATTGGAAGGGGAGTAGCTGGGACTCAAGCGGGTGCCCATCTGGGATGCTGGCGCTGTGGGCAGTGGCTTAATCCACTGCGCCACAGCACCAGCCCTTTCATTGCATTTTATTAGCTTGTGTTAGTTCTTGGAAGAACTTAAACAATAAGAAGTGTTAAATGTTTTTAAGATAGTTGCTTTTAATTCCCCACCAGCAGTAGTAATCCAACATTTGTGACTTACCCTATAATTAGTTGCTGTGGAAATGATTTTTATGTTCCAAACAGAGGACTAGAATAGTACATGATGAAAAAAAAGAAAAAAAGGAGAAAAACATACTTTTGAAAATGTTTGTTTCCTGTCAATGCCTTGTTGTTTGAAACACAAAAAGAAAAAATCAATTAGATGTTATGTTCTAAAATATTTAGCAACATTTTCAAAGAATAACTATTTCCTTGAAAATCCCTCTGAGATTATATAGTTATACATAAAGGATGCCGTTTGGAAGAAACTGCAGAAATCATCTCTAAAGCCACAGTTTGATAGATGGGCACCTGTCTACCAAAGCTTCCAGGGGCTTGCCCAGGGAGTGCCATCAGCTAGGACCAGACCTCAGAGCTACTGCCCGCAGCGCCAGTGGCTTTATTTTATTTTATTTTTTTTTTTGACAGGCAGAGTGGACAGTGAGAGAGAGAGACAGAGAGAAAGGTCTTCCTTTTCCATTGGTTCACCCCTCAATGGCCGCTAAGGCTGGCGCACCGTGCTGATCCGAAGCCAGGAGCCAGGTGCTTCCTCCTGGTCTCCCATGCGAATCCAGGGCCCAAGCATTTGGGCCATCCTCCACTGCACTCCCGGGCCATAGCAAAGAGCTGGACTGGAAGAGGGGCAACCGGGACAGAATCCAGGGCCCTGACCAGGACTAGAACCCGGTGTGCCAGCGCTGCAGGCAGAGGATTAGCCTAGTGAGCCGCGGCGCCGGCCTCCAGTGGCTTTAAACACACATACAGAACGTGGCCATTCTGTGTTGCATAATCTGAGACCTCTCAGGTGCCTTTCCTCACAGTAATCAGGCTTTTGCCTTAAAAGGAGATTTCCCTAAAGTTTATTTTTTTAAAAAAGATTGATTTTCGGCCGGTGCCGTGGCTCACTAGGCTAATCTTCTGCCTTGCAGCACCGGCACACCAGGTTCTAGTCCCGGTCGGGGCGCCGGATTCTGTCCCGATTGCCCCTCTTCCAGGCCAGCTCTCTGCTGTGGCCGGGGAGTGCAGTGGACGATGGCCCAAGTGCTTGGGCCCTGCACCCCATGGGAGACCAGGAGAAGCACCTGGCTCCTGCCATCGGATCAGCGTGGTGCGCCGGCCGCAGCGCGGCAGCCATTGGAGGGTGAACCAACGGCAAAGGAAGACCTTTCTCTCTCTCTCTCTCTCACTGTCCACTCTGCCTGTCAAAAAAAAAAAAAAAAAAAAAAAGGAAAAGGAAAAAAGAAAAAAGATTGATTTCTAGGGCCGGCACCATGGCACAGTAGGTTAATCCTCTGCTTGCGGTGCCAGCATCCCATATGGGCGCCAGTTCTAGTCCTGGCTGCTCCTCTTCCAATCCAACTCTCTGCTGTGGCCTGGGAAAGCAGTAGAAAATGGCCCATGTCCTTGGGCCCCTGCACCCACATGGAAGACCAGGAAGAAGCACCTTGCTCCTGGCTTTGGATCAGTGCAGCTCCAGCCATTGCAGCCATCTGGGGAGTGAACCAACGGAAGGAAGACCTTTCTTTCTGTCTCTTCCTCTCACTGTCTATAACTCTACCTCTCAACTAAATAAATAAAATCTTAAAAAAAAAAGATTGTTTTCTTCATTTGAAAGGCAAAGTTACAGACAGAGAGACAGAAAAAGAGATATTTTCCATCCACTGGTTCACTCCCCAAATGGCCACAAAAGCCAGGGCTGGGCCAGGCTGAAACCAGGAGCCAGGAGCTTCATCCAGTTCTCCCACAGGGGTGCAAAGGCCCAAGCACTTGGGCCATATTCCACGTTTTTCTTAGGCACATTAGCAAGGAGCTGGATTGGAGGTGGAGCAGCCAGGACACAAACCCAAACCAGTGTTCATACAGGATGCTGGCATCTCAGGTGGTGGCTTAACCCACTGTGCCATAATGCCGGCCTCTCCTTAAAGTTTAGAAAATGCAGATTAAGGCTGGTGCCATGGCTCACTAGGCTAATCCTCCACCTGTGGCGCCAGCACCCTAGGTTCTAGTCCCGGTTGGGGCGCCGGTTCTGTCCCGGTTGCTCCTCTTCCAGTCCAGCTCTCTGCTGTGGTCTGGGAGTGCAGTGGAGGATGGCCCAAGTGCTTGGGCCCTGCACCCCATGGGAGACCAGGAGAAGCACCTGGCTCCTGGCTTCAGATGGGTGCAGCACCAGCCGTAGCAGCCATTTGGGGGGTGAACCAACGGAAAGAAGACCTTTCTCTCTGTCTCTCTCTCTCTCACTGTCTAACTCTGCCTGTCAAAAAAAATGCAGATTAAAAAACCATTTCTTGTTTGTACATTCAGCTCAACACTTTCAATCTGAAACTTAAAATTTCAGAATATAATCATGTTACTTTTGCTTGAGACCTTTTCTTGGGGTGCTTCTCTCAGATAGTCTCTGGTAAAAAATAAAACTCTTCAGATGACATGATTCTGTAGAAAATCCCAAGAAATTTACCAGAAGTATATAGGTAAGTGCGGTGGGCAGTGCTGTTATCTGAGACTCCACCTGCAGATGGTGCTTCCCTAACCAGCAGGAGTCAGACTTGGCCAGGGCACTTGCTAATGAAATGTGAGTGAAAGTGACAGGTGTCACTCCTAAGCTGAGACTTCAGGAAACTGTGTTTGATTCCTCTTTATCTCTTTTTCCCTCTGCTACAACAGCTAGTGAAATTTTGATAGATGCTACTCTACCGTTTTGCATATAAATGCTAGACCAACCTGTGATGGAATGCAATGGGGATGAGAAATAAGTTGTTCCTGGTACAGGTAGTAGGTTTTGTAGTGACTTATTATGGTAGCACACCCTTGCCTGTCATGGGACTGGAGCTGTAAGAGACTGCTGTAACAAATCCTAAAACAGGTGGAACTGACTTTGGGGCCCAGTGGAAGGCAGTTAGGAGACGTCTGTTGGAGGCTGGAGGATGATAGTTGGTAAACCTTAAACATTTGGTAGAACTGTCACTTTTGATAACTCGCAAGACAAATAATATTCCTAATGAGCCTATGACTTCAGACAAAGGTGGACCAACAGAATTTTAGAACATGCTTTTTTTAAAGATCCATTTATTTATTTATTTAAAAGAGTTACACAGAGAAAGAAGGAGAGGCGGGGTGGGGAGGGAGAGAAAGAGAGAGAGAGGTCTTCCATCTGCTGGTTCACTCCCCAAATGGCTGCAATGGCCAGAGCTGCTCTGATCTGAAGTCAGGAGCCAGGAGCCTCTTCCAGCTCTCCCACGCAGGTGCAGGGGCCCAAGGACTTGGGCCATCCTCCACCACTTTTCCAGGCCATGGCAGAGAGCTGGATCGGAAGTGGAGCAGCCAGGACCTGAACCAGCATCCATATGGGATGCCTGCACTGCAGGCAGTGGCCTTACCCACTGTGCCACAGCGCTGTCCCCAGAATATGCCTTTTTTTTTTTTTTTTTGACAGGCAGAGTGGACAGTGAGAGAGAGAGACAGAGAGAAAGGTCTTCCTTTTGCCGTTGGTTCACTCTCCAATGGCTGCGGCCGGCGCATCGCGCTGATCCGATGGCAGGAGCCAGGTGCTTCTCCTGGTCTCCCATGGGGTGCAGGGCCCAAGCATTTGGGCCATCCTCCACTGTACTCCCTGGCCACAGCAGAGAGCTGGCCTGGAAGAGGGGCAACCGGGACAGAATCCGGCGCCCCGACCGGGACTAGAACCCGGTGTGCCGGTGCCACAAGGCGGAGGATTAGCCTAGTGAGCCGCGGCGCCGGCCCGACAACAGTTATTAAAGCATCTGGCCGGCGCCGTGGCTCACTAGGCTAATCCTCCGCCTTGCGGCGCCGGCACACCGGGTTCTAGTCCCGGTCGGGGCGCCGGATTCTGTCCCGGTTGCCCCTCTTCCAGGCCAGCTCTCTGCTGTGGCCAGGGAGTGCAGTGGAGGATGGCCCAAATGCTTGGGCCCTGCACCCCATGGGAGACCAGGAGAAGCACCTGGCTCCTGCCATCGGATCAGCGCGGTGTGCCAGCCGCAGCACGCTGGCCGCGGCGGCCATTGTGGGGTGAACCAACAGCAAAAGGAAGACCTTTCTCTCTGTCTCTCTCTCTCACTGTCCACTCTGCCTGACCAAAAAAAAAAAAAAAAAAAAAAAAAAACCACAAAAACAAAACTGTTGTCTACATGTGAACATGTGACAGGGTTATGTCAGAAAGAGACAAATGCTGAAATGGTGTGGCAATATACAAGAAAGAATGAAAGGAAATAATGAGAACTCAGAAAGTTGGAATCTTGCACATTTGAATGTATCAGTGACTATCTGTAATCAATACAAGAGAAATCTGAAAAGACTTGTGAGCAGCAGAGGGCCAGTGAAGACATAACCAAAGGTGTGGCCTTAGTGCGTCCTGCTGACACACCTGAACCACCACGGGGCACCTGGAGTTCCTGCCGGTGGGCATCGTGGCTTGGAGGGAGGACAGTGAAAGCTTATCGCTCCCACACACTGCTGAGCAAGTCAAGGTGCAGCGCGGTCTAGGGAGATGCCAGATTTCCTGCAGAGTAGCGCCAAAACTGGGTCCTCTTGTCCACGCCACCCAGAAAGATCTGCTTGTATTTATCTTTGAAGGCAAAGTTGAGAGCCCGGGTGGGGAAGTATCTGATGACATTGGCCAGGTTACCACGCCAGAAGGACAGGACTCCCTGCTCCTTGGGGATACGAACCACGCAGTCTATAATGCCCTTGTATTGCTTATCAGCAGTGATTTGCTTGCTGGCATGCTGCACCTGCAGCAGCAGCTTGACCCTCTCGATGGGTGCTACCGCGGTCTTGGAGATGGCCGCAGCCACTCCACCTGCCAGGAAGTCCTTGGCGAAGGACACAGCGGCATCTGTCATGTTGGAAGGAAAGAGGAGCCAGGCGACTGCAGGACAGGACTGGGTTGGGAACCAGCTTTGACTCCAGGACTCTGGGCTATATATATTAAATTTTAAGACCTAAGAAGAATCAAGGTAGTATGTCCTGTGACCTCTGACCAAGAGAGTAAGCAGTCAACAAAAGTGAACCAAAGAGGGGCCAGTGTTGTGGCACAACAGCTTGAGCCTCTGTCTGTGATGCCGGCATCCCTAGGCACTGCTTTAAGGCCTGCTCCGTTTCTTTTCTTCTCTTTTCATAAGATTGATTTTATTTATTTGAAAGGCAGAGTCACAAGGAAGAAGACAGAGGTCTTCGATTATCTGCTAGTTCATTCCCCAAATGGCTGCCACAGCTGAGGCTGGGCCAGGCTGAAGCCAGAAGCCAGGAGCTTCTTCCAGGTCTCCCACATGGGTGCAGGGGACCAAGAACTTTAGCCATCCTCTGCTGCTTTCCCAGGTGCATTAGCAGGGAGCTGGATCTGAAGTGGAGCAGCCAGGACTCAAACCTGTGTCCATATGGGATGACGGCACCACAGGTGGTGGCTTAAGCCATTATGCCACAGCACTGGCCCTGGCCTGCTCCATTTCTGATCCAGCTCCCTGCTAATGTGTCTGGGAAAGCAGCAGAAGATGGCCCAAGTGCCTGGGGCTCTGCCCCTACATGGGAGACCCAGCTGGAGTTCCAGGCTTCTGGCTTTGGCCTGGCCAAGCCCCAGTCTTTGCAGCCATTTGAGGAGTGACCTAGTAGATGTAAGCTCACTCTCCTGCTCGCTCGCTCACTCGCTCGCTCTTTCTCTTCCTTTCTCTCTGTAACTCTGCCTTTCAATTGAATAAATGCATCTTTAAAAAGTTAACTACAGATATGGTCAAATGTTGAAACTACCAGAAGATATTTTTTAAATGATAAAAATGCTGGGGCCGGCACTGTGGCACTGCAGGTTAAAGCCCCAGCCTGCAGTGCCAACATCCCATATGGGTGCTGGTTCGAGTCCCAGCTGCTCTTCCCATCCGGCTCTCTGCTGTGGCCTGGGAAAGCAGTAGAAGATGGCCCAAGTCCTTGGGCCCCTGCACCCGCATGGGAGACCTGGAAGAAGCTCCTGGCTCCTGGCTTCAGATTGGCTGAGCTCCGGCCATTGCAGCCATTTGGGGAGTGAACCATTTGGGGAATGGAAGACCTCTCTCTCTCTCTCTCTCTCTCTCTCTCTCTCTCTCTCTCTCTGGCTCTACTTCTCTCTGAAACTCCTCTTTCAAAATAAATAAGATAATTCTTTTTAAAAAGTGCTTAAGTGTCTAGATGCAAAAGTAGATGATATGTGTTAAGATGTTATAAATTTCAATAGAGATTTGAAAACTGTAGAAAGGAATCACACATATTAAAAGAGAGGAAAAGTACCATATCAGAAGCTGAAGAGTTGGGACTGGCTGTTGCTTAGGATGCCATCGCTCATGTTCTTCAAGTCCCTGCTACTCCACTCTGATCCAGCTTCCACCTCATGTGCCTGGGAAGGCAGCAGGTGATGGCCCAAGTGGTTGGGCCCCTGACAGCCGTGGAGGAGACTAGGATGGAGTTTCGGCTCCTGGCTTCAGCCTGATTCAGCTGCGGCTGTGGGGGCCATGTAGGGAGTCTGAATCTGCTGGATGCAGAGGTCTGTATTCCTGTGGGCAGTCCCTCTGCCCTTGCTTCTGCAGCCTCAGTCCTGCCCACTCCCAGCCTCCTTCACACCCATGCCCTTGTGCTGCCTCTGGTCTCCAGACCAGTCGAGGCTGGTAGGGCTTACCCTCCGTGAGCTGGCAGGCAGCAGCTAGCTCAGCACGCCAACCACAGAAGCCCTGTGACACAGGAAAACAAGCCACTGTTGCTGCTGCGGCTGAAGGTCGCTCTAATTGGTGTAACAGAGAAATCAGCCTAAAAACTGGAAAGGAGGGAGCAAAGCCATCTTTGGGTGCAGAGGGATGAGTGCCTGCCTGGGAAAGCCATAGAATCAACATCAAAGAAAACCATTAAGACAATACTTAGGGCCGGCGCCGCGGCTCACTAGGCTAATCCTCCGCCTAGCGGTGCGGGCACACCGGGTTCTAGTCCCGGTCGGGGCGCCGGATTCTGTCCCGGTTGCCCCTCTTCCAGGCCAGCTCTCTGCTGTGGCCCGGGAGTGCAGTGGAGGATGGCCCAAGTGCTTGGGCCCTGCACCCCATGGGAGACCAGGATAAGTACCTGGCTCCTGCCATCGGATCAGCGCGGTGCGCCGGCCGCAGCGCACCAGCCGCGGCGGCCATTGGAGGGTGAACCAACGGCAAAAGGAAGACCTTTCTCTCTCTCTCTCTCACTATCTACTCTGCCTGTAAAAAAAAAAAAAAAAAAAGACAATACTTAGATCTGAAAGAAGACTAGGTAGAAATTAATATGCATAAATTATTCTCTAAATAACCACTTAGAAAATATAATGGAATAAAAACACAGATAAAATAGTTATAAAAATGTTCAAGATCTATGTGAGAAAAGTGAAAAATAGGAAAAGCGCAGAAAAGAAGGCATAGAGGACGCTTGCTTTTATGAAGGTGCTGTTTCTGCTCACATTGCTGTTGCGTGTGGGGTGCGCATTGAGCCTGGGGTTAAGACACCAGTTACGAGGACTGCATTCCACACCAGAATACCTGGGTTCAAGACCTGGTTACATCTCCTAGCTCTGGCTTCCTGCTAATGTGTACCCTGGGAAGTAGTAATGATGCCTTCAGTAGTTAGATTCCTGCCACCCGCATAGGAGACCTAAACTGAGTTCCCAGTTTCTTGCTTTGGCCTGGCCCAGCCGCAGTCACTGAGGGCATTTGGGGAGAGAACTAACAGGTGGGGGGCTCTTTCCATACATCTCTCTTGGTCCCTCAGCCTCTCAAATAAACAAAAAATTTTAATGGTGAAGTTTCTTAATAAATAAGCCCTACATTACCAATAGTATTCTATTAATATCTAGACAAACTAATCAGTATATGATGCAAAAGACTGCATAATAATCATGGAGGTTTTTTTTTAAAAGAAGAATGATTTTAAAAAGCCAACTCTTACCTGTTAAAACATTCTCACAGAAGTATTCTAAAGCTACAGTCACTGAAATAGTAAGAACACAAAATGGAATAGATGAATAGAAAAACTGAAGTCGGCCGGCGCCATGGCTCACTAGGCTAATCCTTCGCCTGCAGCGCCGGCACCCTGGGTTCTAGTCCCGTTCGAGGTGCCACATTCTGTCCCTGTTGCTCCTCTTCCAGTCCAGCTCTCTGCTGTGGCCAGGGAGTGCAGTGGAGGATGGCCCAAGTACTTGGGCCCTGCACCCCATGGGAGACCAAGAGAAGCACCTGGCTCCTGCCTTCGGATCAGCGCGGTGCGCCAGCCGCAGCGTGCCGGCCACGGCGGCCATTGTGGGGTGAACCAACAGAAAAGGAAGACCTTTCTCTCTGTCTGTCTCTCTCACTGTCCACTCTGCCTGTCAAAAAAAAGAAAAAGAAAAAAAAAACTGAAGTCCATAAACAGATCCATACACATTTAAAATTTAGTATACAATGAAGGGGCATTAATTTGAATGAAAGATACTCAAATTACTTATGAACCATCTGACAGAGCCAGGGGGTTTTTATTTAAATGACGCTTTATACTGAAAGAGCGGGCTGCCAGTTATGTTCTTATCATTTAACAGCCAAGTCTTACAGGTATTTGTATGGATTGGGAATGCAGACATGGCAGTGTTTCTTATTTTGTTGTACCTGTTTATAGAGTACAATGTGATCATTCAGTTCATGTGTTCAAGATGTAATGATCAAGTCAGACTTGCCAATTTGTGCATTATTCTCCGGGCAAAAAAAAGAATGACCAAGTTAAGAACGATGAAAGCTACAGGAGTCCTGTAGGAGCATCCTCACAGGACACAGCAGCACAGGCTGGGGCCTGCCGCAGGGCTGGGAGAGGAGATTTAGACGCAGAGGAGAACAGGCTGCAGCCACTCCTGGTCGCAGGATGCAGGAGGGGTGAACACTCCCTGCGTAGCATTTCCTGGCCCGGCCTCTCAGGCGGCGCCTTCCTGCACAGCTGCCGCGTGGAGGGAGCGTCTTCATTTCCTTCTTAGACTCCACTGTTGTTGTCTAACCATGAAGACTTGCGGTTTTCAGGTCAGACTGGAATTTCAGTGGTTAGCATTATGAGCAGAAAGTGGGCTCCTAGAGATCGCTTCTGCTAGAAGTGAGGAGCTCTGTAGATGCCTGCTGCGTGTGTTCCACGCAGTGCACTGAGCATCGCAGGACAGTGTTGCTGTCGGGGCTGTCAGTCTGCATAGACAGCGTCGTCATCCGTCCAGGAGGGCGGATGCCTGCTAGCCGCACCGCGCAGGTGTTTGGGGTGGGGATGATGGGCAGTGGTCAGAGAGGAGGTTGAATTCACTCTCCCCGCTCTGGCTCCGGTCTCTGGGTGTTCCTTGGCTCTGCTGGGCAAGAGCTCCCCTCGGCTTCCTCGCCCCCAAGTTCTCCCCTAGCTTCCGTAAGCATGCAGGTCTCTCCCGGTCTGGCAGTCGCCCCTTCTCGTTCCTGTGCTTGCTTTTAGTGGGATCTTGGAAGGAAGAAGACAGACGTGCCACCTTTAACTAGGTGCCCAGCAAAAGATGTTCAGCAAGAAAGTGTTGCAGCTGTGTGTGGGCTGCTGAGCTGCAGGGCTGCAGGAGCAGGAAGGGCAGAGGGGAGGGGAGGGGTCCAGGCTCCAGCGGCATGAAGACAGGACTGGAGAGCGGTGTGGACAGGGTGCGGGCATGTGGGGCACCCTAAGCGCAAGTAGTGTGAGGTGAGCAGGGAGAGTGACCTGAGCACCTGTGCTGCTGGGGAGGTGCCAGACCGGCAGGAGCGTTGACCAGGCAAGCACAGACGGGGCCGAGGGCTTGGCAGGGACTCGGCACGTGGGAGCTGCTGTCGCGGTTGCCCTCAGGCTAGACGTGGCTGGTGCACGTGTGTGTGTCCAGGAGGCACATTTCTGAAGTGCACCCGGCTAATTCCCTGTCACACTAACTCCCTGACACTGACACGACCCTCTCACTGGAACCCAGGTGAGGGCGGGGCAGCCCTGTCGAGCGGCACGAGGTGGTCGTCTGCCCATCAGCCACTCCCTGCTGTGGCCACAGATGGAACGGTCGCCGCTCACGCCGTCTAACAGGGCGGCCGTACCCGCACAGAGGAAGGCAGAGATGGCACCTGCTTCTGTTCCTCCATCCAGTCGCCCTCCAGAGTCTTAGACACTCATGAAGAGATCCAGGATTGTATGCTCAAAGACAGATCTTCATCTCTGCTTTTCTGTGAATGAACGCAGTGAACACTTAGGCGTTGCCAGTGGGTAGGAACCAGTCTGGCAGTGCCTCAGGAAGTCACACATGGTGACCAGCCATTCGACACCTCGTGTACACCCAAGAGAAAGTAAAACATGTCCTCACAAAAACATACACAAATGTTTGCAGTAGTGTTTTTCTTTCTTTTTTTTTTTTTTTTTTTTTTGACAGGCAGAGTGGACAGTGAGAGAGAGAGACAGAGAGAAAGGTCTTCCTTTGCCGTTGGTTCACCCTCCAATGGCTGCTGTGGCCGGCGCACTGCGCTGATCCGATGGCAGGAGCCAGGTGCTTTTCCTGGTCTCCCATGGGGTGCAGGGCCCAAGCACGTGGGCCATCCTCCACTGCACTCCCCGGCCACAGCAGAGAGCTGGCCTGGAAGAGGGGCAACCGGGACAGAATCCGGCGCCCCGACCGGGACTAGAACCCGGTGTGCCGGCGCTGCTAGATGGAGGATTAGCCTAGTGGAGCCGCGGCACCAGCCGCAGTAGTGTTTTTCATCACAGCCCAAAGATGGAAGCAGTCCAGCCGTCCATCAGCACAAGAACAGATAAGCACAATGTGGTCGATCGTATGGTGGAATATTGCTCAGCCTTACAAAGGAAGTTCCAACACCTGCCAACGTGTGAGTGAGCCCTGGAAACCTTGTGCTCAGGGAGAGACCAGACACCAAAGACCACATGTTGTATGACTCTGTTCACAGGAAAAGTACAGAGTAGGCAAGTTTGTGCAATGGGAAGTGGACTTGTGGTTTATAGAGACAGACGGACAATAGGTGTGGGCTTTCCTGTGGCTTGATGGATGGAACTGGTAGTGATGGTTTGGGGAGCATGCATGAATGTATAAAAGTTACACTATATCATATACTTTATTTTTTGATATTTACTCATTTGAATGGCAAAGTGAGAGACAAGGAGAGACAGAGTGAGAAAGAGATCTTCCATCTGCGGATTCACTTTCCAAATGGCCACAACAGCCGTGTCTGTGCAACACCAGAGCCAGGAGCCAGGAACTCCATCCTGATCTCCCGCGTGGGTGGCAGGAGCCCCCGTAATTGGGTCATCTTCCACTGCCTTCCCAGGAATATGAGGAAGCTGGATGGGAAGTGTGGTAGCTGGGACTCAAACAAGCATTCCAACATGGGTGCCTGTGTCACGTGTGGCGGCCTAACCCACTGCTCCACGATTCCAGCCCCATTTTATACACTTTAAATGGGTGAGTTTTAAGTTATGTGCATTATATCTCAATAATAAAAGTCATCACTTCTAACAGTTTTTTAAAATTAAAAGTGATTGGAAAGATGAGCACAGAGTTTTGGTCTGAGATGTTGAAACACTTCTGGAAATAAGTTGTGAATGTACTTAGTGCCCCTAATTACATACTTAAGCATGGTTAAAATGGCAATAAAATGTGCATTTTGCCAAAACAACGACTACTGCACTGCACTAATGGGGACATAGCGGAGTCCTGGACAGGCCATTCCAGTGAGAGCTTTAGTTGTTTGCTGCACGGAAACGCTTGAGGAAGCACATGCCTGCCTTCTGCCAGAAGTCCACACCTGAGGTGGTGGTGGACAGAGAGCCCAGGGCTGCTGTGGACGGCCCTGCCCAGGGCCAGCGTGACCTCTCTGCACCGTGCCTTCTCTGTGAACTAAACTAGTTCTCTGCGTGCGTCGTGCACCTGGTCAGTGGAAGGTGCATCCCCAGGCACAGTCTCTGCTCAGAGGTTCCATGGCCTCAGTCGGTCTGCCAGAGTCCTCTCCCTGGCCTCTGTCCCCCCGCCCTGCCAGAGCCTGCTCCCTCCATCCCTGTCATTCCTCTGTGTCGTCAGGCCTCTCAGCCTGCCAGCCTGCTACGTGAAGAGTGATGTCTTGGGATCTTTATTTGCATTTTATGGGGCTAATAAAATTGTATTAATTTGTCATTCCAATGTTCACTTCTTGAAGTCACTGTTTACATTTTCTGCCCAGTCTTCTGATAGCCTGTTTACTCTTTAAAAAAACATTATTTATTTGAAGGAGTTACAGAGAGAGGTAGAGACAGAGAGAGGGAGAAAGAGATCTTCCATCTGCTGGCTCACTCCCCAAATGGCTGCAATGGCCAGGACTTGGCCAGGCTGAAGCCAGAAGCCAAGAACCTCCTCTGGGTCTCCCGCATGGGTGCAGGGGCCCAAGGACACGGGCCATCGCCTGCTGCTTTCCCAGGCACATGAGCAGGGAGCTGGATCGAAAGTGGAGCAAACAGGACTCGAACTGGTGCCTGTGTGGGATGTCAGCACTGCAGGCCAGGGCTTTAACTCAGTGTACCACAGCGGCCAGCCCCCTGTTTATTGTTAATGACTGTGAGAGTTATCTATTCTGCATATAATCCTAGTTCTCCTTTGTATGCTCATGACCAGTTTGTCTTTTAATTTTTTTATTTTTTTAATTTGATTTTCAGATAAATAATGGATAATTTCTAGTATAAGTAGGTGGTATATAATTATCTGACATTCAAGTTAATTGGACATCCATATTTTTATTAGTTAAATCGGACAACACTACCAAGCAGTTTTATGTGTGTTTTTTTTTAAAGATTTATTTATTTATTTGTAAGTCAGAGTTACACAGAGAGAGGAGAAGCAGAGAGAGAGAGAAGTCTTCCATCCGATGGTTCACTCCCCAGTTGGCTGCAACGGCTGGAGCTGCACCCATCTGAAGCCAGGATCCAGGAGCTTCTTCCGGATCTCCCACGCGGGTGCAGAGACCCAAGGATTTGGGCCATCTTCTTACTGCTTTCCCAGGCCATAGCAGAGAGCTGGATCAGAAGTGGAGCAGCCGGGACTCGAACCGGCGCCCATATGGGATGCCAGCGCTTTAGGCCAGGGCGTTAACCCACTGCGCCATAGCGCCGGCCCCGTTTTTAATTTTTTTATGATGCCTTTCATCATACAGGATTTTAGAATTGTGGTGTAGACTATCATTTTTTTATTGTTTATATTGTTCTGGTTTCTTTTCAATATTCCTATTTGTGGAGACTCTGCTTTGTTTTCTTTAAACTTATTTAAGTTTTGATTTTTAAAAAAAGATTGATTTTATTTATTTGAAGGGCAGAGCTAAAGACAGGGAGAGGGGGAGAGAGAGAGAGAGGTCTCCCATCTGCTGGTTCACTTCCCAAATGGCTGCAATGGCCAGGGCTCGGCCAGGCTAAAGCCAGGAGCTTCTTCCACGTCTCCCACGTGGGTGCAGGGGCCCAGGACCTGGGCCATCTCCCACTGCTTTCCCAGGCCACAGCAGAGAGCTGGATCTGAAACGAAGCAGCTGGGACTCGAACCAGTGCCTGCGTGGGATAGCGGCATTGCAGGCAGCTGCTTAGCCTGTTATGCTACAACACCAGCCCCTATGTTTCGATTTTTTTCCCTGCTTTTAATCCATCTTGACTCTTTTTGTGATTTGCATGACGTCAAATATCTGCTTTTTCCCCGCAGGGTAAGCCAGGTGTCTCAGGTCAGCGTGTGGGAAGGTGTTCACCTCGCTCACCGCTGCACCTTGGCAAGAGCCCCTGGCTTTCCATGCTGCTCCAGCCGTATTCGGTGTCCCCGCCCTTTTATGATTTGTTTTTACACTAATTTGCCTCTAATTTAGTTTTGCATGTGATGTGGAATTGGTGCTGGACTTCATGGTTTACCAAGTAATCAATTTCAACCCAGTATAGCCTTAAAACGCCAAACCGTAGACTCTATTTTTATGTGTACCATGGCCGATTTGGGCTTTCTTTTTCTCCCGATGTAGCTATGTGTGCATCTGTGTCAGTGTTGAACTGTGGCACATTTCCCGTCTACAGTGACCGCCCTCCTCGCTGGTCACCCTTCTGATGCAGTCACACTGTTCTCCTTTGGTTTGTTTTCAGATGAAGCTTGGAGTCACTTTGTAAATGTTCACCCCAAACTCCCTCCAGTATCTCGATTGGAACCCCCTGAAGTAAAAGTGAATGTGGGGGAGCTGACTCCCTTTCAGGGCTGCCTCCTGCTGTCCAGGAGCGTGGCGTGTATTCTGCCACACCCCTCAATGCCCCTTCCTTCGTAAACGTCTGCGTGTTTCCGCATCAGCTTAGTGGCAGTGATGTTGGTTTTTCTCAATTGCATGTGTGAGTGCAGTTCTTTTATTATATTTTCCATCTGGTTATTTCCAGTAGGAAAACTGCTAATTCTTGTATATTAACTATGGTATTTTTATGACCTAATTTTCTTTATAATTTTCACTAGTTAGAGGAATTTAAATACCAAATATCAAAAATAATAGAAACCAGGTTTCCAGAGTTCCTCCTGTGTTTTCCCTGAATATTTATCTATAATTTTATAACTGAAAATTGAGATATACTGCATAAGCTATTTTACAACTTTGCATAATTTTTCACCTGTTTTTTAAATAAACTTTATATTTTAGAGCAGTTTCAGATTTACATAGAATGGCAAAGCTGCTACACAGGATTCCTGTGTGTCCCGTGCCTCCTTGCCTGCTACTGATGTCTACACGAGCGTGGTGTACTTGTCACCAGTCAGCAAACCCAATACCGGCACATCACTGTGAACAGAGATCAGCTGCCTGAGCTGCGCCCTGATGTGTGCTCAGGATACCACTGGCATTCAGCTGTCCTGTTGCCTTGGATACCTCTTGCCTGTGATACTCTCAGACTTTCCTTGTTTTTACTCAGGGATCTTGTAGAATGTGCGTCGCTTGTTTTTTGGGTGGTTGTTGTTGTTGTTTTTAAGATTTTATTTATTTATTTGAGAGGTAGAGTTACAGACAGAGAGAGGGAGAGACAGAGAGAAAGGTCTTCCATCCGCTGGTTCACTCCCCAGATGGCCACAATGGCTGGAGCTGGGCCAAACTGAAGCCAGGAGTCAGGAGCTTCTTCCAGGTCTCCCACGCAGGTGCAGGGACCCAAGGACTTGGGCCATCTTCTACTGCCTTCCCAGCTCATAGCAGAGAGCTGGGTCGGAAGAGGAGCAGCTGGGACTAGAACCGGCATCCATATGGAATGCTGGCGCTGCAGGCGGCGACTTTACCCACTATGCCACAGCACCGGCCCTGGATGTCTCCAGTTCTAACCCATTGCCATTTGGGTCATTCTAGCCGCCTCCCTTGCTTATCCATCTGGCATCGACCTGAATGTACCAAGACCTCTGTATAGCACATTTTCATTTCATTAAATATGAAACTATTCCTTAAAAGTTAAAAAAGAAACTATTCCTCAGAAATATTTTAAATAAGTACATCAGAATCCACTGAATGGATAGATGCTAATTTAAACAATTTTCCAAATGCTCCCTTAATGAATATCCTTTAAGCACATCTGATTATTTCCTTAGGATAAATGACTAGAGGAGAAAATTTCGAGCCAAAGAGTACAGGCATAATTTTTATACATACTCCCAGACTGTATTCTAGAAATATTATAACAATTTATTCTCGCATCAGAAATAAATCAAAATGTATATTGGAACCTTCACCTTGCACTCATGCTACAAGCATGTATTTCCAAGTTGGATTGATGTTTGCCAACTTGGAAAGTGAAAAAATTATCTTACTGGTGCACATGTGTTCATATACTTAATTGTTACTGGAAGCCAAACTTTTTAATTATTGATATTTTTCTTCTGTGAAATTGCTTATCTATCATTTGGCATTTTAAAAAGTAAATTTGGTGGGTTGTAACCATTTAAAATATATTTATTAAATTTGAAAAGCAGGGCCGGCGCCGTGGCTCACTAGGCTAATCCTCCGCCTTGCGGCGCCGGCACACCGGGTTCTAGTCCCGGTCGGGGCGCCGGATTCTGTCCCGGTTGCCCCTCTTCCAGGCCAGCCCTCTGCTGTGGCCAGGGAGTGCAGTGGAGGATGGCCCAGGTGCTTGGGCCCTGCACCCCATGGGGAGACCAGGAAAAAGCACCTGGCTCCTGGCTCCTGCCATCGGATCAGCGCGGTGCGCCGGCCGCAGCGCGCCGGCCACGGCGGCCATTGGAGGGTGAACCAACGGCAAAAGGAAGACCTTTCTCTCTGTCTCTCTCTCTCTCTCACTATCCACTCTGCCTGTCAAAAAAAAAAAAAAAAAAAAAAAAAAAAAAAAAATTTGAAAAGCAGAAAGAGAGAGAGCATTCATCCGCTGATT
Organism: Oryctolagus cuniculus; assembly: GCF_051225735.1. NCBI lineage: Eukaryota > Metazoa > Chordata > Mammalia > Lagomorpha > Leporidae > Oryctolagus > Oryctolagus cuniculus. The sequence continues at coordinate 995,461 of NC_142868.1, read as the reverse complement.
CACTTCCCCAAGTTCCAGTGAAGGCCTCCTGACTGAGGCTGGAGCCAGGAGCTGACAGCTGACTCAGGTCTCCCACGTGGGTGCAGGGCCCAAGCACTTGGGCATCCTCCACTGCCTTCCCAGGCCACAGCAGGGAGCTGGGTCGGAAGAGGAGCAGCCGGGACTGGAGCTGGCGCTCACAGGGGATGCCGGCACCGCAGGCAGTACCTTCACCCTCTCACCACAGCACTGGCCCCTAAGTATTTTTTTCATATGACTTTTTATTAGCTCCTTGTCTGACAAATCTGCTAACCTTTAAGATGTTATGATACAAATATTTTCCTCAGTTTTTATTAACCTTTAATTACATGAAATTTTTAATGTTCAAACCTTTTACATTTTATATCATTAAATCTATTAGTCTATTTCTTCTGTCTTCGATATCATCTTTACTCTTTCCCATTGCAAAAATCATGTAATTATCTTAATTTTTCCTGCATCTTTAGCAGTTAATCTGTTCTATTTAAACTCCATGTGGAGTTTACTTCAGGTGTGGGTCAAAGATCTGGCTTTATGTTCTGTGCCCTGGGTACAGGAGGCTGAATTGATAATAGCTAAAATTAATTAAACATCATCATCTAGCCTCCTTAAGGAAAATCCCTTAATAGGTTTGCAAACAAAACAATATTTTGTTTAAAAAAAAATCGTTGGTGGAAAGAAAGGAAAGGAAGGAAGGAAAATGAGAATGGGAAGGAGGAAAAGAAACAATGAAAATCAGAAAATTAGGAGGGGCCCATGTTGTGGTATACTGGGTAGAGCCACCACCTGAGATGCCAGCACCCCGTGGGAGCCCAGTTCAAGTCCCGGCTAGTCCACTTCCAATCCAGCTCCCTACTAGTGTGCCTGGGAAAGCAGTGGAAGATGGCCCAAGTGCTTGGGCCCCTGCCCCCATGTGGGAGACCCAGAGGAAGCTCTTGGCTCCTGGCTTCAGACCAGCCCAGCTCTGGCTGTTGGCTGCTGTTGCAGCCATTTGGGGATTGAACCAGTGGATGGAAGCCATTCCCTCTCTCTCTCTCTTTCTCTAACTCTACCTTTCAAATAAATAAAACAATCTTAAACAACAACTAAAGGATAAAATTGGCTGATTTAGGGTTTTTTTTTCCTTGATTTTCTGGTTTCTGCCACATAATTATTTTCCTTCTTGGTTATTTGGATTGATTCTGTTGATCCTTTTTTCAACATATTGAGTTGAAAGCTTGGCTACACATCACAGGGTCCGGACTCTGTAACGTATCTTCTTTACAACACACTTAGACAATAACAACAAAAGACAGGCCAGGGGCCGGCTCTGTGGCACAGCAGGTTAAGGCAGGGCCTGCAGCACCAGAGGCCCAGGTGCCCCGCATGCGTCCTGAGCTTATTAGCTACAGAGCTCTGTGTATACCAAACGGTGTGTGATTATTAATTGCTTTATTCTGTTCTTCATTTTCTCTGCTGGCTTGCTGCTGTATCTCTAAGTTGATGAGAGGAGTGTGGTAAAATTTCCAATTAGAATTGCTGGTCTGTGTCTCCCTGCAGTTCTGTGATTTTTTTCCCAGAATTTTTGGGGCATAAGTTAGTTGTTCACACGTTTATGATGGAGGTATCTTTTTGTCTTACTGTCTCTTTCAACGGTTTATAATCTCCTTACTTGTTCTTTATGACTTTTTCTTGATTTAAATTAAATTTTAATCAATATTAAGATTTCTTTTTGAGCATATTTTCCTCAGGTATCTTTCCCCATCCTTTTATTTTCACATTTCTGTGTCTTTTTGTACATTATATAAGAAAAATTTTTAAGGTTTATTTGAAAGGCAGAGTGACAGAAAAAGGAAAAGACAAAAAGAGACCTTCCATACTGGGCCACTCCTCAAATGGCCACAGCGGCCAGGTCAGGGCCAGGCCAAAGCCAGGAGCCAGGAATTCCATCCTGATCCTCCCACATGGGTGGCAGGGCCTCCTTAGTACTGGGTAGTCTGCTACTTTCCCAGGCTTGTTAACAGGAAGCTGGATGGGAAGCAGAGCACCTGGGACTTGAACCGCTCTGATGTAGGACCAGCTCTGATGTAGGATGCCAGTGTCACAAGCAGAAGCTTAACCCACTGAACCACAGCATCGGCCCCATATACCCAGAGGGCTGGCGTTGTGGCACAGTGAGTTAGGCCACCACCATGACACTGGCATGCTATACAGAGTGCCAGCTCAAGCCCCAGCTGTTCCACTTCCAAATCAGTTTCCTCCTAATGTACTTAGGAAAGCGGCAGAAGATGGTCTGTATACTGCCCCCACCCCACCCCCACCCCCGCCACCCCATGTGGGAGACCAAGATGAAGTTCCTGGCTCCTGGCTCCTGGCTTCAGCCTGGCCCAGATCTGGCTGTTGCAGCCATCTGAGGAGTGACCAGCAGATGAGATTCTCTCTCTCTCCTTCTCTTTTTTAAAAATTTTAATTCAGTCTATCAGTATCTCTTAATTGGTGAATAAAATAACATTTAAATTACAATTAAAATATTTTAATTAAAATATGAGCTTGTTGGGGCCAGTATTGTAGCATGGCAGGTAGAGCCACTGCCTGCAATGCCAGCATCACATGGGGCCGCAGTTCATGTCCCAGCTGTTCCACTTCTGATCCAGCTCCCTGCTGATGACCTTGGAATAGCAGAAGGCCCAAGTGCTTGAACCCTGCCACCCATGTGGGACACCCACCCAGATGAAGCTCCTGGCTCCTGGCTTTGGCCTGGCTCAGGCTGGCCATTGCAACCACCTGGGGAGTGAACCAGCGGATGGAAGACCCCTTTCTCTGACTCTTCCTCTCTCTCTGTAACTTTGACTTTCAAATAAATAAGTAAATCTTTATTTTAAAAAATAATAAGCTTATTTTTGTGCAGAAGATTCTGGAATTCCTGCATAGTTTTCCCATAACGTGCATTTTCTGTGAGTGTTATGTTTCCAGTGTCTGTGTTTTCTTTTTTTTCTTCTCTGCATCACTTTGGATGGGTCATGTTTTCTTCTGCTAGTTTAAGATTTTGTGTCTGCGTGTGTGTAGGCAGCCTGGCCATCACTTTCCATTCTTTTAATTTCCTTGTCAAATTTTTTAGTTAGGAGGTGTTCTTTTTTCTGTTCTCTGAGTTTTATGTAAGAACGCTTTTCTTTCTTCCTTAAGTGTTTGGAAGAAATTAGTGACTCAGCCAGGCCTGGAATTGTCTCTGTGTGATTCAATGTATCTAATAGGTTGACGACCGCTCAGATTTACTATTAATTCTTGTATTAGTAGTTTTAGTTTATTATATTTTATAGTGAACTTGTGCATTTCTCCTAAGTTTCCAAATTTGTTGCAGTGAAGTTCCTCGTATTATTCTCCTCATCACCTTGGTGACTGTAGAGAGTGCAATTATAGGGGCCGGAGCTGTGGCACAGCGGGTTATAACCCTGAAGCACCAGCATCCCATATGGGCACCAGTTCTAGTCCCAGCTGCTCCTCTTCCGATCCAGCTCCCTGCTATGGCCTGGGAAAGCAGGAGAAGATGGCCCAAGTGCTTGGGCCCCTGCACCCACGTGAGAGACCCTGAAGAAGCTGCTGGCTCCTGGCTTTGCATCAGCTCAGCTCCAGCCGTTGCAGCCAACTGGGGAGTGAACCAGCGGATGGAAGACCTCTCTCTCTCTGTCTCTGTCTCTGTCTCTGTCTCTCTGTAACTCTTTCAAGTAAATAAATCTTTAAAAGGGAATGTGTGTAATTATATTCTGTTTTTGTTCCTAGCATTGATAACTTGTGCTTTCTCCTTCATTCTTTTTTTTAAGATTTATTTATTTATTTGAAAAGTAGAGTTACAGAGAGGCAGAGAGAGAGAGAGCTCTTCCATCCACTGGTTCACTCCCCAAATGGCTGCAGTGCCGGAGCTGGGCCAGTCTGAAGTCAGGAGCCAGGAGCTTCTCCTGGGTCTCCCACGTGGGTGCAGGGCCTCAAGGACTTGGGCCATCTTCTACTGCTTTCCCAGACCATAGCAGAGAGCTGGATGGGAAGTGGAGCAGCCGGGACTAGAACCGGCACCCATATGGGATGCTGGCGCTTTAGGCTTTAACTCACTGAGCCACAGCGCCGGCCCCCATAACTTTCTTTCTAATCATGACTTCAGCCATGCTATGGTTTGGATATATTTTGAACAAAAGGTTCATGGCTGGAGGCCTGGCCCCAGTGTGGCAGTGCTGAGGTGGCAGGACCTTTAGCAGGTGGGGGTTAGAACGAAAGGTTCTCAGGCCATGAGGACTTCATCCTTGACGGGGGTAATTGCTGGTCTTACATGGTGCGTTAGTTCTTTTTTAAAAATTTTTTTTTAGATTTTATTTATTTATTTGAGAGAGAGAGTTATAGAGAGAGAGAAAGGTCTTTTTTCCACTGGTTCACTCTCCAAATGGCTGCATTGGCTGGGGCTGCACTGATCTGAAGCCAGGAGCCAGGAGCTTCTTCTCGGTCTCCCAAGGAAGTACAAGGGCCCAAGGACTTGGGCCATCTTCTACTGCTTTCCCAGGCCACAGCAAAGAGCTGGATCAGAAGTGGAGCAGCCAACTCCAACTTGCAGGGTCTCCAACTTGCGCCCATACGGGATGCTGACGCTTCAGGCCAGGGCGTTAACCCACTGCGCCACAGCGCCGGCCCCTGAAGTGCTCTTTTTTAAATTTTATTTATTTTCACTGAAAGACAGAGAGATCTTTTATTTGCTGGTTCACTCTGCAAATGCCCACAACAGCCAGGATTGGGCCAGAGCAAAGCCAGAAGCCAGGAACTCCATTCAGATCTCCCACATGGGTGGCACGGACCCAACACCTGATCCATGGAGAGCAGGGAAGGTGGGTTAGAAGCAGAGAACTCCAGCCAGGCGTATTGCAGGCATCCCAGGCAGTACCTTCACCTGCTGCTGCAACTGTATGCCTCCATGTGCCTGTTCTGTCAGCTGTTAGAGTCGAGCTTAAGACTCCATTATGATCATGGATTTACCTAAGTTTCCTTTTGGTTCTGTCCATTTTTGCTTCATATTTTTGAAGTTATATTATTTTTATTAGGTATATTCAACTAGTATTCAAAAAATCATGTAAAATGCATATTATGAAATACTATGTGTAGATTTTTTTAAAAATTGCACCAAAATAAAATTACATTTTTAAAGTTTTTATTTATTTATTTATTCATTATAATAAATACATGAAAGGCAAAAAGACAGAAACAGAGACAGAGCGCTCCCATTTGCTGATTCATTCCCCCAAATGCCCAACACTGCCGGGGCTGGGCCAGGAAATCAACCACCTGAGCCATCACCTTCTCCTCCCAGGATGCGCATTAGCAGGAAGCTGGAATTGGAAATGGAGGAGGGAGTACCAGCCAGCGTCCTAATTGCTAGGTCAAAAACCCACCCCAGACTTACCTATTGATTCCATTTTTCCATGAACTTTTCGAAGTACCCTGTATAAACTGTGTTTTCTGATACAGCTAAAGCAGCTCTCTCTTGATTAGAAGCCATGTGGCTGCATCATCCTACCGTACTCCCAACTTTTCTGTGCCCTTATATTAAGATGTGTATTTGTAAAAAGCATATAGTGAGGTTTTGCCGCCTAGCGGCGCCTGCACACCGGGTTCTAGTCCCGGTCGGGGCACCGGATTCTGTCCCGGTTGCCCCTCTTCCAGGCCAGCCCTCTGCTGTGGCCAGGGAGTGCAGTGGAGGATGGCCCAGGTGCTTGGGCCCTGCACCCCATGGGAGACCAGGAAAAGCACCTGGCTCCTGGCTCCTGCCATCGGATCAGCGCGGTGCGCCGGCCGCAGCGCGCCGGCCGCGGCGGCCATTGGAGGGTGAACCAACGGCAAAGGAAGACCTTTCTCTCTGTCTCTCTCTCTCACTGTCCACTCTGCCTGTCAAAAAAAAAAAAAAAAAAAAAGCATATAGTGAGGTTTTGATTTTTCCAGTCTTGTTATTCAATTATTTTAATGGAAGATTTCATCTTTTATATTCAGCACAGTTGTGCATTTTTATCTGTTATTGTCTTGTTTTTAGGTGTACTACCTGTTTTATCTGCCACTTCCTCCTATTTCTTGCCTTCATTTGCCTTAGCTCTCCCCCACATTAGCTTTTGATTTTGCTTCTTTTCATATTTTGTAATGGTTATTCCACAGATTATATCATGAATCATGGACTCATTGTGGTGCAATACATATTAGAAATTTTCTCATTTCCAGGCAAGGCCGTGTTCTCAGAACCATTCATACTTTTTGTTTTATTGCTAACCGTACATTTTAATTCTACTTAAACTCCATGAAATAATCAGATTTTTTACAGTCAGTAATGTATCATTGTCATTTTGAAATGTTCTTCGACTCCAGGAATGGTTGTCCCAAGCCTTCTGGGATGTTTGTTGCAAAGTCTTTTCCTCAGTTTTCTTTTTTTTTTTTTTTTTTTTTTTTTTTTGACAGGCAGAGTGGACAGTGAGAGAGAGAGACAGAGAGAAAGGTCTTCCTTTTGCCGTTGGTTCACCCTCCAATGGCCGCCGCGGCCGGCGCGCTGCGGCCGGCGCACCGCGCTGATCCGATGGCAGGAGCCAGGAGCCAGGTACTTTTCCTGGTCTCCCATGGGGTGCAGGGCCCAAGCACCTGGGCCATCCTCCACTGCACTCCCTGGCCACAGCAGAGGGCTGGCCTGGAAGAGGGGCAACCGGGACAGAATCCGGCGCCCCAACCGGGACTAGAACCCGGTGTGCCGGCGCCGCTAGGCGGAGGATTAGCCTAGTGAGCCACGGCGCCGGCCTTTTCCTCAGTTTTCATCGTGTATCTTCCTTCTTTTTACTTTCAGTATTGCTGTGTTCTTATATCTGTGATGTACCTTTTACAGGCAGTGTTTTTAAATAAATCCAATCTGATAATCTTTTTATTTTTTTTTTTTTTTGACAGGCAGAGTTAGTGAGAGAGAGAGACAGAGAGAAAGGTCTTCCTTTTGCCGTTGGTTCACCCTCCAATGGTAATTCACATTGTACTCTATAAACAGGTACAACAAAATAAAATAAGAAACACTGCCATGTCTGCATTCCCAATCCATATAAATACCTGTAAGCCCCGCGCTGATCCGAAGGCAGGAGCCAGGTGCTTCTCCTGGTTTCCCATGCAAGGCAGGGCCCAAGCACTTGGGCCATCCTCCACTGCACTCCCGGGCCACAGCAGAGAGCTGGCCTGGAAGAGGGGCAACCGGGACAAAATCCGGCGCCCAGGACTAGAACTCAGGGTGCTGGCGCTGCAGGCGGAGGATTAGCCTAGTGAGCCGCAGCGCCGGACCTGGTAATCTTTTTTTAATTGTAATATTTTGTTCATTTATATATAATATAATTACTGATATATTTATATATAAATCTAAATATCTCCTTTTACTATTTTTTTCTGTTTGCCCACTTATTCTATGCTCCTTTTTCTGTCCCTTTTTGCCTATTTTTGCATTATTTTTTATTTTTATTTTCCCTTCTATTGCCTTCTTAGCTTTCACCATTCAATAATTATTATAGAGATTATCACGAGCATCTTTAAATGATAAAAACTTAATGTGAGGGGCCGGCGCTGTGGCATACCGGGTAAAGCCGCTGCCTGCAGCGCCAACATCCCACATGGGCTCCAGTTCAGGTCCTGGCCACTCCACTTCTGATCCAGCTCTCTGCTGTGGCCTGGGAAAGCAGTGGAAGATGACCCAAGTGCTTGGGCCCTGCACCCACGTGGGAGACATGGAAGAAGCTCCTGGCTCCTGGCTTCGGATCAGCACAGCCCTGGCCGTTGCAGCTGACTTGAGAGTAAACCAGCGGATGGAAGACCTCTCTCTTTCTCTCTCTCACTGCCTTTCCTCTGTGTAACTCTTTCAAAGAAAAATAGGTAAATATTTAAAAAAAAATTTATGTGAAGTTATACTTTTACCACTTCTCAGACCTGGAACACTTTCCCTCCATTACTCCCCCTCTAGCCTTTTGTATCATTGTTGTAATATATTTTATTTTTTTAAGATTTATGTATTTATTTATTTGAGAGGTAGTTATAGATAGTGAGAGGGAGAGAGAGAGGAAGGTCTTCCTTCCGTTGGTTCACTTCCCAAATGGCTGCAACGGCCGGAGCTATGCTGATCCGAAGCCAGGAGCCAGGTGCTTTTTCCTGGTCTCCCACGTGGGTGCAGGGGCCCAAGCACTTGGGCCATCTTCCACTGTTTCCCAGTCTGCAGCAGAGAGCTGGATCAGAAGAGGAGCCGCTGGGACTAGAACCAGCGCCTATATGGGATGCCGGCACTTCAGGTGGAAGATTAACCTACTGTGCCATGGCGCCAGCCCTTGTTGTAATATATTTTAATACCACCTACATTTTGAACTACACAAAACATTGTGTATGTATTTGACATAGTGTATATTCATTTAATTTTCCTCATATCCTTTCCATTGCTCTTCATTCCTTACTGCCTCTCCATATGGAATTATTTTTCTTTTGTCTTTAGCAATTGTTTTGGTTAAGGTAACAGATTATCTTTTCATGTTTGTCTTTTTTTTTTTTTTTTTTTTTAACAGGCAGAGTGGATAGTGAGAGAGAGACAGAGAGGAAGGTCTTCCTTTTGCCGTTGGTTCACCCTCCAATGGCCGCTGCGGCCGGTGCACTGCGCCAATCCGAAGGCAGGAGCCAGGTGCTTCTCCTGGTCTTCCATGGGGTGCAGGGCCCAAGCACTTGGGCCATCCTCCACTACCTTCCTGGGCCACAGCAGATAGCTGGCCTGGAAGAGGAGCAACCGGGACAGAATCCGGCGCCCTGACCGGGACTAGAATCCGGTGTGCTGGCGCCGCTAGGTGGAGAATTAGCCTAGTGAGCCGCGGTGCCGGCCATCATGTTTGTCTTTAAAATGCTTTTATTTTAACTTGATTTTGAAAAGTATTTTTGCTTGAGTTGGAATTCTAGTTTGGTAGTTATTTTCTTTAAGTATGTTCTAAGATTTCATTCCATTCATTCCTTTTTCTCTGTTAAGAAGTCACTTAGGATTAAGTGCCTGGGTTCAGGTCCTGGCTCTGCTCCCATCCAAGTGTCCTGCCAGCGCCCCTGGGAAGCAGAGTTCCAGGCTTCCGGCTCTAGCTGCTGTGGGCATTTGGGGAGTGAACCAGCAGCCAGAGTCCTGGTTCAGTGGTCACACCTGATGGAAAACCAGCCCAAACAGACCCTGCTCCAGCACCCTGAGGGTCAACAAACCTGAGCTGTGTTGGAACAGGCCAGCAAAGGCTATGCCAGGACTTGATCACTCAGCCAACAGATTGCAAACCAGAATCATCCTTGGAGACAAGGGGCCAGTAGACCTCTCGGTCACCTTTATTCCTCATGGGTTCATTGACGTTGTTTTGGGCCAAGTGCAGAGATGAATTAATGATATTCCTCAGATCATGGGGAATTGTCATCATTAGTTAGGCCAGCCCTCCTGCTCTGTGTGTGTTTATTTACTCTCTTTATATCCGTACTCAACTCCACCCCCAACACGTAATCATTCTATGAGTTAAATGTGTATCTTCCTTGTAAAGTTTCTGTTGTTTTGGGTTCATGAAATATTTAACTGATGCAAATGACACGGTCGTATACCTCTCGTTCCTCCTCTTTCAGCTTTTCACCGGACATTGTGCTCTTTACAATTGCCCGTGTTGCCAGTGTCCATTTTGTCCATTTCTTTCAGCTGCGGTGTGCTGCCGCATGGTGCGTAGCCACTCCCTTTTAGCTATCCATTCTCCCAGGGGGACACTCGGGTAGCTTTTAACACCTCCCGCACAGGGAACACCACAGTGATATCCTCGTGGGCACTTGTGTGAGACTGCTGTTGGAACTTGTGTGCCCAACAGTAGGAGGGACCAAGGCCACAGGTGACAATGCGGTTCTGGCTGACACGGTCACTCTCCCACTCGGTGAGTGACGATCCCTCCCTGCACTCGTCTGCCATTTCCTGGCGCCACCTAACTCTGCTGCCCTCCCTCTGGAGTTACCTGGTGGGGTGTGAGGTCTCTGGCAGAGGAACTATGCCACACCAAGGGTTTAGCAGGAGCAGGCCGGCCTGTGACCTCCCCAAAGTGACACACAGGAGAGGAGCTGGCAGGCCGGGGTCGCCCCAGTGCTGATGCGGTGGCTCTCAGCTAGCGAGGGCCGTCTCCTTCCTCTCTCAGGGTCAGCCTGGGGTCTTTGGAGACGTCCATCCTCGCAAGCAGCGCCACTTGCCTTCCATTATTTGTCAGGCCAGAGAGGAAGACAGGGACGTTTAGAACTCCTCCCTGAATCGGTGAGTGTGAACAGGAGACAACGAGGGTCTGTGTGACATCCTGACTAACTACTCCCTCTTAAGGTGTGATAGAATAGCCGCTCTGGGGCCAGGGAGCCCCTGTCCGTATCCATCCAGCACGGGATCACCAGGATGGCACCTTCAGATGCCGCAGCAATGTTGCCTGCTCCTCTGTGTGAGAGGCTGTCTCACTTCACTGCAAAGACAAACAGCAAGAGATGTGTGCTTTTGGCCATGATGGCGTAAAAAGACCGGGCTTACCTCTTCACCTTAAACAGCCAGAAGACAGAGAAAAGTGGTTTTCAGATATCGTAGCATAGGCAGCTCAGAACTACAATCCCTGAAGGAAGAGAAACCAGGTGAACCAGGGCTTCCCACCTGGTGGAATTTTCCAGGCTAAAACACAGAGTTGGGAAACCCAAATAGCCCGCTGATCACTCTAAACTGAAGAAACATTATCAGAGTTCAGGGAGACCAAGACAGCTGGAATTCACAGAACCAATCTCGTCCAAACCACGGGAAAGGAAGAGGGAGAGGAGGAAGGGGAGAGAGAGGCAAGTTGGCACCAACCTTCAGTGCCAGACAGGAAACTACCCTAGGCCAGAGATAGAACCCCTGAGGACTGGTAAGCCAGATGCTTCCCAAGCCCACGCAGAGCTAGGAGTAGCTCGTCTCCCCATCAGCCAGAGTGGGAAGTCCACATAATGCCAGGGAACGGGTGCCTTTCAACAGTAGTGGGCAAAATCAGTCCTGAACCGAAGACTGCTCTGGACTCGCCCAACCATATTTAGAAGCAAGACTTGAAAGGCTCTCCTGTTAGCACGTGTTTTAACCGTGTGCCAGAACAGGGTCTAGAGCTAGTTAAGGAAACGTAAGAAAATCTGCACCCATAAATGGAAGCATCGCAATGGCTGGCATTGATTAAAAATTGCCAAGCATCTGAAGAAGCAGGAAGAATAGGATGAAAAAGGTCAATCAAGCCGGCGCCGCGGCTCACTAGGCTAATCCTCCACCTAGCGGCGCCAGCACACCGGATTCTAGTCCCGGTCAGGGCGCCGGATTCTGTCCCGGTTGCCCCTCTTCCAGGCCAGCTCTCTGCTGTGGCCAGGGACTGCAGTGGAGGATGGCCCAAGTGCTTGAGCCCTGCCCCCCATGGGAGACCAGGAGAAGCACCTGGCTCCTGCCTTCGGGTCAGCGCAGTGCGCCGGCCACAGCACGCCAGCTGTGGTGGCCATTGGAGGGTGAACCAACGGCAAAAGGAAGACCTTTCTCTCTCTCTCTCTCTCTCTCACTATCCACTCTGCCTGTCAAAAAAAAAAAAAAGTCAATCAAAATAAGTAGGTCCCTAAATGACAAGAGATAGAACTAGCAGATAAGGGCTTTAAAATGGCTGCTGTTAATATGCCCACTCAGTGTATAAGAAAGTAAAGAAAATGCAGCCACAAGAAGAAAATATGGAAGATCTTTTGAAAATAAGCACCAAATGGGACTTCTAGAGATGAGAAATACAGTATCTGCAATTAAATCCACACTGGATGGAATTACCAGGTGATGAAGACCCTGTGGAAGGGACCAGTGGCTGTGAAGACAGATCCGCAGAACTGACCAAAGCAAAGCACAGAGACGAGGGTGAGAAAGACGACCAGAACGGCCGTGACCCATGGGGACTAGCGTACAGGAGACTTCAAAAAGCTCGTGGGACATGCAATTAAGAGATAAGTTTACTTTTGATGCAAAAATTTTTGAAATCCATGCACAGTTTTTTCATGATGTATATTTTCCATGAGCATTTTGAAGGCCCCTCATGTAGGAAAGTTGGAATCCTTGAGGGGAGGGAAATAGAGGAAACTGAGATAAGTGGTCGGTGAGGAAGAGCCAGGTTTTATGAAGATGACAAACCCTGGCTCCACGGAGCTCAGTAGCTGCCCCCAGAGAAACACAGGAAGGAGCACCGGGCGCCTGCAGCCCCTGGAGAAGAGCACCGCCCCGCCCGCCACGGTCGATGTCGCAGGCTTCGCACCACACCGGAGCCTGCAAACGCAGAGCCAGGAGGGCGAGGAGGGGAGCCAATGCCAGCGTTCCTTAGGAAGGAGTTTCATTGTGATGTGAAATTCATGCACAAAAGAGCATAAAACGAATTCCCAGACTGTTGAACAATTCCAAAGCCAGCAGTTGTGTGCCCACCACCTGAACAGGAAATAAAACACCTCCGACACCCAGAGAGCCCTTGGTGTGACCTTTCTGAAGGTGCTCTTTCTCTCTGAAAGCACCCATCAAACTGAACTTCTTTTTTTTTTTAATATCTATCCATCTATTTGAAAGGCAGAGTTACAGAGAGGCAGAGGGAGGGAGGGAGGGGAAGGTCTTCCATTCACTGCTTCGCTCCCCAGTTGGCCACAACTGCTGGAGCTGCACCTATCTGAAGCCAGGAGCCAGGAGCTTCTTCCCAGTCTCCCACGTGGGCGCAGGGGCCCAAGCACTTGGGCCATCTTCTACCACTTTCCCAGGCCATAGCAGAGAGCTGGATCGGAAGTGGAGCAGCTGGGACTCGAACCGGTGCCCATATGGGATGCTGGCACTGCAGACAGCGACCCCAAACTGAACTTCTAATCATCATTTCCTATTGCTTGTGGAAGCAATAGGGGTTTTGCCTGCTTTTAAATTGTACGGGGTTTAGTTAACCTTAAAGGATTTACTTGTGTTTGGCTTCTCTTTCTTGTTGCACATTTTATCAGATTTATCTGTGTTGTTGCTCATTGTTGTCATTTGTTTTTGTTGGCGGAGGTATTCCATTGAATAAATACCCATCACTCACTTATCTGTTGTGTTGTGGATGACTTTGAGGTTTGTTTCCACCTGGGGCCGTTACGAAGAAGGCTGCTCTGGACATTCCAGTCGGCGTGTGCCGAGGAGCGAGTGCACAGGTTTCTGCCAGAATTCAAGCCGTTGAGTCTTAAGGCATCATCAATGTTATTTTTTTTCCCTTTGGGTAAATTCCAAGGAGTGGATGGCTGGGTTGAACGGTAGGGTTATCTTCAGGTTTCTGAGGAATCTCCAGACTGACTTCCATAGTGGCTTGACCAGTTTGCATTCCCACCAACAGTGGGTTAGTGTCCCTTTTTCCCCACATCCTCGCCAGCATTGGTTGTTGGTGGATTTCTGAATGTGAGCCATTCTAACCGGGGTGAGGTGGAACCTCATTGTGGTTTTGATTTGCATTTCCCTGATTGCTAGTGATCTTGAACATTTTTTCATGTGTCTGTTGGCCATTTGGATTTCCTCTTTTGAAAAATGTCTATTGAGGTCCTTGGCCCATCTCTTGAGTGGGTTCTTTGTTTTGTTGTTGTGGAGTTTCTTGATCTCTTTGTAGATTCTGGTTATTAATCCTTTATCTGTTGCATAGTTTGCAAATATTTTTTCCCATTCTGTCGGTTGCCTCTTCACTTTCCTGACTGTTTCTTTTACAGTACAGAAACTTCTCAATTTGATGCAATCCCAGTAGTTAATTTTGGCTTTGACTGCCTGTGCCTCCGGGGTCTTTTCCAAGAAGTCTTTGCCTGTGCCAATATCTTGCAGGGTTTCTCCAGTGCTCTCTAATAATTTGATGGTGTCGGGTCATAGATTTAAGTCTTTAATCCATGTTGAGTGAATTTTTGTGTAAGGTGTAAGGTAGGGGTCTTGCTTCATGATTCTGCACGTGGAAATCCAGTTTTCCCAGCACCATTTATTGAATAGACTGTCCTTACTCCAGGAATTAGTTTTAGATCCTTGATCAAATATAAGTTGGCTGTAGATGTTTGGGTTGATTTCTGGTGTTTCTATTCTGTTCCATCGGTCTATCCATCTGTTTCTGTACCAGTACCCTGCTGTTTTGATTACAACTGCCCTGTAGTATGTCCTGAAATCTGGTATTGAGATGCCTCCGGCTTTGTTTTTGTTGTACAAGATTGCTTTAGCTATTCGAGGTCTCCTGCATCTCCATATGAATTTCAGAATCATTTTTTCTAGATCTGAGAAGAATGTCTTTGGTATCTTGATTGGGATTGCATTGAATCTATAAATTGCTTTTGGGAGAATGGACATTTTGATAATGTTGATTCTTCCAATCCATGAGCACGGAAAATTTTTCCATTTTTTGGTATCCTCTTCTATTTTTTTCTTTAAGGTTTTGTAATTCTCATTGTAGAGATCTTTAACGTCCTTGGTTAAGTTTATTCCAAGGTATTTGATTGTTTTGTAGCTATTGTGAATGGGATTGATCTTAGAAGTTCTTCCTCAGCCATGGCATTGCCTGTGTATACAAAGGCTATTGATTTTTGTGCATTGATTTTTATATCCTGCTACTTTGACAAACTCTTCTATGAGTTCCAGTAGTCTCTTAGTAGAGTTCTTTGGATCCCCTAAATAAAGAATCATATCATCTGCAAAGAGGGATAGTTTGACTTCTTCCTTCCCAATTTGTATCCCTTTAATTTCTTTTTCTTGCCTAATAGCTCTGGCTAAAACTTCGAGAACTATATTGAATAGCAGTGGTGAGAATGGGCATCCCTGTCTGGTACCAGATCTCAGTGGAAATGCTTCCAACTTTTCCCCATTCAATAGGATGCTGGCCGTGGGTTTTTCATAAGTTGCCTTGATTGTGTTGAGGAATATTCCTTCTATACCCAATTTGCTTAGCGTTTTCATCATGAGAGGGTGTTGAATTTTATCGAATGCTTTCTCTGCATCTATTGAGATAATCATATGGTTTTTCTTCTGCAGTCTGTTAATGTGGTGTATTACATTGGTTGTTTTGCGAACATTGGACCATCCCTACATACCAGGGATAAATCCCACTTGGTCTGGGTGGATGATCTTTCTGATGCGTTGTTGCATTCTATTGGCCAGTATTTTTTTTTTTTTTGATAGGCAGAGTGGACAATGAGAGACAGACAGAGAGGAAGGTCTTCCTTTGCCGTTGGTTCACCCTCCAATGGCCGCCACGGCCAGCAGCGCACCGCACTGATCCGAAGGCAGGAGCCAGGTGCTTCTCCTGGTCTCCCATGGGTGCAGGGCCCAAGCACTTGGGCCATCCTCCACTGCACTCCCTGGCCACAGCAGAGAGCTGGCCTGGAAGA
The DNA here is from genome assembly GCF_051225735.1 of Oryctolagus cuniculus. NCBI lineage: Eukaryota > Metazoa > Chordata > Mammalia > Lagomorpha > Leporidae > Oryctolagus > Oryctolagus cuniculus. Next base: position 980,026 of record NC_142868.1, on the reverse strand, counting down.
GGGGCAACCGGGACAGAATCCAGCACCCCGACCGGGACTAGAACCAGGTGTGCCGGTGCCGCAAGGCGGAGGATTAGCCTAGTGAGCCGCGGCGCCGGCCTATTGGCCAGTATTTTATTGAAGATTTTTGCGTCTATGTTCATGAGGGATATTGGTCTGTAATTTTCTTTCAATGCTGCATCTTTCTCCGGCTTAGGAATTAAGGTGATACTGGCTTCATAGAAAGAATTTGGGAGGATTTCCCTCATTTTCGAGTGTTCTGAATAGTTTGAGAAGAATTGGAGTTAGTTCTTCTTTAAATGTCTGGTAGAATTCAGCAGTGAATCCATCTGGTCCTGGGCTTTTCTTTGTTGGGAGGGCCTTTATTACTGTTTCAATTTCTGTCTCAGTTATGGGTCTGTTTAGGTTTTCTATGTCTTCCTGGTTCAATTTAGGTAGGTTGCATGTGTCCAGCAATCTATCCATTTCTGATAGGTTTCCCTGTTTGCTGGCATACAAGTCCTTGTAGTAATTTCTGATTATTCTTTTTATTTCTGTGGTGTCTGTTGTTATATATCCTTTTTCATCTCTGATTTTATTGATCTGGGTCTTTTTCTCTTCTTTTTTTAGTTAGTTGGGCCAATGGTGTGTCAATTTTATTCATTTTTTCAAAAAACCAGCTCCTCGTATGGCTGATTTTTTGTAATTTTTTTTATTCAATCCTGATTATTTCTTCTCTGATTTTAATTATTTCTCTTCTCCTACTAGATTTGGGTCTGGTTTGCTGCAGTTTTTCTAGATCCTTGAGATGTGTTGAAAGCTCATTCATTTGGTGCCTTTCCAATTTCTTGATGTAGGTACCTATTGCTATAAACTTTCCTCTCAACACTGCTTTTGCTGTATCCCGTAAGTTTTGATATGTTGTGTTGTTATCCTCATTTACTTCCAGAAAGTTTTTGATTTCTCTTTTGATTTCTTCTATGACCTGGTGTTCATTCAGGAGCATGTTGTTCGTCTCCATGTGTTTGCATAGATCAATGTTATTTTTTAAAGATTTTTTTGTGGCATTTGGCATTTGGCAGAGTGATATGGCACTGCTTGAGATGCCCACATCCCATATCAGAGTGACTGGTTTGAGTCCTGACACCACTCCTGGTTCCGTCTTCCTGCTAATGTGCATCTGTGAGGCACCCGGTGAGAGCCCAAGTGGTTGGGTCCCTGCTACACATATGAGAGCCCTGTGTCAAGTTCCAGGCTCCTGACTTAAGCCAGGCCCAGCTCCTGCTGTTGTGGGTATTTGTGGAGTAAGCCAGTGGATGAAGTATCTTTGTCTGTCTGTCTCTGTCTACCTTGGAAGTAAAATGAAAACAAATAAATTTTTAAAATTTTAAATAAGAGTTTTTGTACAGGCATTTCCCAAAGTGACTGCCTTTTCTCCATGTACTCTCCATCACTTGGAATTGCCATTTTTTATATCTGCTAATCTGATGAATATGTAATGATTTTTTCTCATATAAATATATTGGGGGGCTGGCACCATGGCACAGTAGGTTAATCCTCCACCTCCAGCGCCGGCATCCCATATGGGCACCAGTTCTAGTCTCAGCTGCCCCTCTTCCGATCCAGCTCTCTGCTATGCCCTGGGAAAGCAGTAGAAGATGACCCAAGTACTTGGGCTCCTGCATCCGTGTGGGAGACCAGGAAGAAGCACCTGGCTCCTGGCTTTGGATCGGCACAGCTCCAGCCATTGCGGCCATCTGGGGAGTGAACCATCGGAGGGAAGACCTTTCTCTCTGTCTCTCCCTCTCACTGTCTGTAACTCTACCTCTCAAATAAATAAATAAAAAATCTTTGAAAAAATATGAAAATATAACCTCACATTTTGCCCATTTTTCCGATTCATAAGAGGCTTTCATAATCTGGATACTAGTCTCAACCTTGATATCTTTTTCTCTTTCTTTGTATTTTTAAGGGACTGAAGTTCTTAACTCTAATTCAGTTTAACTTATGAATTTATATGGTAAGTGCTTTCTGAGACCTGTTTAGGAAATCTTTCCCTCAAGGTTGTGCCAAGATCATTTATGTTAACTACCATTTCTATTAAAAAAAAAAAAAGGGCAAACTTTTTTTTAAAAAAGATATGTTTATTGTTTTGAAAGAGTTACAGAAAGAGAAGGAGAGGTAGAGAGAGAGGTCTTCCATCTGCTGGTTCACTCCCCAGTTGGCCACCATGGCCGGAGCTGTGCCAATCCAAAGCCAGGAGCCAGGAGCTTCTTCCAGGTCTCCCTCACAGATGCAGGGGTCCAAGCACGTGGGCCATCTTCTACTGCTTTCCCAGGTCATATCAGAGAGCTGGATCGGAAGTGGAGCAGCTGGGACTCCAACAGGTGTCCCTATGGGATACTGGCACTGCAGGCAGCGGCCCCCAAAAAAGGTCAAACTTTTAGAAAAATTAAAAAACATTGTACCATGATCTCTCACGTTGAGTCACTGAAGGTAGCATTGTAGCATACTTGTTTTCCCTGTTCTTCTAGTAGTAATTTAGTAAGAGCGCTGGTTTTAATATTTTTATGCATTATATGTTCAGTATTACTTTGTACAATACAAAATTATAGTAAATTACTTATTTGATTAATTATTAACTATGAGAGGACAGTAAGTTAATGGGAAAATGGAATTAAGCATAAAAAAAAAGACATAAACTTTATTCCTTAACATAAGCGGCATCAAATTCGAGACACTTTCGAAAGTGACCTTCCAGTCATTTGCTTCACAATGCAGAGCTCAGGGTCCTGGGGAGTTAACCACATCAGTGCGGTCTTTCTGTACTATCATGTGAAGGAAAGGCTGTTGTAGGGTTTGGAAACACGTAGTAGCCTTTAGGGGGGTGTCAAACTCTTGAAAACTGCACTTCCTTGTGAGCGGGACGGGCAGGAGCGCGGTGTGGGAGACGCCTCTTGGGAGCGGCCTCGGCCTCGCGGTGGGAAGCTGCTCTGCCGACTTCCTCAAGCAGAGGCTGCCCCAGAGTCTCCAGAGAGTCAGCAAGCAAAACGCCTTCAGCGTGCAGAGCCCACTGCTGTGAGGCTGCCGCTGACCGGCCTGCGTCTGCTGTGGGCCACTTCCGCCCGGCCTGGCCTGCTGTGGGCCACTTCCGCCCGGCCTGGTCTGCTGTGGGCCACTTCCACCTGACCTGCGTCTGCTGTGGGCCACTTCCACACAGCCTGCGTCTGCTGTGGGCCACTTCTGCCCAGCCTGGCCTGTGTCTGCTGTGGGCCACTTCCGCCCGGCCTGGCCTGCTGTGGGCCACTTCCACACAGCCTGCGTCTGCTGTGGGCCACTTCCACACAGCCTGCGTCTGCTGTGGGCCACTTCCACACAGCCTGGCCTGTGTCTGCTGTGGGCCACTTCCGCCCGGCCTGGCCTGCTGTGGGCCACTTCCACACAGCCTGCGTCTGCTGTGGGCCACTTCCACACAGCCTGCGTCTGCTGTGGGCCACTTCCACACAGCCTGCGTCTGCTGTGGGCCACTTCTGCCCGGCCTGGCCTGTGTCTGCTGTGGGCCACTTCCGCCCGGCCTGGCCTGCTGTGGGCCACTTCCACCTGGCCTGTGTCGTCTGCGTCTGCTGTGGGCCACTTCCGCCCAGCCTGGCCTGCTGTGGGCCACTTCCGCCCTCGCCAGCCATTGATCATGCTTTGTCCTCACGATCGCACCAGCAGAGCCGTGCTTCCTCTCTTCAGGATCCTGGCTCCACTTGTTTAGAATTTCCCTTGAAAGCTCCTGTCGTCGTCCGTGGTTGATCTGGGCTTACCAGTCTTGCATCCATCAAGCAGGAAGTTTGCTACACTTTGATTTGTGTAAGCTGAACCAAGACATCTGTGACGTTGGTTATCGATTCTTCTGTGCACGGCCAGTCGTCCTCAACGGGGGTACAAATTTCAATTTTGATTCTCGAGTTGTTGTGGATGGTCTGGTCTGCGCAGCGTCCCGCCCCTCTTGCAGCAAGCGAACTGCTGACGTGGCTGGGGCGGGGCCCACAGATTATGTGAAGCACCCCTGGCTCACTGCTCCTCCACGGAGCCTCACTGTGGACTCGATGTGTGTTCTTCAGCCTGAGTGGGATTCGTGATGGTCTGATAGGAACTCTGCAGACCAGCGTCTGGTCCTGTCCAGACATGTGCTGACAAGTTAGAACGAGTTCACTTTGATGCAAAAGAAACTGAAATCTATGCATAGTTTTTTCATAACACATTTCCACAACCCTTTTTGAAGCCCCTCTTACGTGTACTGAGTGTTATTTCACTGAACCTTTTGAGGCTAAGTTACAGACATCAGGACCGTTCACCTGTAAATGCTTTGGTGTGTTATTTCCTAAGATCAATGACAGTCTCTCCCTCCCTCCCTCTCTCTCTCTCTTTAAGATAAAAGCTTATTGTCGGGTGGGGGAAACCCGTCCACGGGCCAGGGGAAGAGGGCAGGCGGGGGCGGGGGAGGGTGAGAGAGTAAGAGAGAGAGCATGTGTGCTGGAAGTAGGTCCTGTTGTACCTTTGCAGGGGGCAGGGAAATAGAAGTAGTGCCCATTAGGGTGGGGGTGGAGCTGACACCTGTGGTTGGGCCATCTGGTCACCTGGCTTTCAGCAGTGGCAGTGGGGGCCAGAGCCTAGAATGGTGTCCGGGACATAAACCACGCCACAGACAAGACTGCACCATTTTACTAACGTTTCACTCCTTTTGTTTCTATAAAGCAAGTGTTCTATGGGATTACATCAGTCCCAAAAGTCCAGGAGGGGTACAGAGACAATGATCTATTTTTTAGAGCTACTTCCTGCTGACGTGGGGTGACAGGTCACTCTCCACTGGCATGGGGCAGTGTCTCAAGGCCTGATCTCCTGGGTGGGGAGCTGAGTCTATCCCTATAGCAGTATTTGGTTGACTGCCTGGTTGGTGAAGGCTTCGGTTCATTCCATCATCACCTCCTATAAATACCTGGACAGACAAGGTAGTATAAGAGACAGGGTGAGACTAGCAGCCAACTGTCCTAGGAATGGCATTAACCAAGTAAAGAGATTTCATAGAGGAGAGGAAGTGGGGGTGTCTGTGGACCCTGGTGAAGACTGTTAGATGGGTGTGGTTTTACCTGGCCTGACTGGTTAACGTAATAACAACACTGTTAAGGCCCGTCTGTCCGTACTACCATGCCTGTTAGTGAGGTGATTGGCTTTGGAGACCTCAGATGCCCTCCTCCTGTAACTGTTGGAGTTGTTTTGGAGTCAGTCAGTTGAGGTAATGTTGTGGCCCAGAGCTGTCCCCGAGATGACCACTGGAGAGGGAGACTGCGAGGCCCATCCCAACCAAGACGGGGAAAGGCTGCTCGTCTCTTGTGGGGAGAGGGGTTTGTCTGCAGAAACACTGAACAATCGTACGACGTTAAATGGTGGGGAGGTATTGTCTCTTCTCTTTTTTTTATTTTTATTTTTTTATATTTTTTACAGGCAGAGTTAGACAGTGAGAGAGAGAGACAGAGAGAAAGGTCTTCCTTCTGTTAGTTCAACCCCCCAAATGGCCGCTATGGCCAGCATGCTGCGCTGATCCGAAGGCAGGAGCCAGGTGCTCCCTCCTGGTCTCCCATGCAGGTGCAGGGCCCAAGCACTTGGGCCATCCCCCACTGCCTTCCCGGGCCACAGCAGAGAGCTGGCCTGGAAGAGGGGCAACCGGGACTAGAACCGATGCCCCAACCGGGAGTAGAACCTGGGGTGCCAGTGCCGCAGACAGAGAATTAGCCTAGTGAGCTGTGGCGCCAGCCATATTCTCTCTTCTAAGAGTACACCAGTTGGGAAAGTTGACGTTGGTATCAGGTACAACCTTAATACTTGTAATATCCTTACAGCAATGTGTTCCAATCTAAAATCATGCATCGCATTTGATTGTCATGTCTCATCTCCTTTCCTCTAAAACAGCCTTTGAGAACACTGATGTTTCTGAGGAGTGCAGGCCGGTTATTCCTTTCAGATGTGCCTCTTTTTGAACTATCCTGACGCAGACCATTTTTCTACTTGATTGTTTGTGTATTTGGCCCATTCTTTCTTTCTTTTTTTTTTTTTTTTTGTCTTTGTTTCCTCAATTTTTTTAAAGATTTGTTTATTTATTTGAAAGGCAGAGTTACAGAGAGGCAGAGACAGAGGCGGGGCGGTGGGGGAGGGAGAAAATGGGGGCAGGGAGGGAAAGAGAGGTCTCCCAATCGCTGGTTCACTCCCCAGATGGATGTAATGGTCAAAGCTGCGCCGATCTGAAGCCAGGAGCCTGGAGCTTCTTCCAGGTCTCCCCCATGGGTGCAGGGGCCCAAGGACTTGGGCCATCCTCACTGCTTTCCCAGGTCACAACAGAGAGCGGGATCGGAAGTGGAGCAGCCGGCACTCCAACCAGTGCCCACATGGGACGCCGGCACTGCAGGCAGCGGCTTTACCCGCTCCGCCACAGCACCGACCCTGCTTCCTCAGTTTTAAAATTTGTTTGTATGTATGTCAGCGCTTCATCTGTGATATTTGTTACAAATATTCTCACTTAATTTGTTGTCCTTCGACCACTTACGTTATCTTATGCCATATAAAAGATTTGGTATTTTGTTGGGAGGGGAAATTTTTTATAATCAAAGTTATCTTTTTATTGCATCTGAATTTTGAGCTGTAGTTAGAAAGCCTTTCTCGGGGCTGGCATTGTGGTTTAGCGGGCTAAGCCTCTTCCCCATGTGGCACCAGCCTCTCATATGGGTGCCAGTTTATATCCTGGCTGCTCCTCTTCTGATCCAGCTCTCTGTTATGGCCTGGGAAAGCAGTAGAAGGTGGCCCGAGTGCTTGGGCCCCTGCACCCACGTGGGAGACCTGGAAGAAACTCCTCGTTCCTGGCTTCAGATCAGCCCAGCTCCAGCAGTTGTGGCCATTTGGGGAGTGAACCAGTGGATGGAAGACTTTTCTGTCTCTCTCTCTCTCTCTCTCTCTCTCTGTAACTCTCAAATAAATAAATAAATAAATATTGGGGGGGAGACCTTTCTCTGCATCCAAGTTATAGAAGAATCCATTCATGTTTTCCCTTTTAAATTTTTTTCAAAATTTTATTAAAGAGAGATACAGAAAGAGAGAGATAGGCAAATAGAGATTCCATCCACTAGTTCACTCCCCAAATGCCTGCTGTGGCTGGGGCTATATCAAGCCCAACCTGGGAGCCAGGAACTCCATCCAGATCTCCCATATGGACGCCAGAGACCCAGCTACGTGAGCCATCAGCTGCTGCTTCCCAGGGCGCCCATCAGCAGGAAGTGGAGCTGGGACACCCATCAGCAGGAAGTGGAGCTGGGACACCCATCAGCAGGAAGTGGAGCTGGGACACCCATCAGCAGGAAGTGGAGCTGGGACATCTGCCCAGGTCCTCTGATACGGGATCAGACTTCCCAACCAGTGCCCTCAGCACTGGGCCAAACATCTACCCACCGATGTTTTCTTCTTTTCCAAATGGCTCTCCGGTTGTCCCAGCACCATTTATCAAAAAAGTTCACGTCTGTACGTGATTGGAGACCCTCTCCTTATTACGCTAGATTTCTAAAGTCCCTGAGCCTGTGTCAGAACTGTCCTCGTCCGGCGGTCTATGTGTGTGCCAGTGCCACACTGCTGCTGGTGTGCTGTGTGTGCCTGGGCAGCCGGGTCTCCCTTGTAGCTCTTGCCTTGGTTTCCTCCCTATTCTTGGGTATTTTGCATATGAATTTAAATATCGCCTTGTCTAGTTCCATTAAAAAGCTTGTTGGTTTTTTTTTTATTGAGATCACATTAAATTCACAAATTATCTTAGGGAGAGATGACATCTTAATCATGCTGAAATATTTCTGTCAAGAACAAGGGATGCTTCCATTTGATCAGGCCGACTTGCGTATCTTCAGGAGGCTTTAAACTTTTCTTGCTGCAGGTTTTACACATTTCTTAAGTTGATTCCTGAGTAGTTAATCTTTTCTGTTAACATCGCAAATGGGACTGTCTCTTATCTGTAATATCTTCATAATGTTTATGAAGGCTGTTGACTTGTCATGTTAATTTTATTTCCTGCTACTTTGCTGAATTATGTTATCGATTCTTTCAAGGCTTCCAGGAATACTATCATGTCTTCTGCAAGTAGAGACAGGGTTTTGTTTTTTTTTTTTAATTTGCTTGTTTTTTCAATTTTGTGCTTTGGCTAATGCCTGCAGGACAGTGTTAATAGTGAGAGAGTGGACAGCATCCTGCCTTGTTCTTGACCTGATTAAGAATGCTTCTCGTGTTTCCCCATTAAGACGCTAACTTAAGAACTGAGGTGTACAAAATGTCCTCAACAAGTTTGTGGGAAGTGTGTACTATGAAAAACTATGCATAAACTTCAAAAAAAAATTTTTGGTTCTGATATGAATGTTTTCACTGAAAATTATGTCATTTCTGTTTGTACTTCCCTTCACTCAAATATGGTTGATAGATGTATATTTTTTCTTTGGTTTATTTGGGTTTTTGCTTTAGTTTTTACTTCTAGTTTTATTACACTGATATAAAAGTTATTATTTCTACCTTATGCCAACTTTTTATATTTTCTGTGTACCTTAAGAAACACAGACCAGGGACAGGCGCTGTGGCATAGCATCTACCATGCCGGCATCCCATATGGGTGCTGGTTCCAGTCCCAGCTCCTCCACTTCTGATCCAACTCCTTGTTAATGTGCCTGGAAAAGCAGTGGAGGATGGCCCAAGTCCTTGGGTCTTTGCACCTACATGGGAGACCCAGAAGAGGCTCCTGGCTCCTGACTTTGGCCTGGTCCAGCCCCAGCCATTGTGGCCGTTTGGGGAGTGAATCAGTGGATGAAGATCTCTCTGCGTGTGACTGCCTTTCAAATAAAAAAGAAAGAAAGAACAGACAAGCACAGAGCAGTCACTATGGATGCCCTGTCTGTGCTTGGAAAGTGTATGCTGCGGCATCCGAGCCTGCCGTCCATGGGCAGTCATAGCATCTGCTGACCGCTGTGGTCTGTGACGATTCGGGGTGGCTCTGGGAAAGGTTCGCGCTCTTCTGCACTTTCCACCTCTGGGACATCAGGCTGGGAGGCCGCCTGTGTGCCCTGTTCCAAGCGCCTCCTTCCTGCCCTCCCTGCAGTCTTCATTAGATCTGTCCATTTGGGCTGAGGGCTTGTGTTTTTTAAAAAGATTTATTGATTTTTCTTTGAAAGTCAGAGTTACACAGAGAGAGGAGAGGCCGAGAGAGAGAGAGAGAGAGAGAGAGAGAGAGAGAGAGAGGTCTTCCATCCAATGGTTTACTTCCCAACTGGCTGCAATGGCCAGAGCTGTGCCGATCCGAAGCCAGGAGCTTCTTCTGGGTCTCCCACGTGGGCGCAGGAGCCCAAGGACTTGGGCCATCTTCCACCACCTTCCCAGGCCACAGCAGAGAGCTGGATCGGAAGTGAAGCAACCAGGTCTTGAACCGACACCCATATGGGATGCCGGCACTGCAGGCCAGGGTGTTAACCCGCTGCACCACAGCGCCAGCCCCCGACTGTCTTTTTTAAAAAGATTTATTTATGTATTTAAAAGGTAGAGTTTCAGAGAGAGAAAGAGAGACAGAGAGAGATCAGTCTTCCATCCACTGGTTCATGCCCCAAGTGGCCACAGTAGCAGGGCTGGGCCAGGCTGGAGCCAGGAGCCGGGAGCTCATCTGGAATGCCGGAGTTGGCCGGCACCATGGCTCACTAGGCTAATCTTTTACTCCGCCTTGCGGCGCCGGCACACCGGGTTCTAGTCCCAGTCAGGGCGCCGGATTCTGTCCCAGTTGCCCCTCTTCCAGGCCAGCTCTCTGCTGTGGCCAGGGAGTCACAGGTGGAGCTTGGCCTTGTGACCACAGCATCGGCCCTTGTCGTCAGGTGACCTGGGAGGGCAAGTGGAAGCTGTCCTCCTTTACCCTTTACCTATTTTGTAAAGACTTGTTTATTTGATAGAGTCCCACAGAGAGAGGAAGAAACAGAGAGAGATTGGCCATCAGCTCATTCACTCCCCAGATGGCCCCAATGGCCAGGGTTGGGCCAGGCCAAAGCCAGGAGCTAGGAGCTTCTTCCAGGCCCTCCACCTGGGCCATCTTCCGCTGCTTTTCCCAGGCCATTAGCAGAGAGCTGAATTGGAAACGGAGCAACCAGGACACGAAACAGCACCCATGTGGGATGCTGGAACTGTAGGCGGTGGCTCTACGCGTTACATCACAATGCCAGCCTCAGAAGGTGTTTTCTTTAAGCATTGCTTTTTCTTTTTTAAGATTTATTTATTTATTTGAAAAGCAGAGTTGCAGAAAGAGAGAGAAAGAGAGGTCTTCCATCCTCTGGTTTACAACCCAAGTGGCTACAAGGGCCAGTGCCGAGCTGATCCAAAGTCAGGAGCCAGGAGCTTCTTCCCAGTCTTCCACGCAGGTTTAGGGACCCAAGGACTTGAGCCATCTTCCACTTCCACTGCTTTCCCAGACCATAGCAGAGAACGAGATCAGAAGTGGAACAGCCAGGACTAGAACTGGCTCCCATATGGGATGCCAGCACCACAGGCAGAGGCTTGGCCCACTCTCCCTCTCCCTCCCTCTCCCTCTCCCTCTCCCTCCCTCCCCTCCCTCTCCCCCCCTCCCTCTCCCCCTCCCCCTCCCTCTCTCCCTCCCTCTCTCCCTCTCCCTCCCTCTCCCTCTTTCTCCTCCTCAAAACAGAATAAAAAGTAGGAGGTTATGATGTCCTTCCTTGCCCTGGCAAATCCTGAAGATGCAGGCAACTGAGTGAACCTCCCTGGCTCTGGAGGGAGCAGAGCACACCGTACTCAAAGAAATGGGCTATCTGTTTTCATGTATCTGGGGGCTGCCTGCTAGAGGGACACAGACCCTTGTCACTGTCTCACCTGACCCAGAACCCGTTCTGCACAGAACAGGAACTGCAGCTGCCTGGGACAATGGTTCTAGTTAAGAGAAATAGCAGAACCTGAGTTTAGGAGGAAAGGTGTGGGTGACAGGTTCTTTGGGAAATTAGGACATTCAAAGCATGTGTGTATACTGGGAAGTTTAGAAAGCCCTGTGCAGGGACAGGATGCATGATGCAATGGGTGAAGCCGCATCCCACATGGAAGCGCTGGTTCAAGTCCTGGCTCCTCCATTTCCTGCTGATGCATCCTGGGAAGCACCAGGTTACTGCTCCAGTGTCTGCACCCCTCACCCACGTGAGAGACCTGCATGGAATTCTGGGCTCCTGGATTTGGGCTGTCCTCTCTCTGGCTGTTGTGGGAATTTGGGGAGTGATAGAAGATCAATCTCTGTGTGTGTGTGCCTTTCTCTCCCTCCTCCCTCCGTCTCTCTCTTTCTCTGCCTATCAAGTAGATGAAAATAAATACAAAGAAGAACAAACCCCTGTGCAGGCTCAGGGCAGCTTGCAGGCTTGGAAGAACTAAGACCTTAAGCTTTCTCCTTGGGCTGGCCTCTCACCGCTCTGCAACAGCGGAAGTGAAGACTAAGGCAGAGCTGTGCACAGCTTGACTGGGCAGTGAAGCGGCCCAGCAGAGAGCCAGTCACAGAGACAGGAGAGCACTCTGTCCCGCTCGCGCGCGCTCTCCCTCTCTCCACTCCTCATGTGGATGATGAGCACGCTTGCAGGAGCGACAGGCGGCGGGAGGTGCCCAGGCTCAGGGCTGCTCCGTCTTGGAGACTGCCTGGCGGGCGGGGAGCCTGGGTGGCAGCGGCAGTGCCCTGCAGCCCCTGTGCTGCTCAGCCGTCTCGGCTGTAATGCTTGCAGACTGCCGTGGTTCGGATGCGGTCAGACGCTGGGTTGACCATCACTCGGTCTGAATACTCTAGCCCTAGGACAGGGCTCGTCCCACTGTCCTCCTGGCTGCTCGTCCCATTCTGCAGGAGCTAAAGAAGGACTAGCGAGGAGCTGCTGCATGGCAGCAAGCAGACACAGCGCAGGCGCCACGCCCCACGCGGGGACTAGCTCTGTGAAGAGGGGTGGTTCCTCGGTGGCAGCAGTTTTTAAAAACATTATGATTTATTTAGAGACAGAATGACAGAGCAGGTGAGAGAGAGAATCTTCCATCTGCTGGTTCATTCTCCAGATGCCTAAGCTGGGAGCCTGGAATCCCATCCAGGTCTTGCAGATGGGGGGCAGGGGCCGAAGTACTTGGACCAGCACCTGCTGTTTTCCCAGGCACATTAGCAGGGAGCTGGATTGGAAGCAGAGCGGCTGAGACTCAGGCTGGCACTGTGCTACGGGATGCGGCCTGAGCCACGGCGCCACAATGCCGGCCCGAGCTCTTGGTTTTGCTTTATGGGTTCCCGTGATTCAGGGGCTGGTGTTTGTACTCTGGCTGCTCTGACCATATCATCATGTTCCCATCGGGGAGCCTTGCCGAGCTGGATGCCACAGATGGAGACAGGGCTGACGTGACACGGTCAAGACCCTCCAGAGGAGTGACAGGGACGCGCGTGACTCGGACTCACCATGCCTCGGTCGACAGTGCCGACTGCTGACATCTGCCGTCTTCCTGCGCAGGAAGAACATGCCTGTGGAACATGTGACACACGTGGACAGAGAGCAGACAAAGAAGGTGGTGTACTCAGTGGTCTACGGAGCAGGTAGGCAGCACCCAGGAGCTGAGATCTTGGGGTCCCCCCTCAGCCGGACAGCTGTGTGCCTCCGGTCCCCGTGTGCCTGCCCCGGGTGTGCTCCAGGGCCTCTTCCAGGACTGGAGTGACACCCTGTCTCCACACTCCACCTTTCTCTCTGAGTGGATGCCACCCCCACAAGCCCACAGCCCCAGAGCGCCACTCCTTCAGACTGCCACTGGCTCCTCCCTTCTCAGCCAGCAGCCACTGTGGTAGATCCCCACTTCCGGTAACAGATCGCCACGACCTAGTGACATGAGACAGCACTTACTATCTCCCAGCTTCTGTGGGTCCAGGCGCAGCTGAGCCGGGACCCCCCCACTGCAGTCAGGGTGCTGACTGGGGCTGTGCTCTCATCGGACACTCAGCTGGGGAGGGATCGGCCTTCGTCCACCTCTGATTACGGTTGACATCAGCCAGAGCCCCCTCAGCTCCCTGCCCTGCATGGCCAGTTGGTTCTTCAGGTCCAGCTGGGAGTGAGAGATGCCCACTCTGCACCTGCTCCTGGTTCTGTTTCATCCCCGGCTCAAACACCGGCCCAGTGGGGCAGGTGCTCCTGTCAGCTTTGCTCATCGCCTGTGAGAAGAGAAGGCACACAGTGCGCGTGACGGTCTCAGCACAGTTCCTGGGGACTAGTCCCAGAAACTCTGAATGAAGAACTAAACCCAGTGGTGACAGCAGTGACACTGGCTTGATTTTTCCCAGTGTGTCCTGGTCTGTTTCCTGCACTCTGTGGCTCCCTGAGCATTCTGCCAAGGTGTGTTAGCTCCTGCAGCCTCGTGTCCTTGTTCCAGGACACGTGCTGTGGACGTGCCGTGAGCGCCAGCTCTGCAGAACCCTGCCTTCCCCAAGCCGGCCAGGTTGGAGTCCCCACCCTGTCACCCCGACCGTGACCGTTTCTTCCTTGGCGGATGCTCCCTAAGGAATTTCTGAGGCTGCACCTGGCACATCTCTGTCATTTGCCCCCACCTCTGGGTCCCACTGAAAGTCTGTGCCGTCAGCGAGTGCTCCGCGTGGCTGTGCGGCTTCCCCAAGGCCCTGTGGCACCACCTCTGGGGCTGGCCCCTCAAATGCAGCAGAGAGCAAGGGGCAGAGGGTGGCGTGTGGCACTTCTGCTGTGGGGAGCCGTGCTCCAGGGGGACGTGGGGCCCACCCCTCCGCACTGCGCCCAGGGAAGGTCGGCTGCGCCGCCATCCCTGTGCCTCCTTCTGCATTATGCGTTTCGTGAGGGAAGAGCTGCACTGTGTAATAAGCATGAGTCATCAGCCCCGGTGCTGGAGAAACGGGGAATTTGGCTGCTTTTAGCACAACAGTGACACAGGAGGTCCCACCCTGAGCCTGCGTCTCTGCTGCTCCCGTTGTTCTGTCCAGCGTGACAGCCAGAATCGCTGTGGCTCTGTTCTCGTGTTTGAGACCTGAACCCTGTGGGATGAGCGGGGACTGTCAGGGAGGGCTGGGCCGGCCTCTGCCCGTCTTGCAGCAGTGCGTTGCCACAGAAGCACCTCTGCGCCAGCTGGAAGCTGCTGCTCTGAATGCTGGGGCGAGCGGCAGGGCATAATCCCAGTGCACACCGCGGAAAATCAGCCATGTGATCGCGGTGAGGGCCACTAGCATGGAGAGGAAGCACCGGGACTGTGGAGCAGGCAGAGGAGTTCTGGAAACGAGTAGCTGCTTTCTTTCTTTTAAGATTTATTTATTTATTTGAAAGGGAAAGTTACTGAGACAGAGAGGGGGACAGACAGAAAGACCTTCCATCCGCTGGTAGACTCCCCAGATGGCCTCAATGGCTGGAGCTGGGCCAATCTGAAGCCAGGAGTGAGAAGTTTCTTTTTTTTTTTTTTTTTTTTTTTTTTGACAGGCAGAGTGGACAGTGAGAGAGACAGAGAAAGGTCTTCCTTTGCTTTTGGTTCACCCTCCAATGGCTGCCGCGGCCGGTGCGCTGCAGCCGGCGCACCGCGCTGATCCGAAGCCTGGAGCCAAGTGCTTCTCCTGGTCTCCCATGGGTGCAGGGCCCAAGCACTTGGGCCATCCTCCACTGCACTCCCTGGCCACAGCAGAGAGCTGGCCTGGAAGAGGGGCAACCGGGACAGAATCTGGCGCCCCGACCGGGACTAGAACCCCATGTGCTGGTGCCGCAAGGCAGAGGATTAGGCTAGTGAGCCGCGGCGCCTGCTTTGGAGTCAGAAGTTTCCTTTGGGTCTCCCACGCGGGTGCAGGGGCCCAAGCACTTGGGCCCTCTTCTGCTGCTTTCCCAGGAGCATTAGCAGGGAAGTGGAGCAGCTGGGATTTGAATCGGTGCCCACGTGGAAGTGGAGCAGCTGGGATTTGAATCGGTGCCCACGTGGGATGCCGGTGCCACAGGTGACGGCTTTACCTGCTATGCCACAGTGCCGACCCCGTAGATTGCTCCTTTTTTCATACAAATTTCTTCCATGCTTTCATGCAGTTAATCAGGTTTCTGCTTCCTAAACTGTAATCATATGCAGGCCTGTCTCCCGAGAGAACTCCGGGGTCTACTAGGTGGGAGTATGCAGCACTCCTTACCTTTCATGCCCTGTGTGAAGCACACACTTTGACTCTCCCACAGACGCGTGTGTGTGTGTGTGTGTGTGTGTGTGTGACAGTTCTAGCGTTAGGGAGACAGGCTTCACTCCCTTTCTTCCAAGTGCTCCCCTGAACACCACTCAACGCCTGATTCTTGTTTCTGTCCTGCGTGGAAACGCGCCCTGGCCTCAGGAAACCTGGCTGACTCGGCTGATCGACCACAGACAGTGCTGCCCTGGGCAGGCCCCTGGACTCGCCCCGCGCTGCCCAGGCCAGCACCA
This sequence comes from Oryctolagus cuniculus, assembly GCF_051225735.1. Classification (NCBI taxonomy): domain Eukaryota; kingdom Metazoa; phylum Chordata; class Mammalia; order Lagomorpha; family Leporidae; genus Oryctolagus; species Oryctolagus cuniculus. Next base: position 964,549 of record NC_142868.1, on the reverse strand, counting down.
TGCTCTCAGCCCCTCCCAGGCGTATCGCCTGACAGATGCAGGACCCCTGCGAGCAGGCCCTGGGCGGTCGCCCACAGTCCTCCTGGTGCCAGGGTGGGTCTGGCATGTGGCCCAGACTCAGTACACGCCTGCTGATCCCAAGACAAATGCACGTGCAGCAAACGAGACATGTCTGACAATGTGAGGCTGCCTGTAAGAGTGACAGGAGCTCACAGCAAAGCTGGGAGTTAGAGGATGCTCTCTGTGGGCTCAGACAGGGCCGCGAACAGGGCTGTCGGGTGAGGGGTAGGTGATGAACCCAGGCCACGAGGGGCAGGAAGCCCAGGAGCAGACTCGAGAGCAAGGCCTCGGTAACTGCAGCTGTCAGCTCCGCACACGGCCTGCCAGCCCCTGCAGACCCGGGACTAGCGGGGCCGGGATCCCACAGGTTACAGGGGCAGAGCACAAGGGCCCCTCATCCCTTTCCAGACCTCCCCTGCCTGCTCCACAGTCCCGGGCTTCCTCTCCGTCCTCGTGGCCCTCACCGCGATCACATGGCTGATTTTCCGCGGTGTGCACTGGGATTACGCCCTGCCGCTCGCCCCAGCATTCAGAGCAGCAGCTTCCAGCTGGCGCAGAGGTGCTTCTGTGGCAACGCACTGCTGCAAGACGGGCAGAGGCCGGCCCAGCCCTCCCTGACAGTCCCCGCTCATCCCACAGGGTTCAGCCGGGCTCCAAGAGAGGAAGGAGCAAGAGCTCAGGAGGAACCCTGTCTGCTGGGATAAACTTGCAGAGAACAGGGCATTGCAGACCCCCACTCCTCCTGGCCAGGCAGTAGAAGACATCTGACCCTTCAGCGCCAGGGGCCTTAAACACTCCCGTGTGGAGCCGCTGACCTGGGAGTGACCTCGCTAGAGGCAGCTCAGTCCCACTCCTTAGAGGTCTCTCCCTTGGTCTTTGCAGACCCCGCATCTCCACTCCCTTTTCCTCTGTGTCACTCTCTGACCTCCCCCAGTTCTGGAATCAGGTCTCCCAGTGGTCAGGCTGAGTGAAGGGACCATGTCCACTTCATTCACGGCCTGAAATGCTTAGCAGGCCGCGTCCAGATGGACAGCACCTGGTACCCAGTGCGGAGGTCAAAGCTAGGACTTGGGAGCTCCTGGCTGAGCCCTGCACTGCTGCAGAGTTGGCGGGGAGGGGAGAAGTGAAGGCGGTGAGAAGACACGGACATGGGGACTGGTTCCTGCTGTGGCATGGGGAAGCTCAACAAGAGGCGTCACTGCCATTTCCTGAGGTTGAAGACACTTTACTGCAGATCCTCACCCGGAATGACATCAGCCGGCACATCACAGAGATGGTGCAGCAGCCCCGGACGCCACAGCACTCCACCCAGGAGCAGCCCCGGGACCACCCAGCACTCCACCCAGGAGCAGCCCCAGGACCACCCAGCACTCCACCCAGGAGCAGCCCCGGGACCACCCAGCACTCCACCCAGGAGCAGCCCCGGGACCACCCAGCACTCCACCCAGGAGCAGCCCCGGGACCACCCAGCACTCCACCCAGGAGCAGCCCCGGGACCATCCAGCACTCCACCCAGGAGCAGCCCCGGGACCACCCAGCACTCCACCCAGGAGCAGCCCCGGGACCACCCAGCACTCCACCCAGGAGCAGCCCCGGGATGCTACAGCACTGCACCCAGGAGCAGCCCCGGGACCACCCACACTCCACCCAGGAGCAGCCCCGGGACCACCCACACTCCACCCAGGAGCAGCCCCGGGACCACCCAGCACTCCACCCAGGAGCAGCCCCGGGACCACCCAGCACTCCACCCAGGAGCAGCCCCGGGACCACCCAGCACTCCACCCAGGAGCAGCGCCGGGACCACCCAGCACTCCACCCAGGAGCAGCCTCGGGACCACCCAGCACTCCACCCAGGAGCAGCCCCGGGATGCTACAGCACTCCACCCAGGAGCAGCCCCGGGACCACCCAGCACTCCACCCAGGAGCAGCCCCGGGACCACCCAGCACTCCACCCAGGAGCAGCCTCGGGACCACCCAGCACTCCACCCAGGAGCAGCCCCGGGATGCTACAGCACTCCATCCAGGAGCAGCCCCGGGACCACCCAGCACTCCACCCAGGAGCAGCCCCGGGACCACCCAGCACTCCACCAAGGAGCAGCCCCGGGACCACCCAGCACTCCACCCAGGAGCAGCCCCGGGACCACCCAGCACTCCACCCAGGAGCAGCCCCGGGACCACCCAACACTCCACCCAGGAGCAGCCCCGGGACCACCCAGCACTCCACTCAAGGAGCAGCCCCGGGACCACCCAACACTCCACCCAGGAGCAGCCCCGGGACCACCCAGCACTCCACCCAGGAGCAGCCCCGGGACCACCCAGCACTCCACTCAGGAGCAGCCCCGGGACCACCCAGCACTCCACCCAGGAGCAGCCCCGGGATGCTACAGCACTGCACCCAGGAGCAGCCCCGGGACCACCCACACTCCACCCAGGAGCAGCCCCGGGACCACCCAGCACTCCACCCAGGAGCAGCCCCGGGACCACCCAGCACTCCACCCAGGAGCAGCCCCGGGACCACCCAGCACTCCACCCAGGAGCAGCCCCGGGACCACCCAGCACTCCACCCAGGAGCAGCCCCGGGACCACCCAGCACTCCACCCAGGAGCAGCCCCGGGACCACCCTACACTGCACCCAGGAGCAGCCCCGGGACCACCCAGCACTCCACCCAGGAGCAGCCCCGGGACCACCCAACACTCCACTCAAGGAGCAGCCCCGGGACCACCCAACACTCCACCCAGGAGCAGCCCCGGGACCACCCAGCACTCCACCCAGGAGCAGCCCCGGGACCACCCAGCACTCCACCCAGGAGCAGCCCCGGGACCACCCAGCACTCCACCCAGGAGCAGCCCCGGGACCACCCAGCACTCCACCCAGGAGCAGCCCCGGGACCACCCTACACTGCACCCAGGAGCAGCCCCGGGACCACCCAGCACTCCACTCAAGGAGCAGCCCCGGGACCACCCAGCACTCCACTCAAGGAGCAGCCCCGGGACCACCCAGCACTCCACCCAGGAGCAGCCCCGGGACCACCCAGCACTGCACTCAGGAGCAGCCCCGGGACCACCCAGCACTCCACTCAAGGAGCAGCCCCGGGACCACCCAGCACTCCACTCAGGAGCAGCCCCGGGACCACCCAGCACTCCACTCAGGAGCAGCCCCGGGACCACCCACACTCCACCCAGCAGCAGCCCCGGGACGCCACCAAGGACTCCATCCTGAGCAGGACCGGGGCATGTTCACTACGGAAGACCTGCACTAGGGTCTCCCTGCAGCCTTAGCCCGCCCCCTGCCCTCCAGGCCTTCCCCTGGCTTGCCCTCAGCCTGTTTTTCCGATTCCAGCCTCTGATTTCTGATTCTCCACTCCTTCCCACCCTGTTGAGAGGCTGTGTGAGGTGCAGCTAGGCTACTGAGGTGTTGCCATCAAACCCAGGCTGTTCAGGGAACAGGAGGCCTGACCATGTTCTCTTTCCACTACCTCTTCCCTGTGTTGTCACACAGTGTCATTGTCGATGTTAAAGTAATATTCTGTGGGGGGAAAAAAGTCACCACTAACACCATCTTCTCTGATCAGAAAAAGCTGGAGGTTCCAGCTGGGCCTTCCCTCCCCATGTCATCCCAGAGGCCCTGGTCAGCTCGTGGCTGTGCGGGCAGCCACTCTGTGAAGTGTGTCTCAGCGCCCCTCCCTCCCCATGTCATCCCAGAGGCCCTGGGCAGCTCGTGGCTGTGCGGGCAGTCACTCTGTGAAGTGTGCTCTCAGCGCCCCTCCCTCCCCATGTCATCCCAGAGGCCCTGGTCAGCTCGTGGCTGTGCGGGCAGTCACTCTGTGAAGTGTGCTCTCAGCACCCCTCCCTCCCCATGTCATCCCAGAGGCCCTGGGCAGCTCGTGGCTGTGCGGGCAGCCACTCTGTGAAGTGTGTCTCAGCACCCCTCCCTCCCCATGTCATCCCAGAGGCCCTGGGCAGCTCGTGGCTGTACGGGCAGTCACTCTGTGAAGTGTGCTCTCAGCGCCCCTCCCTCCCCATGTCATCCCAGAGGCCCTGGTCAGCTCGTGGCTGTGCGGGCAGCCACTCTGTGAAGTGTGTCTCAGCGCCCCTCCCTCCCCATGTCATCCCAGAGGCCCTGGTCAGCTCGTGGCTGTGCGGGCAGCCACTCTGTGAAGTGTGAGATAGGCCTTGGCTCTGACCCCGGTCTTCCTTACATACAGGGAAAGAGCGGCTTGCTGCCTGCCTTGGAGTTGCTGTTCCGGAAGCTGCACGGTTTTTGGAGACTTTTCTGCAGAAGTACAAGAAAATCAGCGACTTTGCCCAAGCAGCTATCGCTCAGTGTCACCAGAGAGGTGAGCCGGCTGCGCCTAAGCACGCGGCAGCTGCCGTGCCCGCTCCCGTGTGGCTGGTGGTGTCCAGGGCTCCTGGTTCTGTGAACAGGTGGACAGATGGGTGGATTGTGTATGACCATGTGAGGCTGGGAGTGGAGGGGGTGTCTGGGTGGGCAACCAGCCCCTGCTGGGTGAACAGAACCAAAAGTCTCCATGTGAGAAGGGGCCAGAGCCAGACTTCTCTGGAAGCAATAAAACAAACTCGAATTAATGAATGATAAATGGACAAATATCTTGTTCCAAAAATGGAGCATTGGGCCAGCATTTAGCATGGAAAATCTACATTCCACCCATCTACTGTGAGAATCCATGTTGGAACCCTGGGATGTTCCATAGAGACCTCAGATGTATCTAAACTAGCTTTAGAGGAAAAGCTCCTCGAAACTTACCCTAACAAAACTTAGAGACGTAGAGGGATCAAGATGGCCTGCACATAACCTAAGCTGGCCACTTTTTTTAAGATTTTGTTTGTTTATTTGAGAGGCAGAGTTAGAGAGAGGGAGAGACAGAGGGAGGGAGATCTTTCATCCACCGATTCACTCCCCAAACAGCTGCAGCAGCTGGAGCTGAGCTGAGCCAATCCACAGACAGGAGCTTCTTCTGGGTCTGGGGCCCAAACACTTGGGCCATCTTCTACTGCTTTCCCAGGCCATTAACAGAGATCTGGATCAGAAGAGGGGCAGCTGGGACACGAACCAGCGCCCATATGGGATGTTGGCGCCACAGCCAAGGCTTAGCCCACTACGCCACAGCACTGGCCCCCTTCTAAACACTCTTGAAAGGAAAGCAGCACACTCAGCACCCAGCAACATAAAATCCACAATGCCCAGCTTCCAGCCAAAACTCTCTAGACACAGAAAGCTGCAAGAACTAAAATGGGCCAGGACAGAAACACAGGCTCTTCCTTAACCTCATGGCCAGTTACTGTGAGTACACTTCAGGAATCACCTGGCACCCAATAGGTATTCAATACTGCGTCATGTTTATGATTATTTTAATGTGGGAAATTCTTCTAATGTCCTCAGACACATAAAACCCAAAGCAGGGGCCGGTGCCGTAGCACAGTAGGTTAATCCTCCGCCTGCAGCGCCAGCATCCCATGTGGGCGCCAGTTCTAGTCCCAGCTGCTCCTCTTCCAGTCCAGCTCTCTGCTGTGGCCTGGGAAAGCAGTGGAGGATGGCCCAGTGTGGGGAGCAACCAGGACTAGACTGAGTTACTGGAATTAAGACTTATTCTGTGCATCTGCTCTCCCACAATATGGCGCTGGGAGAGGAGAAAACAGCTTCTACGCAGCTGCCTCCAGTTCAACCAATAAACTGTAGGACCTACTCCTGATTGTAGGAGAGCAGCGTACTCGGCGTGTGGGCAGCCGAGTTAGGATTGGCGGAGGAGGATTATAAAGGAGGAGAGAGACGGCATGCACCAGGGACATCTAAGGGGAACATCTAAGGCGAACACCTGTGCAGCCCCCGAGAGAGCCGGCCGGCGGTGTGCCGCTCCCCTGCGGAAGTGGGGAATGTGGCCAGGGGGAACTGCCCTTCCACGGAGGTGGAAGGGATAGTAGCCAACCCGGGAAGAACCAGCAGCAAACCCGGGGAGGGCCGAGCAGACGAAAGAACAGCGCAGGGTCCTGTGTCGTTCCTCCACGAAGAGGGGGAGCGACAGCCCAGGTCCTTGGGCCCTGCACCTGCCTGGGAGACCAGGAAGAAGCACCTGGCTCCTGGCTTCAGATTGGTGCAGCTCCAATCGTTGCAGCTATTGAGGAGTGAACCAACGGATGGAGGGCCTTTCTCTCTGTTTCTCCCTCTCACTGTCTGTAATTCTACCTCTCAAATAAATAAAATCTTTAAAAAAAAAAAAAAAAAAAAAAAACAAAGCAGAGGATTGGTTGTCAGCACCTACTCAGGACAGGAATACACTCAGCCAGTGCCGTGTGTTTATATTCATTTTCTCAGAGCCCCTGAGTCACCAGATGTGGGGCTGCTTCTCGCAGGGCCTGGGCCATGCCTCCACCATCGGGCCTCCCTGAGGGGAGCAGGGCTGGTGTTTTCCCACAGATGGCTTTGAACAACTGCTACAGGACAAAAACTGTCCTCCCTTGTCCTCCATCAGATTATTTTTAAAAATCTTTATTTATTTGAGAGGTAGAATTACAGAGAGAGGGAGAGACAGAGAGAGAGAGGTCTTCCATCTGCTGCTTCACTCCCAAATGGCCACCACAGCAGAGAGCTGGATTGGAAGTGGAGCAGCCAGGACTAGAACCAGCGCCCATATGGGATGCCAGCGCCGCAGGTGGAGGATTACCCACTGCACTACAGCACCAGCCCCCTACATCAGACTTAAATGCAGCCAGAAGTCAGGGGAGCACAAGTGTGGGCCACCTGTGAAGTGCTCTCCTCACCCCAACCCCCCAAACCTGCTTGCTCCCCCACAGGCTAGGCGACCACAGGCCAGCATCAGCACCATGGCAAGGGGTCAGGAGACACTGTGCTCACAGGGGCGCAAGCCCGTCAGGCTACACAGCCCGTTCATTTCTGTCTTGTCTGCTTCTCTTTTGTGCCCCGCAGGCTATGTGACATCCGTCACGGGCAGGAGGAGGCCTCTGCCGAGGATTTGTGCGCAGGAACCGCACCTCCGGGCCCAAGCAGAGCGCCAAGCAGTGAACTTCGTGGTGCAAGGTACCAGGCCCTGAGCCTGCTTGCCGACTGTGGCTCCCTGCTCCCAGCTCTGCACCCAGCTGCCTCCCCACGCGCGGGGCTGCAGGACTGCGCACGCCTGGTGGTCGCTCTCAGGAGGCGTGAGTGAGACACGGCCTGCAGCTGCAGGCCTCAGCGGAAGGTCGGCTTTCGAAGCAGGACGGTTCCCTAAGAGCCAAGCTCTGCAGGAAATTCAGCCAGCACCAGAGCGCGGCCTGGGGCCGCTCTGTCTTGTCCTCTGGGGTAGGGCATCTGAGCAGCTCCCGGGACAGCCCGCGGGAGGAGTGGGGCCCTCGCTTCCTCTCATTACAGGAAGCCCCCCTTGTCTCTGCTAGTGTCCAACCAGGTCAGGAGCAGCATCTCTGCTTAGCGGTGCTGTGAGAACACTGTGATAACCGGCGCCATGCGCCACGCACCCCAGGGCCTGACACAGGACCCTCCGTGTCCCCCAGGCTCAGCCGCAGACCTCTGCAAGATGGCCATGATCCGCATCTTCGCTGCAGTCTCCAGCTCGCCCACCTTGACGGCCAGGTCAGTGGATGGAGGCCACTCGGCCAGGAGCAGCCTTTGCCAGAGCTCAGGTGGGAGGTGGCAGGCTCTGTGGCTGGGCCTGCCACCTCCCACCTGTGGGACTGACATGTCTAAATGGCCCAGGGGACACCACACTTACTGCCCCTCCCAGAGGCAGGCAAGGACCCTGGGGACTGCAAAGTGCCCCATGCCCCACCCTTGTTGCCAGCAACCCCAGCCATGCCTGTGTACAGTTCCTGCTGCTGCCACCCTTTGTCCCCAGGGCCAAGGTTCAGGGCCCCTGGTGGGGGGCTCTGGCACAGCTGCCCCAGGGCCTGGCTCTCAGGCTTCTCTCTGCCTTGGCGCTCCCCCGGCCTGCACCCGAACGTCTCTGTGGTGAGAGGACAAGGAGCTCTTGCCTTGGCGCTGGCCGAGGTGGCCACCCAGCCCCCTTCCTCATGCAGCTGCACTCACCACGGGCATCCTGGGCCCCCATTCTGGCCAACAGCCCACATCAGCCCTCTCAGACGGATCCCGTCAGACCCCACACGGGCCTCCCTGCCTCGGCCCACCTCCTCCCACGCGGCCCCTGCTGGCTGAGCCGTTGCCAAGGTGGGTCAGGGAGGGAAGCCCGCGGAGAGGTAAGCACAGCCTCTCCAGACGGTAGTGTGTAAAGAGGGCTCCTGGTCCCCACACCAGGGCCCCCACAGGGCCCGCCTTGGGCTGCAGGGATGGAGCTGGCGTTCTCTTAGCTTGAAATCACTTCACGCTCTCAAGGCGTGGTTTTATCCTTGTCAGAGATCTTTCGTCTTTCAAAAAACAGTCTCCTTTATCTCTTCAAATATATCCTCCTGTTCCTTTTGACTTCTGGTGATTTCCGCAACTTGATACAGGAGCGTGGAGGTGGTCCCCAGCCACAGACCCCTGCTGGCCACTGCCCTTCGCAGCCCCTGACAGGCGCTTGATGCCCTGGGGAAGAGCTGGGGCTGCCGTCCTGGGGGTCTCGGGAGGAAGGCGCACTGCCCCCAGTGGCCCCACAGCCCCCTGCGCTGGGTTCTGGGCTGCTGGGCTGTTGCTGCCGTGGCTACAGTGGCTGAGAGGCAGGCGCAGAATGCGACGGCTCTGCCGCACCTCATCTCCCCGGCCACTCTCCGTGTTGTCCTGCGTGCACACACGTGTGTGCACATGCCGAGGGCTTCCTGATTGCTTCCTGCTCGTGTCCACGGTTTCTGCAGAGGAGATGACAGCTCTCCCGGAGGACGAGCCGCCATGTCGGCTCTCCATCCTTCAGCCCTGGAAGCCAGGAGCTGGTCCAGACTGGAGAAGCTGGTCGTTTCTGTTCTGTGTGGACTTGATCAAGGCAGTGTGAGTGACTAAAGCCTTCTGAAAGTCGACCACAGACCATTCTCGCGCAGGAGCCAAATGGCCTGCTGTTGCCTCCGCTAGCAGCCCTCTGTTGTCATTGGGAACAGCGAAGTGCTCCCGGGGGACACGGCGTTCACACGCGTGGGTTTTGTAAGCGTCATCTACCCAGGAGTGACATGAGGGGCTTTGGGAGGTGTGTAGAAAGGGCAGGCTTGGGCCAGGTGAGAAGCTGCATCTGCCCGGAGAACACACGTGGCCCTGGAGCACAGTTCATCACCCGGGGAGCACGGGCTGGACCAGCGGACAGGCCCAGAACGGGCGATGCTGCCATTCATGCCATTCGTTGTCGGCACAAGGAAGGAGGAGGGCCCGCGGTGGCCCAGCCCTCGGCTTTCGCAGGCCCAGTGCTGGGAAGCTGGTGGCCCCTCTCTCTCTTCAGACGGGCCCCTCAAGAGAAGGCCTTCTGGATTTTAGAACGTGTAGAGACCATTAGCTCCAACACCTGAGTGTTGAGAAGGGGAAACTGAGGCACAGAGCCCAGTACGACTTGTCAAAGTCCATGCACCCCGGGGTGCGCCACCTGCAGCCCTGGTGGACTTGGAGCCGCAGGGGGCTTCAGCAGAGCTGGGGGTCGCCTCTGCAGGGGGAGCTGCCCTGGACAGGGGGCTGAGGTCAGCTCTCCTGGTCAGGACACCCAGAAACAAGATGCGGGCTGGAGGGACAGGAAGTGACGTCAGCGGTCAGCCCTTTGCCACAGAAGCTGCACTGAGGTGCCTTTCTCCTTGTTTCCTGTGTCCCAGTTTCCAATTAGAAGCGTGGCAGCGTCTCGGGCTGTGAGAGTGATGTGTAAGTGACTAACAATTAAACTATTCTTAGGATCCTGCCACACCAGCCGCTCGGAATCGCACGGCGTAATTTCAAGGAGTGTGAAATGGTCTCGGCTAAATCGGGAGAAAGTTGCAAGAACCTTCTCTGAGGCTCCTGTTCATTTTAAAGCCAAGTCCCCTTGAAAACCAGAGCCCTCAGAGTGAGTTTCCGGAGGCACAGCCAAGCTGCAGCCTGTGTCCTGCAGGCCTGCTTTGTGGGCAGCGTCCACGCCCCGGTGGACGGTCCCCCGTTCCGTGGTCCAGGCACAGTGGGGCGTCTTCTGGAGCACACCCCAGGCCACGCCACAACAACTGGAGGCCACACGGTGGATTTTTCACCATCACGAGGAGTGCAGAGCCCCATGGTTGCTGGCTTTGTTCCAGAAACTCAGGGCAACAGGACCCTAGTCCTTGTGGCTCCCTGGCCCTGCCCCTCCTGGTGCCATGATGGAGGTATCTGCTCCACCCATCACAAAGCTTTCAGGCCCAAGGAGAAAGTAACGACGGAAAGAGCTGCCCCCTGACCAGGTTGCACATGCTGAAACCCCCTGGCAGGTGGTGTGTGTATTTCTCTTCTGAAAGGGAGCCTGGGAAATGCTCCTCCCTGGGCACACATCGCTGTCGCCACCCAACCACAAAGGGGCCGACACAGAGAGAGAGAAGACATTTGGAGCAGGCCACAGAAACCTCTGCTGCCCGTTTCATGTCATGACCCCACCACGGGGAGTGCAGCCGCAGCTCCCAGGAGCAGCCTGTCCTGGACAGGTAGCGGAGGTGGCGGAACAGGACGTGATCCCTGCCCACAGAAGAGCTGAGACCACACGAAGGGCAGAGTACATGGGCCCCTACGTGGCCTGGTCCCTCCTGCTGGGCCACAGGCCCTGGAGTCCACCCTGTGGATGTCCTCCCAACATGGTCCCCCTGAGCCTACACGGAGGGGCTGGCATCTGGTCCGGAGCTGAAGCCCAGCAGGGGCCTCACGTCCACCCGAATTCTGAGACAGCATCTGCCTGGGCAGCATAAGCCAACACTCCACTCTAAGGGGAGTGAGGCGTGTCCACAAGCCAGCACAGTCAGCGAGGCGTGTCCTGCGTGGCCAGCACGGAGCCCCCAGGGCTGGTCACTCAGATGTCCCTAGCACTCTGCCTGCCCCCGCTTGAATCTGTAGCCCTGCCCAGCACCTGTCCGTGCTTCCTCTCTCTACTGAGCCCTGGGGTAGGCCTCAGCGGTTCCTGATGGACTGCTGATAATGGCTGCAGGGTGCTTACAGGTCCAGGGCAGACAGCCCATGGCAGGAACCCAGGAAAAAGCACCCAATCTCTCCCCAGACCTGGGCCGGGAGCTGCAGCTGGGCACAGCTGTCTGGGCAGCCGTCCTTCAGAGACTGAGTGCCGAGAGGAAGTGTCCATTCCTGGCCAGGTCCCCCAAATGCCCACTGTGGTAGGTTGGGGGGAGGAGAGCAGTGTTTTGTGCTTTGAATTGTCATATATTTTCCAGATTCTTTTTCAGTATGTATGTCTTTGACTTTAAAAGTAAAAATTTTTAAGGCTTATTTATTTATTTGAAAGAGATACAGAGAAGGATCTTCCGTCTGCTGGTTCACTTCCCAGATGGCCACAACGGCCTGGGCTGGCACAGGACAAAACCAGGAGCCAGGAGCTTCATCTGGGTCTCGCACTTGGATGGCAGAGGCCCAAGCACTTGGGCCGTCCTCCGCTGCTTCCCCGGGCGCGGGCGCGGGCGCGGGGAGCTGGGTCACAAGAGGAACAGCTGGAACTCGAATCAGCACTCATGTGGGATGCTGGTGTCCAAGGCAGCACTCAGCTTGCTGTGCCACACGCCAGCCCCATTAGTAAACGTTACGAAGGGTTTCCCCTCCCACCCCCTTTCTCTAAGCTGGCGTTCCAGATAGGGGAGGAATTGTCCCTAGCTCCTGAGGCGCTCCCCGCGTTCCATGTGCTCTCAGCAAGCCCTTCCCAAACCTCCGCCAGGCTCCCTGGGGTGGGGACGGAGAAGGGGCTGTCCAGCCCCTCGTAGGCCTTTCTCCCCGCTCCCCAGGCTGCCTCGCCCCTCCCCACCCAGCCACATCCTCTTGGGCACCTTCTAGGAAACCTGAGAGGATGAGCCCACCGCGCACCCCCCATGTGCAGGCCCCAGCCTCCCAGGCGACTCCCGCCCTCCCTTGCAGGCTGGTGGCCCAGATTCACGATGAGCTGCTGTTTGAGGTGGAGGACGCGCAGATCCCTGAGTTTGCAGGTGAGCAAGGCAGCACAGGGACCCTTTCAGCAAAGAAGCCTTGATGCCCAGGAAGTGCCTCCCTGTCTGTCCCTTCTCAGCCCCTCCCCAGACGGGGGTGGGGGGCAGCCCGGCTTGGGGACTCCTGAAAGGCCAGGCAGGCTCCATGGTGTGACAGTGTCTCAGAGGGCCTCGTGTGATCTAGAGCAGTTGCCACTGTAGCTGCCGTGCCTCGACCTCGATGGCTGGGGGTGGGGGCACGGGCTCTGTTAAGTGGGGAGTGGGACTGGGGCCGCCCAGGCTGGCTGGGCGTGGGGGCACGGGCTCTGTTAAGTGGGGAGTGGGACTGGGGCCGCCCAGGCTGGCTGGGGGTGGGGGCACAGGCTCTGTTAAGTGGGGAGTGGGACTGGGGCCGCCCAGGCTGGCTGGGAGCTGGCAGGAGGTGTTCTTGGTGAGCTGGTGGTTTCTGGGACCCTCTGGCCTGGTCTCATCCTGCTCCCCTGCCAGCCCAAGGGCTTCTTGGAAGCCAGGTGCTATCTGCCCCACTTAAGAAGGGCCAGGCCCCCAAAACCATAGTCACTGGCCTCTTAGAGGCTGCAGTTCTGACCTCACCGGTGGGCACAGCAGCTCCCAAAGGCCTGTGCCCGGGGCTGGGCAGGCAGGTGGGAACAGAAGCTGCAGCCCGCCCAGGAAGGGCCGGGAAGGGCTCCAGAGCAGGTGTGTGCCAGTCTTGGGCCACCCTTGGGCATTGAGTGCCCATCAAGTAGGGGTGAGGCCGCCATCCTTGGCATGTGCCCAGCAGGCTCCTCCGGGAGCGGGGCTCGGCCACTGGAAAACCGTGCCCGACTGCCCGCTTGGAAATAGGCCTGAAGACAAAGCTGTCCTGTGTGCCCGGCTGCCAGCTGAAAGAGAAAGCGCAACTCCCCAGCTCCCTTGTTCTCTGGGTGGATCCTGAGGCAGGCGGCTGGGGGCCAGGTGCCCCTCGTTCCTGTGGGTTCACAGTGTCCCACTGCAGCCAGGTGCCAGGCAGGACCTCTGAGGGCTGGGTGGTAGGACACACCCACCAGCGAGCGTGCAGGCCATGCCAGCATTGCCACTGGCCACAGACCTGCTGCGCTGGGGTGGGCCAGCAGCAGAGAGCCCCTCTCTGGGCAGTAGCTACTTTGGGTTTCCCATTCATTAATTGCCCCTTTCTCTGCAGACCCAGCAGGTCCCAGCCAGCATGGTGCCCTGGCTCTCCAGCCCTCCTGCAGCTCCCCAGAGAGCTGCTGGCCCACGGGGGTGGCAGCAAGGGGGGTGGCAGCAAGGGGGCTGGAAGACAAGGGGGCTGGCAGCAAGGGGGCTGGAAGACAAGGGGGCTGGAAGGTTGGCTGGGGGTTGCTGTCACAACCTCTGTATCCAAGTGTCACATAACAAAAGGGCAGAATGAAATACTAGTTCTTATCAGAGGAGTATAAGAGAAGCAGCTGGCTGGCCATCCCTCCCCACCAGGAAGTTGCCCCCACAGGCTCCAGTCACAACCACAGACCCCACAGGGCTCTGGCCGCCCTGGGCCACCTCCCTCCTCCTAGCCCCAGGACCTTCTGGACAGAGTGGGAGGCGCCTGCCTCCACCCACCCAGTTGTCCCAGCTGGGATGAACTAGGGTTCTGGGGTGAGGGGCGGTGGCCAGCACAGAGCTACAGGTGAGCTAGGCCAGGAAGAAGGGCTGGAGGGCAGGCTGTGTTCTGGGCCGTGGACACGGCCAGTGGGAGATGGGACCAGCCGTGGGGGGTCATGCGTAGCGATCCAGGCCCCCAGACGAGCTGGTTTGAGTGACCATGCGGGCATAGGACACAACCAGGGGGCTTGAGGACGTGGGCCTGGGGTTTCTCCTGTCCTAGATTTCTGGTTCCCAGGCTAGGAAAACAGTGGGGGGGGGGGGGGGTCTCAGCACAGGTAGGCTGCAGCTGCTGTTTTCTGTTCCAGCTCTCGTCAGAGGGACCATGGAATCCTTGCAGCAAGTGCCAGCGCTGGAGCTTCAGCTGCAGGTACGGGGTGGGGACGCGCAACCCTGCCCAGCCCCCCAGCTCTGACACCCATGGCCAGAGCCGTCCAGTGTGGGAGAGGAGATGGCACCCCAAGGACAGGAGAGCCGCCCTGGGCCCAGGACTGCACCCAGCCCTGCTGTGGAGCCCTCGCCGGGTGGTCGTGGGCCTGGTGAGAAGCCACACCGGGCGTCCTCGGCCCCGGGAACCCACTGCACCTGCTCAGCAGTAGGGGCACCTGCGGGAGGCAGGGCTGCGGCTCAGGCCAGCCCCTCCCTTCCTGTCAGAGGGAGCTGTGGAGGTCTGATCCAGGGCCTTAGGCAGAGCCCACTCCGGATCAGGCCCTGAGAGAGGGCTCTTCCACCTCCTGGTGCCACTCAGAGCCAGCAACTGCAGGCCAGCACCCTGAGGTGGTCAGCACAGGTTGGCCCAGGACACCTTACCCACTCTAGGACACCTTGCCTGACCAGCGGTGAAGGCCACTCGCTGGCACCACGGCCTGGCAGGTGGGAGGTAGATGTGGAGCAGCCCTGTTACCGGGTGTGTGTGTGTGAGGAGTGTGTGCCAAGGCACTGTGGGCCCTGTCCACACCTATATGGGCCTGGGCGGTGGCTGCTGACAGCTGGCTTGGGTCTGGGTTCACCTCTGGCTGCTGCCCACAGGTGCCCCTAAAGGTGAGCCTGAGTGTCGGCCGCTCATGGGGACATCTGGCACCACTGCAGGAGGCCGTGAGCTCTGGGCTCAACCCGCCGCACTGAGTCTCCCAGCAACAGCCAGGCCGCCCAGGGCCCCTCAGCACCCACCCTCAGGGCCCCCTCAGCACCCACCCTCAGGGCCCCCTCAGCACCCACCCTCAGTGCCTGCATTTTTCGCCTTCATTTTGTGTGTAGCCCCAGGCAACAGTGGGAGGAGAGAACTGGTTTCCACCGGCCCATCATTGTGTGGCCTTCCCCCAAGGTCACCAGTGGGCACCTTGTACCAGCTCCAAGACTTGCACAGACCGTGTTAACCCTTTAGGACCAGGACTGGCTGGTCGTCTCCTGGAGTAAATGCATTATGCAAAGCCATCCTCCTTGTCCGAGTGGATTCTTCCTGTGCCCCAAATCCCGATGACTCACCTGCAGCTCTCCCGTGGACCCCAGGGTGGAGGTGGGTGAACTCTCCGTAGCTCGGCAGCCGCTCACCACTGGGCAAGTGCTGAGGTGCCGCCAGCAGCCTGAAGCTCAAGCTGCCATCCCTGCTGTCTCAGCCTCAGCATGGCCCAGAAGGGTGTGTGTCGTCTTCCCAGCGGGCCCACGTGCAGCCAGCCCCATGATGGGTCCCAGAGAACACAGACTGCCGGCAAGCCCCATCACTGGCCTCATATTCCAAACCCAGGCTTCCAGAGCCTAGGATGACCAGGAGTCCTCGAAGGGACCAGCACCTCAGGAGCACCCAGCCTAGCCCTGTAGCAGACCCCAGCACCGAGGCCCCAAGCCTGGAGGACAGAACAGAGAACCTGGCTGCCACCCCCCAGGGCAGCGAGGATGGGGGGGGGCAGCTTTCTTCGTTGTCCAGGATGAGTCCAGGACCACAGCACAGGCGCTGAGGGCAGCAGAGCCCTCAGGGAGTGGCTCCGGAAGATCCTGGACCCTGTGAGCCAACGGGCAGAGCCCTGGCACCCGCCTCCTAGACCCACCAGCCCAGCCCCCTCCTCTCTGGGCCCACCCCACTCCGGGCACAGCTCTGCACGGCCTTCATTCAGGGAGCACCCGCAGGCTTGAGCCCCGTCTCTGCCTGGGGACCCCAGAATGCCAGCCCGACCCGGCCCAGAAGAGGCACTTCCAGAAAGCACACAGCCAGGTTCCTTCAACTCCAGTTTTATTGAAAAACAGCAGCATTGGGGGCCGTGCAGGAGAAGGGGCACACACCCACCCCGGCCCCCCAGCCCGCCACCTCGGGAACTTGGCTTGTGCCCCAGGAGCCTGGCGGCATTTTTGGCACCTCCCGGGGTCTCAGGACAGCCCTGCCCCCTTCGTGGGCTCACAGGAATTTCAGGAACAAACCACAGCAGGCGAGACCCACGCTCACCCAGGGACGCGCCCAGCCTGGCCACACGCCTGTCGGAAGCCCAGGTGTCCCGCCTGTGTAGTCTCCAGCAACCCTGCCCGGCTCCTGGGCCCAGAGGGAGAGAGACAGAGAGCCAGGGCCAGGCAGAGGCTCACCTGGCTCCTAGAGCCCTGCCCAGCAGAGATGCACGGCCGTGAGCAAGACCAGGTGCTACATGGACCGCCCTGCTGTGGCCCACGCGGGCTGGGCACAGGAGGGAGCGGACACCGCCAGGGCCCCCACCGGACCCCTGCTGCTTGCCCTTCCCTGCCCAGATCAAGAGGAGGCCCTTCCCACTTGCTCCCTTCCCTGCCACACACGTGCACACACACGCACAGGCTGACAGATACATATATGCTCACAGGTATGTGGTGCACACGTGTGCACCTACACGCTGACACTCTCACACATGCACGTGTACATTCACACACACACGCTCATATTCGCAGGTACACTCCATCTTTAAAATGGCTAATTATTGCTGTTTTAAAAAAATTCCTCCAACCATGGTATGCAGGCTGTGTCCTCCTGTACCCCGAGCTCAGGGTGCTCCGGGCCATGCTGCCTGCCTGGCAGCAGACGCCACCCACGACTGGAAACAGCGGCGGCAGCATCAAGAGGCAAACATATTCCAGGGCTGCCCCACGCCCAGCTAGAACTGACACCCCAGAAGCATCCGCCAGGAGCCACCAGCACAGGAGGATGGCCAGTGGCCACCATGGACTCACCGAAGCAGCTTCCAGCAGTCGTGAGCCAGCAGCTAGGATAGGAGATGGCAACGACACTCCTCCAGATGGGGACAGCAGTGGCTTGGGGACCGGACAGCCAGCCTGGCACCCCATGGCTGAGGGGCCAGCTTCGGCTTCCAGGTAGTCCCACAAACCAGCCAAGCCCAGAAATCCAAGCTCCCAGGCCCCTGGCCACAGGCTCAGCCCTGGAAATGGCTCCAGTGAGGGCCTGGGCTCAGGGCCACACCACGCAGGCAGGCAAGTGACAGGAACAGTGTGCCTCCCAGGGGCCAGATCAGGCCCTTGTGGTCTAGGGGGCTTCCTTAGCACAGCACTGTCCAGAAGTCCCCCTCAGGAAGGTGACATCCCCTCTAGGGCCTGTGGATTCCTGCCCCTCCTCTGAAGGACACCAGAGCAGGGTGGGGGTCACCCAGCACCCACTGTCTGCTCACTGTCCGCTGTCTGCCCGTGGGGAATGAGGCTACGCAGCAGCGAGGTGTTGTGGGGCTGTGGGCGCTTAGCCCTTCCACACTGGGGCGCCCCCCCCACCCTGGCCCTTCCCAAGGGGCCTCACCTGAGGCCAACCCCCTCAGGGCAGGGGGAGAAGCCAGGGATGGTTCAGCAGCCACACACCAGGCCCGTGGTGACCTACAGCTGCCGGTCAGGTGCGTGCTGCAGGCTCATGGAATGCTGACATTCTGGGACCCCCCCTCCCACCTTCCACCCTCCCCACTCCAAAAACAGAGGCCTCAAACAAACAGCAGAAATCCTGGGAGTCCCAGACCCCTGAGCACAGTGTAGGCCACAAGCTGGCTTCCCCTGGGTCTCTGTAGGCCAAACTGAGGGGTGGGGTGGAGAAGGGACCCAGGAGCAGCCAGCTCGGGAGAGGCTGCTCGGGACACAGGACAGCGGGACCCCTGGAGGCCTCACGGAGGTAGAAGTAATGTCAGGATTTCTACATAGAATTCAAGTCAGTGCACACGTGCAGAGCAGTGAGCTCTGGGGCCGCAGGGAGGGGCAGGCCAGGACAGGCCCAGCTCTGCCCTGGTGGACGTGGGGGCCTGCGGAGCCGCGCACTGGCCTGGTGTGGCACAGGTGCCTCTGCCCACTGCAGGGGCCTGGCAGCAGGTCCTGGGCTCATGCTTACCCTGCCACCTCCTCCCGCGTCTCCGCCAAATCCTGGCAGCAACCAAGGAGCCGCACAGAACGGCCAAGCGGCCGTGCAGCAGGGAGAGGTCCCCACAGGCAGAACAGGGAGGGACACGCCTCCACCCCGGGCCCTCTGCGGGCTCTGCCAGGGGCCCACCCCAAGTCAGTACCAAGGGTGCACCTGGCCCCAGGGCCCTGCCCAGCCTCAATGGGCTCCCAGGACCCCTCCCCACCGACACACCCAGGGACTGTGGGCTCCAAAGACGTGGGTCAGAGAAGGCAGCCGGCGTCCGCGGCTCCTGCTCAGCCCTGCCTCGCCCTCCTGCCCCGCGAGCCGCCTCAGTGCACCCACACCAAGACCAGCCTGGAGCCGAAACCAGACAAAGAGGAAAAAGGCACAACTGTTTGTTTCCATTTTGCTAAAACACTTTACGTCTGTCTGTATAATCCCAGTTAACAAAATCTGAGAGCTGCAAGAAAATAGGGGGCCGATTTCTGTACAGTCTACAAAACTCCCCTCCCACAGCAGGGACCGGGCGCCACCAGGAGGGAAGGTAGGGGCGCGGGGTCTGTACAGTGGGGGTGTGGGGTCTGTACAGTATTCCATAGACACCTCCACTGCCAACAGGGAAGCTGGGCTTGTTCCATGAAGTCACTACGCGCTGAACGTCCCTCCACGGGCCAGCACGTGTCCCTTGATGCCCGGAACCCAGCTCCGTGGCCACCCTGCTTGCCTCTCCCCTCCCCCAGGCCGCACACCATGGGGTCCAGGTGGAAGTGTATGCCCCTCCCGCCATGCAGGCCAGACCCAGGCTCAGCTGGACACACAGGTGCTGCCAGCTACCACTCCCTTCCACCTTGGGAAGGAGACACCAGGGAACACAGCCAGCCCTGAGCTGGCCACAGTGGGACATCCAGCCCTGCCCTTCCCCCTCCTGCCCCCCCTCGGGCTGCAGGACTGCCGGGAGGGGGGGGCTGGGAAGGGAGGGTCCTCCCGAGCCAGGAATGCTCTTGGGCGGGAAACCAGGCTGCATCAGGGCCTCCCTCTGGATTCTGAAACCCTCCACCCACCCCATCGAGCTGGGCCAGACGCAGTGCACATTCTAGCACCACACAAGTGTCTCAAGGTACAAACTACCCTTTTGTCCCAAGATTAGTGTCATGCAGAGTGCTATTCTGTCTAATAACTTAGTAGAAACGGGTTGGTGTCAGGCTGGGAGAAGCTGTGGCTCCACGTTGTGGCGGTGGCCCGGGCTAGCAAGATCACAGGGCAAACCCGGCAGCGGGCACAAGGTCCTGGGAACGCATGGGAGAGGCCACCTGATCTAGCAGGTGTGGGGGAGGGGTGTCCCTTCACCGCAGGGCCCCCACCACGCTGTGCTACAGGATGCTATGGAAACCACGCCCGGGCAAGACACCAGTCAGCCAAGCCCAGGCAGGAGAGGGCAGACTAAACGGGAAGAAGTGAGATGACGTCAAAGCAAAGCAGGAGAGGATGGAGCCGGGCGGTGGGGGTGGCCCGAGCCCCTGCACAGCAGGCCCTCCGGAGGCCGGCTCAGGCTGGGGCAGGGGTGCTCACCAGCCATGGTCCCGGGGTCCAGTCTGGGCAAGACAGCAGGGCAGGATGCTGTGGGCACGCGGCATGCTGCAGCCAGGCCACATCGTCAGCATGCACAGAGCAAAGCAGGGCCCACAGCCAGCCAGCCCAGCAGGCCACACTTCTGGGCGCTGTCGGCTGAGCCGTAGCCTGGCCGAGGGCCAGGGGTCTGCTCCTCGAGGCTTCGTCACAGAGGTTCTGTGCTCGGTGGGCAAGGCTGGGCCCTCCACGACGGCGGCGGGCGTCAAGGGGATCCACAACGCGGCTCTTCGAGGCGTGACAAGCCTGGGGAAGGTAGGGGGCCGTGGCTGCGAACCACCCACCCCCACCAACGTGTCACAGGTGAGCAACAGCCCGGCGCCCCCGAGAACCAGCCAGATACTGCGTGATGTTGAAAAAGGGAGACCCGACACACACGCCAAGGTGAGCGTCTGGAAGCAGGGCCGCGCCGGGCGGCGGGCAGGCGGGCACAGGCGGACGGGGGCGGCTGGGTGGCGGGTGGGCAAGCGGCAGTGGTCACTCCTCACGCAGCTGCAGACGGTAGCGGTGGTAGCGGACCTGGAAGAAGAGGCGCTCGGCCAGCGAGAGGGTCATGCCAGGCAGCACGTAGCGGTCACTCGCGCCCATGTGTCTGAAGCCCAGGGACTCGTAGAGCTTGTGGGCGGCCACCTTGACAGCCGTCGTGCCCAACACCACCGCGGAGTAGTTCTGCACCACGGCGAACTCCAGCACCTTCCGGCCCAGCGCCTTGGCGATGCCCTTGCCGCGGAAGCGCGCGTCCACGGACATGCGCAGCAGCTCCACCGTGTTGTCCTCCTCGTGGGCCCGTGCGGCCACAATGCCCACCACGTTGCCGTCCAGCACAGCCACCCAGAAGCAGGAGCCTGCGGGGGGAGAGGGCGGTCAGCGACACCTGGCCAGGAAAGCCAGGGAGAGCCCCTGCCCTCGGGCCGCCCGCTCCAGCCCGACACTGGGCCGGGCCCACCTGCAGCTCTGCTGCAGCTGGGTGGGAGGCCGTGATGCGGGCTGGGCAGGGTTACCTGGCTCCTGCAGACACTGAGCAGAGCACCTAGCCTGCCTGCTCTCCGAGACCTGGCCCTGCCCCTCCCCGGAACCCAGCACCGGGCCCTGCCCCTGCCCCTGCCCCTCGGCTGGCTGCACGGGCTCTGCTCCCAGCCGCCCAGTGCTTCGAGGCAGGGCCCTAAGGGAGTACCTAGAAGCAGCCCTTCAGTGAGAACACTTCATAAACCCAGTGGGGACCGGGGATGGCCACAGGCACCACCAATCCCCCTCTCCCGGGGAGTGAGCCTGGTGCCACACAGCATGGCCCAGTCTCAGCCTCACTCCCCAGGAAGGGGAGCCTGGGGCTGGGGGAGAGGCCAGCAGGGCACAGGCCACGGGGATAGCCTGCGGCACCTCTGGGGGCTAAAGGTGGAGGTGACCCTCAGAGACCTCTCCAAAGGCCAGGTGGTGTCTGCCATAAGCCAGGCCCACGTGTCCCCACCTGTGCCACTCCCATACCCCGAGGCTGTGTCCCTCTGACCACACTCCATCCCCCACCCCCACCCCAGCCCACTGCCCGGGGGGAGAGCCTCCCTTCTCATTCAGGGTCAGTCCCGAGCCCTGGGATGTGGCTCAGAGGTGCCACTGTCCCTGAGCACCCACCTTCCACAGCAGGGAGAGGAAGCAGCCTGGGTGAGTAGATGCCAACCCACAAACAGTGCAGGGGAGCCCCCAGCGTCTGCCCAGCCAGGGCCCCTGTGCCCAGCTCTCCTCTCTACCTGCATCTCCAGTGGGGGTCCCAGGCCAGAACCACTCGCCTGCCCGCTGCCCTGGGGCCCTGAGGACACAGCACAGGTCAGGACAGTCCTGGAGGATCAGAACCCTGGCTGGCGCTGCGCGGCACTGTGTGCCTCACCCCCGCCTCTCACTTTCCCCATGTGCACGGAGCTCCCAAATCCAGCCTCGGCCCAGGAGGTCTTCCTGCACACCCACCAGGTGTCACAGAGGGGCAGGCAAGAGCCCCCACTTCCCTCGTACACCCAAAGAAAGCAGAGCCCTGGGCAGGGGCCTCATGCCACACGTCCGAGCCCCCTTACACCACACTCGGCTTAGCCCCCGGCGGTCCCGCTCCTGCAGAAGAGAGGCCAGGGCTGCAGGGGGGCGGATCAGATGCCTTGTTTGGACTTGGAGAGGTTCCAAGAGGGCGGCCGAGGCCAGCTGAGTGGGAGCAGGGGCCCAGGACGGGACCGCTAGGCTGCAGCCAGCGGGCACGACCGCCAGCAGTGCCAGAGCCGGCGCTCTTCACACACAGACTGACCTCCAGCTGGATCCTAACCAGCCAGCCTGTCTCCCTTAGCCCACAGGGGCCGGCACAGAAGAGACCACGGCCCAAGAGGCCTCCCAGGACCCACGCAGCCCCCGGTGCCCCTCTGGACCTAGCTCCCAGTCCCTCCCACCCCAGGCGGCTGGGGCCACTGAGACAAGACCAGGCCCCCTATCTGCCCCCCCCCCCACCCAGCATCCTGCCCTCGAGTGTCCTCTGACGCCTCCCAGGTCCTGTGCTGCCGTCCAGGCCCCTCCGGCCACGTCCCAGGAACCAACAAGGCACACCAGCCAGGACCAAGGGGAGCCTGGAAAGGCCCCACCCTCTCCAGAGGGCGCCGGGAAAGGTATCCTGCAGCCAAAGTGGGGCCAGCCGCTCAAGCTCCCACCATTGGCCAGGGGTCTCTCACCCTGCCTGGCCCTGCCCCGGGGTCTGGGGGCCTCGCTGGAAGGAGGGCAGGGAGGGGCGAGGAGACTGGCAACTCCCCCACCCCGGACTCACCCGGCGGCTTCATGTAGTACTGCTCTATGTCAGCCATGTCTGTGTGCAGCGCGCACTCGAGGTAGGCCAGGATCACCTTGCGGCTGTAGTAATAGCGCAGGGCCAGCAGCCCGGCCGGCACGAGGCACGTCAGCACCAGCGAGCGGGTCACGGCGAAGCAGAGCGCTGCGGGCAGGAGGGGCGCGGGTGAGCGGCCGCGCGGGGTGAGGGAGGCCAAGACGGCTCCCTCCCGGCGCAGGAGCGCGGGGTCGCTTCACACGCGGGTTTCCACTTCTCCCCACGCTCAAACTTCCCGCCCAGTACGTGCGCTGCGCTGGGAGCCTGGGGCGGAGGTCGCAGGCCTCCCAAACCGCCCGGCCTCCGCCACGCAGCTCCGGCCGCCTCCCTCGTAGCCCCCAGCCCGTAGGGGAGCTTTGCCCTCGGCCTTACCCACTCGCTTGGGCCTGGAGCAAAGACAAGCAGCGGCCCCTGCCAGGCCTCACAGGGCTCCTCCGGCTTGGGGGGGAGGGGGTCCCCGGGATCCGCTAGGACCCCGTCCGATCGCACCCTGAGCCAGCCTCGGGGAGCGAGGACAGGCCCGAAGCGACCCGCCACTGCTGGCGGCCGCATCCGGCTGCGGAGGCGGCCGACGCTCCCGGGCTGAGTCGCCGCTGCTGGGTGACCTTGGGAGATCCGCATGGCCTCCCCACCCCCACCCCCGACTCCAGCTCCTCGTCCGTAAAATGGGAGAGCCCTCCCCGGCACCCCGCGGAGTTGCTGTCATTCCCCTCCATAAATTAGCACCGGGAGCGGCAGAAGCGGCCTCCCCCGCCCGCAGATTATATATATAGTCGCACGCCGGGCGCGGGGCTCCGCAGCGCGCTGCCTTCCCCACCCCCACGCGGGACGCCCCCGGCCGGGGACGTGCGGCGGGGACGCCGGGGCGCCCGTCCTCCTCCAGCCCGCGGACCCTGCCCCCTGGCCTGCGCTCGTTCCCACGCCCCGGCCCAGCGCGCCTTGGCTAGGAGCCCGGGCCGGCCCCGCCGCCGCAGCGAGCGGGAGGGCGCGCGGGTGCGTGTCCGCCTCCTCCCCGCCGGGCCCCCAGCCGGGCTCCGAGGTGGGGTCCGCAGCGCAGCCGGCCCGCGCCCCCGCCGCGCACTGACCCGCTAGCAGGGCGTAGAGCAGCTGCGTGCGCGGGTGCTGCCGCAGGCCGCGGAAGGCCGTGTTGGGGATGCGCTCCAAGATGCCGTCGTAGAAGATGCGGCGCGCAGCCTCCTGCTCCGCGGCGCGGAACTCGCGGATGCACACGCCGCGCCCCTCCGGCGGCCCCGCGCCCCCCGCCCGGCCGCGGGGCTGGGCGCCCGGGGCAGGTGGGGGCGCGGCGGCCGGCCCGGGGGCAGCGGGCAGCGGGGGCCACATGGCGCCGGCGGCGGCGAGCAACGCGTCCTTCCTGGCCCCCGGCAGCGCCTCATGATCCTCGGCGGCCACGATCTTCGTCTCGCAGACCATGTCGGGAGGCCCACAATGCATGCACCCGGCCGGGCGGCGCAGCGCGGGGACGCGGGCCAGGCGCGGCGGGCACAGCCGGGCCCAGGGCAAGGGCGCGGCGCCCTCGGACCCGCGGCGGCGGCGGCGGCGGCGGCGGCGGTGGCGGCGGCGGCGGCGGCGGCGGCGGCGGCTCAGGGGCGCGGGGCGGAGGCGGCGGGCGGCCGGGGCGCGCGCAGGGAGCTGCGCCGCATTTTGGAGAAGTATTTATAATGCAGCGGCGCCGGTGCAGTCGCGGCGCCCGGGGTCCCGCAGGGTCCTAGCGTCCACTGCATTGGCTGCCGAGGGTCACCATGTGATCTCGGGGCTGGGAGCAGACGCCGCCCCCGCGCCCGCCCGATGGCACACTTCGGCGCTGCGCCGCGGCCGGGCGGCGCGGGTATCCGGGCCGCGACAGGGCGTCCGGGCCACGGGAATTGCCGGAGGACGAGCGCGCGCGCGGCGGAGCTGGCGGCGGCGTGGCCAGGGGTCCTGGGCGCGGGACGCTCCGTGGGGCTCGGGGCAGGGCCGGGACGGGGAGCGCGTGATGGGTGCTTCCCGCCCCGCCCCCTGCACCCCGCGCCGCTGCCGCTGCGCGCGTGCGGGGGGCGCCCGACTCGGCCGGGCCGCCAGTGCTGCAGCGCGCCGCGTCCTCGAGCGCAGTCACGGCCGCCTCTCCGCCTCCGTCTCCCGCCCTTTGTCTGAAGGCGGCGCCCGGCGGAGGCCACGGAGGGGGCCCGCCGGCTCCCCGGGAACCCGCCGCTGGGATCGCAAGGGCTGCAGGGGCGGGGGGCGCGGTCGGAGCTGGGTCTGACGCCCACGCCGCCCGGAGCCGGCGCGTCTCGGCGCAGCACAGCGACCCTCCTCCCAACCCCCAACACACCCCAGCCCCAGCTTCCCGCAGCGGCTCCGGGGGCGCAAGGCCTGCAGGACCCCTCCCGGCCGGGCCCCAGCCCTCCGCGGTCGGCGCATGCGCCCCATGGGCTCGGTGCAGGTGCAGGGGGCTCTCTGCGCAGGGGGCTCTCTGCGTAGAGCCACGTCCTCCCGTGAGACTCACAGAAGATACGGGCTGGGGCGGGGGTGAGAGGGGAGGGGGCTAAGGCGGGGCAGGTGGTCGCAGACCCCTCCCCGGTGCGTTACAGACCCAGCCGCCCTGCACCCGCAGCCCGCGTCACTCACAGGGAGGGTGGGAGAGTTCCCCACCCCCTGCAAGGTTGGGGCAAGACCCTCGGCCTGCGTTGGGCGGTGGAGCGGGCTCAGAGGGGCGCTAAGGTCACGCAGGGGCCGGCAG
This sequence comes from Oryctolagus cuniculus, assembly GCF_051225735.1. Classification (NCBI taxonomy): domain Eukaryota; kingdom Metazoa; phylum Chordata; class Mammalia; order Lagomorpha; family Leporidae; genus Oryctolagus; species Oryctolagus cuniculus. The sequence goes on along the minus strand of NC_142868.1, from coordinate 939,232 downwards.
GGGCGCGGCCCACCCGAAGGGATTTCGAGGGAGCGGGAAGCGGAATCGGTCCACAACGGAGGGCCCCGGCCCCCGGGCGGCGGGACAGCCAAGCCCCGCGCCAGTGTCGCCGGAACGCCGCAGGGACACGGCTGGGCTTCCTCCGTCACCTTCCTGGAGCTGCAGGCGCAATCGGAGAGTCTCGCTGGTCTGTCCAGCGAGAGGTGCGCCGGTGCCTGGCGCCGGCCGAGGCCTCTGGCCAGCTGCAGCGGCTTCGCAAGGTCCGCCAGGTGGACTGCGCGCAAAGGGCGCCGTAGCCGACAGCTCACACGGGGTGCAGGCGGAAAGGGGGTTCCGGGGACACACGGGGGCTAACGTGCCGGGTGGGGGGTCTGCGGGGCCAGGCCCACTACCGGCGGGAGCTCCTGAGCAGTGTCTGGCCCTTGACCCAGACTTGGGCATCCGGGACCTCAAGGCCTCGTGTGCCCTCAGCAAAGCGGTGCGGCCCCTTGCAGAGCCACATGCCAGCCTCAGGCCACCCCCAGTCGGAACCCACGCCTGCTCTGTGCCAGGGACCTGGGCTCTGGCTCCCCTCAGCCTGCCAGTGCAGGGTCCCTCCTTCCAGCCCACAGCCCCCGACAGCCCTGGTGAGCCCTGTGACCCTCCCCACCTCCCACCCCGACAGTCTCTGGGAAGGGGCGGGGCTGGAGCCCAGGGACAGCCACCGGGGGCCTTGGAGACCGGGTGGGGGCGGGGCTGGAGCCCACCTCTCTGCCCCAAGGGGAAGGCGGGGCTGGCAGCCAGCGGATGAGCACGGAGCACGGCACCGGGTCAGCCCGGGTCACTGCCAGCACCTGCTTCGTGGGGGCTCTGCACGGCCCAGGCTGTCCTCCCCGGGCCCTGCCCACTCTGGGTTCCCCGCCCCATGGTACTCACCTGGGAGCGCCTGCTGCCTCCGCTTGGGGGTTCCCAGAGTGAGCAGTGAGAGTGCAGACTGGGACCCCTGCCCAGGCCTCTGAGCACCGGGAGGCAGGGGGGCTCAAACCAGGATGTTTCCTAACCCACCGTGTTGGGGGGGCGGTCGTGGGGCCCGAGCACGAGGCTCAGAAGTGAAGGGGGCCTGGCCCTTGTCCTGGAGGTAGAAGCTGTCTCAGGCCATCCACCCTGAACGACCACCCCCACATAGAAGAAAAACTGGGAACACGCAGCCCAACGTTCCCCAACAGAGGAGTGAGGAAGCAGCACCAGATCTCCCCCAGGCGGAGGCCCGAGCGGGCGGGGGGGGGGCACCCGAGGCACCTGCAGCCCGCCGCCCCCCCTCCCCGTGGGCACCCGGCTGTGCCAGCCTCCTGGGGCTCTGCGGAGCGGCTGGCAGTGAGCAGAGGTGGGGGTGGCGTCTCCCAGGGCCAAGTGCTTGAGGCAGGGAGTGGAGGTCAAGGGGGCAGCCTGGGCGGGGCCCGCGGCCCTGCGGGCAGTCTGTCTTCAGGAAGTCCATGTCCCACACTCCCTGCGAGGCCACTTGGAAACGTGCTGAGGTCTGGGGAAGGGTGGGGACGCCCGGAGGCTTGGGCTTGCCCGGAGCATGGGGTGGGGGCTACTGGAGACCACGAGGATGACCTGTGGCCAGGAGGACAGTGCGATAAGGGCGGGCAATGGGGGAGGGGCGAATAAGGCAAACAGGAAGTCCAGGAGAACAAGCCGACCCAGAAGGGAATGGCTACTCCGGCCTGAGTCCCTGTTTACCCAGCACAGTATAGACGCTTGCATGTCTGAAAAAGGATTTACTTATTCACTGGAAGGGCAGAATGAGAGAGAGAGAGAGAGAGAGAGAGAGAGAGAGAGAGAGAGAGGCCTTCCATCTGCTGGTTCACTCCCCAGATGCCTGCGACAGCCAGGGCGGGGCAGGCTGGAGCCAGGAGCCGCATCCGGGTCCCCCACGTGAGGGGCAGGGACTCAAGGTCTTCAGGCTGCGGCCTGCCCCGAGGTCCCCCATCTCGCCTGTCCCCAGGGAGCTCCCCTGGCCTCACGGCTGTCCCCGCCCGGCCAGGTGCCCTGGAACTCTGACCAACCCCACTCTGCCCACGCTTCCCTGCCCTCCCTTGAACCCTGCTGTTTCCACACACAGCTGGAATGCAGCTGCCCTCAGCCCGTGGCCACTCCAGCTCGTCGGTCACTTCGGCGGCAGCCAGAGCGTCCTGGTTAGATGTCAGGCCACGCTCCCGAGGCGCTGAGCAGGCCGTGTCCTCCAGCCCCCTGCCCGGCTGCCAGGGTCCCCGAGTGCCCTCAGGACGGGGCCAGCAGCAGCTTCCTGGATGGCCCTCCGGCCTGGCTCCGGCCCTCCTCCACACCCCAGATAAGTCTCTCCAACGAGCGCCCGGCTGTACCCCATCTTTTTTATTGTAAGATTTATTTATTTGGAGGTCAGTTACAGAGAAAGGGAGAGAGAATCTTCCACCCGCCGGCTCACTCCCCCCATGGCGGGCCGGGAGCCTGGGAGGGGGCAGGGGCCCAAGCACTGGTGGTCTCTGCTTTTCCCAGGCCTCAGCAGGAAGCTGGATGGGAGGTGGAGCAGCTTTGCCCCATCCCCCACCTTTTATAGTGAGGAGCCCCAAGGGTTGCATGGGGTCAAGGCTACAGACCACGCACACCGGCGCACAGGCGGACGGAGGATGCCTGGCCCAGGGCACACAACAGTCTGGCCAGAGAAGCCTCAGCCGATGGCCTCCCCTGCACCCCGCTGGCATCGCCCAGGCCAGGAACCCCCGGCCTGGCGGCCTCCGTCCCCACGGGGTCCCTCGCTGGCCTGCTCCTGGGGCCGCAGGGATCCTCCCCACCATGGCGGGGCTGCCGAGGGAGCAGTGTGTGTGCACGGAGGACCTGGCCTGAGGGGCCCTGCCCAGACAGGTAACAGTGAGGACCACGGGCCCTGCCGCGGTGGAATGAGCGGGTGAAGGCCCGGGCACCTTCCTGGGACGGCGGTGCAGGTGCGCCCCGTGGCGCCAGGGCAGTGTCCCGCCTGCAGGGAGGGGCACTCACTCCCTCCACGCCCCCCTGCGCCCCTGGACTGCCTGTCAATAAGCACACACTGCTTTGATAAAAGCCTCTAATTTTACTAAAATATTTACAGAATGAACCAAGGGGAGGTGACTGCTCTGCGTGGAGACCCCTGGCAGGTGCACGGGGGCGTGGCTGTGAAAATGGACCCCTGCTAGCTCCCCTCATCCCCTCCCCCCTCCCACCAGCTCAGCCTCCCAGGAGCCCCCAGCCCCAGCCCCCATCGCGGACGAGCCTGTCTCCATGCCCAGCCTCAGGGCAAGGCAGGCCAGGGAGCGCCCCGGGGTGTGGCAGGCTGACAGCAAGGCCCTGGAGGGCCCAGCCGGGAGCTCCCAGGGACACAGCGGCACAGCGGAGGCCTGGAGCAGGGAGGCGGGACCGGGAATGCTGGTGGTGGTTATTGGCAGGGAGCAGAGCTGGCCCCGGGTGGTCAGCGCCCCGAGGGCCAGCAGGCGCACAGGGCCCGGCGTTCAGCCTGCAGCAGGAGGGTGTCTGTCTGCAAAGCAACAAGAGGCCATGAGGGTGGACACGGCCCGCCAGGGGTGGACGCAGCCTACCTGGGGTGGACACGGCCTGCCCAGGGTGGACATGGCCTGCCTGGGGTGGACACGGCCCGCCAGGGGTGGACACAGCCTGCCTGGGGTGGACGCAGCCTGCCCGGGGTGGACATGGCCTGCCTGGGGTGGACACAGCCCGCCAGGGGTGGACACAGCCTGCCTGGGGTGGACGCAGCCTGCCCAGGGTGGACATGGCCTGCCTTGGGTGGACACGGCCAGCCAAGGATGGACACAGCCTGCCCAGGGTGGACACGGCCTGCCTGGCATGGACACTGCCTTCTGGGATGGATGCAACCTGCCTGGGGTAGACACTGCCTGATCGGGGTGGACATGGCCTGCTTGGGGTGGACACGACCTGCCTGGCATGGACACAACCCACCTGGGGTGGACACTGCATGCCTGGAGTGGACACGGCTGCCAGGAACGCCCCCTTCCCTCGATGCCCCCCCCCCACCTGCGCTGGGTCCCGCCTCCCATTCCACTTCTTCCCACCAGATCACTCCTGACAGCTGCTCTCAGGAGGCCTTAACCCCCCCTCCCCAGGGACAAAAAGGGGCCGCTCCTCCAGGCGTGGGACCCGCCGGGGTCTCCCCTTCTTCCCACCTCCGTTCTCCCTCTTTCTGGTAGGAGCGCGAGTCCCTGTCGCCGCCGTCCCCGCCCTCCGGACAAGCTCTGGCCCTGGGCTGTTCCTCCCGCCCCCGCCCGAGCAGACCCTCCCGGGCGACTGCGTCCATTCCGGGTGCTCGGCGGCCGCAGGTGCAGCCCAGGCCGGCACCCCCACGGCGACTCGCGGGGCTCCCGGGCCCGCAGGGCTCACCCGCGCGTCCAGGCTGTAGGCCGTCTTGCGCAGGTCCTGCAGGGCGCGCTGCATGAACTCGAACGCGTGGCAGTCGACGCACGGGCGGCCTGCGGGGGGCGCGGGTCAGGGGGAGGGAGCGGCGGCCCGGCCCGGCCCCGCCCGAGGGGCCCCAGCCCGCCCACCGTCCCGGGGACAAAGGCCCGGGGCCGCGCCCGGCACCTACTCTGCGCGGGGACGGCGCTCCCGGCGGCGGGCTCGGCGCGCGCCCCGGCGCCCAGCAGCGCGACGCCCAGCAGCAGCAGCAGCAGCGGCGGCGGCCTCGGGGCGCGGCAGGCGGGCGGGGAGGCCATGGCCGGCGGAGGGAGCCCGGGGCCGCCCTGCGGAGGGCGCGCGGGGTCAGCGGCGCCGGCCCCGGGCCTCCCGCAGCCCGCGGCCTCGGCTCCCCGCCCCGGCCCCCGTCGCGGCCGGCGGCCGCCACCGCCCCAGGCCCTGGCCCCGCGCAGCCCTGTCCCGCCCGGCGACCTCGCTGGGCCCACCCCCGGGCCTGCGGAACCCCCGCCTGCCCGCCGACCCCGGGCACGACGGACCCACCGCCCCCCACCCAGCCCGTCCCCGAGCCCCGAGAACCCCACCCCGCAGCCCCGCCCCACCCTGCCCCTACCGCGGTTCAGGGATCCCGCGACTGGCGGCGCGGGCGACTCCGAGGACGGTCTGCGTGTCGCGCATGCGCCCCGCCTGGGTCCCCCCACCACCCCTCGGCGTCGTCATGGAAACCCGAGGCTGTGCGGGCCGCGGCTTAAAGGGACAGTCGCGTTGGGGTCCCCGCAGGCTCTCCCTGGAGCGGCGGATCCCAGAGCGCTGCGTGGAGGCGGCGGTGGTTACAGACGCGCAGCCTCCGTCCCCGGCCTGGGACAGCGGGGCGAGGCGAGGGAGCCCACCCACCTGCTCGGTGCCCAGGGAGCCCCCTCCCCGGGGCCGTGCGCTCGGGCCCGGGGCGCCCTCGCTGCGCCCGCGCCTGCGTCTCTCTCCTCCCGCGTGGGGCCCGGAGCCCCGGCCGCGTCTGCCCCCTGGCTGGGTTACCCGGGGGTCGCCCTGTGGGAGGGACGGGGCGCTGCGGGGACTCGCGACGCGCCCCGGAGGACGGCGCCGGCCTCGCGTGCGCCCCTCGCTCGGGCCTGCCGCACCCCGCCCGGCCCGACGGCGCAGGTCGCTGTGGCAGCAGGCGGGCGCGTGGCCGTCACACGCAGGCGAAACCGAGCTTGGGCGCCCCGCGCCCGCGTTCCCTGCGACGCCCGCATCCGGGCGCTGCTGGGCGGCCCCGCCTTCCGCGTCCCCTCCGCCCCTTGTCCTTGTCCCCTGGACGCCGCCAGCTCCGCCTGGTCCAGACCCCGCAGGTGCACGGGCTTCGGGCAGGTGGTGCGGTACAGTGGCCGCGGCCGGCCACGCGGCTGTGCGCCACGGCCGCCTCCGTGGCCCGCTCAACGCCGGCTTTCTGTCCCCAGCGCTCCAGCTCTGGCGCCTCACCGAAGGGGACCTTAGCGTGCTCGTCCCTTGGTGACCAGCTGCTGTCACTCAGCACGTCCTCAGGGCCCGTTCGTGGGCAGCGCGGGGCACTCGGACCCCATCCGCCTCTCTGCTGTCAAGGAGACCCCCCCTCCCCCAACTATTTTTTTAAGAGGGCACCTGCTGGGCAGGGGCTTGGGGCAGCTGTTAAATCACCTCCTGGGAGTGCCCGGTTGGAGTCCCGGCAGCCCCACGCGTGATCCCGCTTCCTGCAGGTGCTTGAATCCCTGCCGCCCACTCGGGAGACCCGGATGGAGCTCCTGGCTCTCGGCTTCAGATCCACACCCAGCTGCTGCGGGCGTCTGGGGGGTGACCAGGGGATGGACAATATCTCTCTCCCTCCCTCTCTCGCTCGATCTCTTCCTATCTCCCTCTCTCTCTCCCTCTCTATGCCCCTCCCCCTCTCTCTCCCTCCCCCTCCCTCTCTCCCTCCCTCCCTCCCTCTCTCCCTCTCTCCCTCCCTCTCTCCATCTCTCCCTCTCTCTCCCTCTCTCTCCCTTCCTCTCTCTCCCTCTCTCTCTTCCTCTCTCCCTCTCTCTCTCTCCCTCCCTCTCTCTCCCTCCCTCCCTCTCTCCCTCTCTCCCTCCCTCTCTCTCCCTCCCTCTCTCTCCCTCCCTCCCTCTCTCCCTCTCTCCCTCCCTCTCTCCATCTCTCCCTCTCTCTCCCTCTCCCTCTCTCTCCCTTCCTCTCTCTCCCTCTCTCTCTTCCTCTCTCCCTCTCTCTCTCTCCCTCCCTCTCTCTCCCTCCCTCCCTCTCTCCCTCTCTCCCTCCCTCTCTCTGCCTCCCTCTCTCCCTCCCTCTCTCCCTCCCTCCCTCTCTCTCCCTCCCTCCCTCTCTCCCTCTCTCTCTCCCTCTCTCCCTCCCTCCCTCTCTCCCTCCCTCTCTCTCCCTTTCCCTCCCTCTCTCCCTCTCTCTCTCCCTCCCTCCCTCCCTCTCTCCCTCTCTCCCTCCCTCTCTCTCCCTCCCTCTCTCCCTCCCTCCCTCTCTCCCTCTCTCCCCCTCCCTCTCTCCCTTTCTCTCTCTCACCCTCTCTTCCTCTCTCCCCCTCCATCTCTCCCTCTCTCTCCCTCTCCCTCTCTCTCCCTTCCTCTCTCTCCCTCTCTCTTCCTCTCTCCCTCCCTCTCTCCCTCCCTCCCTCTCTCCCTCCCTCTCTCTCCCTTTCCCTCCCTCTCTCTCCCTTTCCCTCCCTCTCTCCCTCTCTCCCTCCCTCTCCCTCTCTCTCTCCCTCTCCCTCTCTCTCTCTCTTCCTCTCTCTCCCTCTCTCTCTCTCCCTCCCTCTCTCTCCGTCTCTGTATCTATCTTTCAAATACAGTGGAAGTAAAGCATTTTGAAAAGGAAACTGAAAACTAGCCAAGTGGGAATATGGAGCCCAGTTCACAGGGCTCCGTGCACGCTGGGCGCAGGTGAGGCGCGTCCCTGAGCTGGGACAGAGGTCAGCAAAGTGCCCGCCCCCGTTGAGAACAAAAAGGTGAAATCCCTAAAAAAAAAAAAAAAGGAAGAGAAATTGGCAGTTGCCGTTGGGTCCTGTAAGGAGGCCTAACCCGAGTGTGACTGGGGCCTGGGTTCAGGTCCCGCCAGCGCCCCCTGCTGCTGATCCAGCTTCCTTCCGACCTGGAGAACAGGAGGCCGCGCCCTGGTCCCTGAGCCCCTACCACACGCGGCTCCGGGCTTCTCTGCCCCGCCCGGCCACGCAAGCATTGGAGGGGTGAGGCCGAGGTTAGCAGCTCTGTCCGTCCGTCGTCCCTTTGGCTGTGGGGAGGGAGGAGCCGATGGCCCTCGGCCGCACTCGGAGAGACTGTGGCTCGGTGTCTCCAAGACTGGAGAAAGACGCCGACACACAAACTCAAGGCCGCAGTCAACTCCCTGCAAGTTCAGGTTCGCGAGTGACAGGCGCTCACGGGAGGCCAGGGGTGAGGCAGGGCTGGGCGCCCGCACCCACACAGCCCGGCCCTGGCTGGTGCAACCGCTGGGTGGAGACTGAGTCCTGCTACCCGCGTCCCCCGATAAGGGACCCAGCTGGGCTCCCACAGCGGCAGAAGCAGCTCCACTCTGCAGGCCGAGAGGATTCGTGCTGCCCCCATGATTTCCAGCGCTCGGAGCAGCGCCGCGCAAGGAGGCAGCAGGACGGTGAGGCCGTGCGGGCCCGGCATGGCCCCCGAGTTCCGGAACCCCCAACCTCGCCAGCCGGCTCAGCGCTGCCTCTGGGGAACCCAGGCCAAGGCCGACAGAGGCTCCCCGGCCCTGTTCGCGGAGCTGCGCGTGGACTGGGCTGCTGGGTGCAGGGGGACAGGGTGAGGTCTTGCATCCACCGCGGGCTGCGGGGTAGTCACTGTCGTTTTGACTTAGTTTCCCTGATGAGCAGTGAAGGGGAGCGAAGTTGCTGATGCTCCCGGCCCCTGGGGTCTCTCTCTCTGTTACCGGAGAAAATGCAGGGTTCCTGTCTTCGCGCAAGAAAGAATTCAGGTGTGAGACAGAGAGTAGTGGGAAGGAAATAGCAAGGTTTATTAGGGCAGGGACATCTGTAAGAACAGATGGGCACCTCTCCAGACAGGACCTGAGAGAGTGCACAATCGCTCGGACTGGGGGAGAGCGAGGTTACATGGCTGAGTGGAGGGATTCTACCTGGGCAGGCAGGCGGGCGGCTCAGCAGAGAGGCAGAGGGCTGAGCGCACAGTCCGGTTGAGGCCGGGGGTGGGGGTGGGGGTTAAGGAGATGGGTCTCTGTCTTCACACATCTCCTCCTGAAACAAAGGAGTTTATGGCTGTAAATACTAAGAAGCTCCTATCTGAGTTTTCCCCTGAAGGTATCAGACAGGAGGAAGCCTCGCTGGCGCCATCCTGGGTTCAGAGGAAGGGTGAGCAGGGCCCCCTGGAGAATGGGGATCAGAGCAGGGTGTTTGAGATGCAGAGACTGGGCTGCACCTGGGAGACTGTGGGAGACTGTCAGGCAGGAGGGGCGGGGACCCCCACCTGGCAGGTTATCGGGTAGAAGGGGCAGGGCAGGGTGCGAAGGCCGGGCTGCCCCTGGAACACTGCCAGCAGATGCAGTGCTGGACATGGACGTCCTCTCTGTAGGCCTTTATGTCACACACACACGCTCATAACTGACTTCCTGCCTAGCATCTGCACAGCAGGCCTCGGAGCCCCACCTGGCGTGAGGCAGACAGGGCAGCGCTGGCCGGAGCACCGGGCCTGCAAGGTTTGTCTCTCAAGCCCCGGGCTCACAAGGACTCCCCCACGCCGCCCCCAGGCCCGAGCCGGGTTCACAAGGACTCCCCCACGCCGCCCCCAGGCCCCAGCCGGGCTCACAAGGGCTCCCCCACGCCGCCCCCAGGCCCGAGCCGGGCTCACAAGGGCTCCCCCACGCCGCCCCCAGGCCCGTGCCGGGCTCACAAGGGCTCCCCCACGCCGCCCCAGGCCCGAGCCGGGCTCACAAGGGCTCCCCCACGCCGCCCCCAGGCCCGAGCCGGGCTCACAAGGGCTCCCCCACGCTGCCCGGGCTCGTCCTCTTCCCGCCAGGAAGGACCAGGGTGCAAATGCCAAGTCAGGTCAGAAAATGCAAGATTGCACAGATTTCCCGAAAGCCTGCCAGCGTCTGAGAGCTCAGCAGAGAGAAACAGGGGTCCGGAGGCCGGACAGACGGCGGCAGGAGGGGCGGGGGCGGGGCCGACGGCGGCAGGGGGGGCGCGGGGCGGGGCAGACCCAGCTGGGCGGCAGGAGGGGCGCGGGGCGGGGCGGGGCAGACGGCGGCAGGAGGGGCGCGGGGCGGGGCGGGGCAGACGGCGGCAGGAGGGTCGGGGCGGGGGCGGGGCAGACCCCGCTGGGCGGCAGGAGGGGCGGGGCCGGGGCAGACCCAGTTGGGCGGCAGGAGGGTCCGGGGCGGGGGCGGGGGCGGGGCAGACCCAGCTGGGCGGCAGGAGGGGCGGGGGCGGGGCCGGGCAGACGCGGGCAGGAGGGGCGGGGGCGGGGGCGGGGCAGAGGCGGCAGGAGGGGCGGGGGCGGGGCAGAGGCGGCAGGAGGGTCCGGGGCGGGGGCGGGGCAGGCCCAGCTGGGCGGCAGGAGGGGCGGGGGCGGGGCCGGGCAGACGCGGGCAGGAGGGTCGGGGCGGGGGCGGGGCAGACCCAGCTGGGCGGCAGGAGGGGCGGGGGCGGGGGCGGGGCAGACCCCGCTGGGCCGCAGGAGGGGCGGGGCCGGGCGCCCGGAGGGAGGATCGCTCGCGGCCACTCCCCCCAGCCAGGATGCGGGGAAACCGTGTAGACGGAGCACAGCTGAGCCCGTTCACGCCCGCACCGGTGGCAGGCGCCGCGCTCGGGTGTGGACGGGATTCCGGGGCCAGGCTGCGGCAGCGCGTGGCCCGACGGACAGGACAGAAAGCCACGGGCGGGGGGCGTCCACAGGGATCGCCTTGTGCCTACACCGACGTTGCCGTTCTGTTAGCTTCCCGGGAAAGAATTTTCTGGAACAAAGCGTCCGGTCAGGTTGACGCAGGAGGTGGGAGTTGACTCCCAGGAGGGGCTCTGGGGTGAAGCGAGGCGGTCTGGACTTTCAGTCCTTCCTCGGTTCCGTCCGCAGAGTCGCGGGGAGGTGCTGCCCTGCCTGCAGCCCCGGGAAGGAGACCGCAGCTGGCGTCGCTCCAGCCAGCAGCCTGGAGGCCGCCCCTCACCTGGAGCAGGCCGGGGCTCCTGTTTGTTAGTTAGAAGGGTTTGTTTATCTAAAAGCGGAGCTCCAGAGGCGTGGGGAGGTCTTCCAGCCGCTGGCGCATTCTCCGATTGGCCAGAACCACCGGGGCTGGGCCAGGAGCCAAAGCCGGGAGCCAGGAGCTTCTTCCGCGTCTCCCATGCCGGCGCAGGGCCCAAACACCTGGGCCATCCTCCACTGCCTTCCCAGGCCACAGCAGGGAGCTGGATCAGAACTGGAGCAGCTGGGACCCAAACCAGCGCCCATGTGGGATGCTGGCATCTCGGGCGGTGGCTTTACCGGCTACACCACGGCACCGGCCCCTTCATACCGGCTGTAATGGCGGTGCTTCCGTCGGGAGAGGCGTGTGCTGACGTGGGTGCATGTCGCTCCCCCTCTTCGTGGAGGAACGACACAGGACCCTGCGCTGTTCTTTCTGTCTGCTCGGCCCTCCCCGGGTTTGCTGCTGGTTCTTCCCGGGTTGGCTACTATCCCTTCCACCTCCGTGGAAGGGCAGTTCCCCCTGGCCGCATTCCCCACTTCCGCAGGGGAGCGGCACACCGCCGGCCGGCTCTTCTCGGGGGCTGCACGGGTTCCCTTAGATGTTCCCCTTAGATGTTCCTGGTGCATGCCGTCTCTCTCCTCCTTTATAGTCCTCCTCCGCCAATCCCAACTCGGCTGAGTACGCTGCTCTCCAATCAGGAGCAAGTCCTACAGTTAATTGGTTGAACTGGAGGCAGCTGTGCGGAAGCTGTTTACTTCTCTCCCAGCGCCATATTGTGGGAGAGCAGATGCATAGAATAAGTCCTAATTCGAGCAACTTAGTCTAGTCCGGATTGCTCCCCACAGATCCCCCTTTCTTTTTATTTTTTGGCGTTGATACGCGCCTGTCTTCGGTGTCCCGCAGCACACACTCTGCTGTACTTGCTAGAGTTGCCACAGGCTCTTACAAGTCCTATCAATCAGGCAAACCGAATCCGGGTCCTCTCTTCGCCATGTTGTGAGGAGGTTTTTAGGCGCTGATGCGTGCCTGTGTTCGGTGACCTGCGGCTCACACTCTGGTCGAGCCGCCTGCTGGCGCTTACCGCCTTAATTAGGCAGACCGAATCCAAGCCTTCTCATTGCCTTTTTGTGGGGAGGCCTTACTGATGTTAATTCGTGCCTGTCTTCGGTGACCTGCGGCGCATAAGCTGCTAGCCGCCGCAGGTGCTCATCGCCTCACTTAATCAGGCAGACCGAATCCAAGCTCTCACAGTGCAGTGTTGTAGGGAGGCCTTTCTATTTCTCTATTTCTCTATCTCCGGGCATTCCTATTTCTCCCATTTCACTTCTATCTTCCAGCATTCCCATTTCTCTTTTACTTCACTTCCAAACTTCTGTTTCTCTTATCCCTGCGGCTTTCCGGCACCTCGCCCCGCCGGCGGGTTCCCGGCTCTGCGCCGCTTCAGCCCGCGCGCCTCTCTGCGCGGCTTCCCGGCTTTGCGCGGTCCGCGGTCTCCACGCTTAACCCTTTCGCGTCTGAACCACGGCCTACGCCAGCGTTCCCTATCTATTCACGCCCCGTGCTCTCTCTGCACGCGGCGGCTTCCGCGAGTAACACAGCGTAGCTTGCGTCTCCGCCACTAGGATTCAATCTAAGTTCCCCGGGCTAGCCTGGCGAATTCAACCCAGCGTACGTCTCCGCCCCACGATCTGGCTTCCCGTCCTTTGCTCCCCGGGCTAATCAGACGGATCCCAATCTGGCTTACGTCTCAGCTTCTGGTTTCAACTTTTCGCCCCCTATTCCCGGGCTAACTTGAGAACCCCAAAGTGGCTTTCGTTTCCGCCTCGGCCTGCCCCCCGCGGCTTCAATTTCCCTAACATTTTTCTCTACCCGGTATATTTCCCAAGCTTTCCTCCAACAATACTCCTCCCTCATTTCTCCTGGCCTCTCCCCACAGTCTGCGTCCGAGTCTGTTTGTTCTAGCTTTCACTTTCTGGCCTCTCCCCACAGTCCGCATCTGAGTCTGTTTGTTCTAGCTTTCACTTTCGCTTTCGACCTTAGAGATTCCTCCCAGCTTCCCCCCGTAGTCCGTATCCGAGTCTATGCCTAGGCTTTCAATAGCTTCTTCCGGCTCCTTTTTCGTCCGGCTTTTCCCTAGGCTGTTTGCTAGTCTCTCTCTCCGATATTTTCCCAGTTCTTCCCGTTTCTTCCCTCCTAAGTTTCATATCCGAGTCAGGTTTCCTATCCGAGCTAGGTTTCCTATCCGAGTCACGTTTCTTCCCTCCTAAGTTTTCTATCCGTCCTAGGTTTCCTATCCGAGTCACGGCACCATTATGTCGCTCCCCCTCTTCGTGGAGGAACGACACAGGACCCTGCGCTGTTCTTTCTGTCTGCTCGGCCCTCCCCGGGTTTGCTGCTGGTTCTTCCCGGGTTGGCTACTATCCCTTCCACCTCCGTGGAAGGGCAGTTCCCCCTGGCCGCATTCCCCACTTCCGCAGGGGAGCGGCACACCGCCGGCCGGCTCTCTGGGGGCTGCACGGGTTCCCTTAGATGTTCCCCATAGATGTTCCTGGTGCATGCCGTCTCTCTCCTCCTTTATAGTCCTCCTCCGCCAATCCCAACTCGGCTGAGTACGCTGCTCTCCAATCAGGAGCAAGTCCTACAGTTAATTGGTTGAACTGGAGGCAGCTGTGCGGAAGCTGTTTACTTCTCTCCCAGCGCCATATTGTGGGAGAGCAGATGCATAGAATAAGTCCTAATTCGAGCAACTTAGTCTAGTCCGGATTGCTCCCCACAGGTGCAGGGACCCAGGCACGTGGGCCATCCCCTCTGACGGCTGTGGGAGCAGCCAGGACTGGAACCCGCGCTCGAGATGGTTGCTGGTGTCGTAAGCGGTGGCTTCACCTGCTGTGTCACGGCGCCGACCCCAAAATGGGACTTTGCGTTGTGCAGTGAAGTACGTGGATTAGAGAGCAAACCACGCCCAGGCAACGGGATCGTCTGCAGGAAACCAAGGGCCCACGGGAAAGCTGTGGGACAGACGGGTTTAGCAGGGCGCCAGGCGCCGAGAGCCAACCGTGGGCGGCACGGGCCCAGCACCGGCTGGGAGCCGAGCAGGTCTCGGAGGGAGGGGGTCTCCAAACTCCGGCATCCCCGTGGATTTCAAAGGGAGGCAGAGTGACGGGGAGAGACAGAGAGAGCTCCCGGCCCCTGGCTCACAACAGCCAGGGCCGCGCCAGGCCAAAGCCAGCAGCCAGGAGCTCCAACCACGCGTGCCACGTGGGCCTCCCAGGCGCCTTAGCAGGGAGCTGGCCGGGACGTGGGTGTGGGGGTGGAGCCAAGGCACTGACACAGGTGAGGCAGCCGCTGACCCTGCTGGCCGGAGACGCTGCCCAAGCACACCGAGCTCTCCAGGGCGGCTGGACTGCAGCCTGATGCAGTCAGCAAGCTGTGGATTTGCAGGCCCGCCCCGGGACTGCCTGTCCTCGCCCTTCGCCCACCTGTCACGCCCAGCCGCGGCCTCCCGCCGGGCGGCCAGCTTGAGAGCTTCCAGGCCGCGTGCTACGAAGTTGCAGGCAGCAGTGAGCAGAGTCGCAGGTGGGCTTGTTAGGCGGGAAGTCAGTTATGAGCGTGTGTGTGTGACATAAAGGCCTACAGAGAGGACGTCCATGTCCAGCACTGCATCTGCTGGCAGTGTTCCAGGGGCAGCCCGGCCTTCGCACCCTGCCCTGCCCCTTCTACCCGATAACCTGCCAGGTGGGGGTCCCCGCCCCTCCTGCCTGACAGTCTCCCACAGTCTCCCAGGTGCAGCCCAGTCTCTGCATCTCAAACACCCTGCTCAGCATCCCCATTCTCCAGGGGGCCCTGCTCACCCTTCCTCTGAACCCAGGATGGCGCCAGCGAGGCTTCCTCCTGTCTGATACCTTCAGGGGAAAACTCAGATAGGAGCTTCTTAGTATTTACAGCCATAAACTCCTTTGTTTCAGGAGGGGATGTGTGAAGACAGAGACCCATCTCCTTAACCCCCACCCCCACCCCCGGCCTCAACCGGACTGTGCGCTCAGCCCTCTGCCTCTCTGCTGAGCCGCCCGCCTGCCTGCCCAGGTAGAATCCCTCCACTCAGCCATGTAACCTCGCTCTCCCCCAGTCCGAGCGATTGTGCACTCTCTCAGGTCCTGTCTGGAGAGGTGCCCATCCGTCCTTACAGATGTCCCTGCCCTAATAAACCTTGCTATTTCCTTCCCACTACTCTCTGTCTCACACCTGAATTCTTTCTTGCGCGAAGACAGGAACCCTGCCATTTCTCCGTAACAGGCTCCGACCTCGTCCCCTGTGAACTCCCACATCTACCGTGGGACGGTCGCGATTCCGCCGTGACACCGTCACACGCGCCGGTTCCAGCCCCACCTGCTCCACGGCCGACCCAGCGCCCCGGAGGGCAGCGGAGGACCCAAGGGCTCGGGCAGTGCGCCCACGTGGGAGACCGGAAGACGCTCCCGGCTTCGGCCTGGCCCAGCCCTGGCCGTGCAGCCATTCGGGCAGCGACCGGGGATGGACCGTCTCCCCCACCCCCAGCTCTGCCTCTCAAATACGTGAAACCTTCCCCCTAAGGATCTGTGATCAAATGAAGGGATCTTCAGTGATGTCTGCATTTAACCACCAACTCATAAAAGGCCTCAGGGTCCAACAGGTGCCTCCTACGAGTCAGTGGGCCAGTGGGCGCTCAGGTGCCCGAGGGCCCAGAACCTCCTGCAGCCTCCGGACGGCCCCTGCGAGCCGAGGCCAAGTCCCGGTCTCCCCAAACCGCCCCAGAGGACTCGGGGCCTCTCTCCCCTCTGGGGGGACACGGCGGGCCTCTCTCCCCTCTGGGGGGGACACGGCGGGCCTCTCTCCCCTCGGGGGGGGGGGGACACGGCGGGCCTCTCTCCCCTCTGGGGGGGGGGACACGCGCGGGCCTCTCTCCCCTCTGGGGGGACACGCGCGGGCCTCTCTCCCCTCTGGGGGGTCACGGCGGGCCTCTCTCCCCTCTGGGGGGACACGGCGGGCCTCTCTCCCCTCTGGGGGGGGGGACACGCGCGGGCCTCTCTCCCCTCTGGGGGGACACGGCGGGCCTCTCTCCCCTCTGGGGGGACACGGCGGGCCTCTCTCCCCTCTGGGGGGGGACACGGCGGGCCTCTCTCCCCTCTGGGGGGGGGACACGGCGGGCCTCTCTTTCCTCTGGGGGGACATGCGCGGGCCTCTCTCCCCTCTGGGGGGGGACACGGCGGGCCTCTCTCCCCTCTGGGGGGGGGACACGGCGGGCCTCTCTCCCCTCTGGGGGGGGAAACGCGCGGGGCAGGGCGGCGGCGGTCAGCTCCGAGCTGGGGCCGCGAGGACCACACGGGCACTCTGGGAGGAGAAAGCGAAGGGCCGGCTGCAGACAAGAGCTGCTGTCGCCTCCCACCAGCCGCCGTGCGTGTCGCAACGCTCTCGGCAATGAGCATTCCACGGCGGCTCCTCGGCGCCCGCTGCTACGTCATCTCCCGCCGCCGTGCTGAGGCCGGCGCCATGCTGCGGTACGGAAACGTCAGGTCTGCGCCGCGGCCGCCCGCCTGTGCCTCGCTCGAGGCCCCGCCCCCTGACGTCATCGCGCGAGCCCACGGGCGCCGCCATGTTGGGGGTCCTCGCCAGGGGCGCGCAGGTGTCTGCGTAAGATGCCGGCGCGGCGGCGCGGGCTCCCCCAAGATGGCGTCCATGCGGGAGAGCGACACGGGCCTGTGGCTGCACAACAAGCTGGGGGCCACGGATGAGCTGTGGGCGCCGCCCAGCATCGCGTCGCTGCTCACGGCCGCCGTCATCGACAACATCCGCCTGTGCTTCCACGGCCTCTCGTCGGCCGTGAAGCTCAAGCTGCTGCTCGGGACCCTGCACCTCCCGCGCCGCACCGTGGACGAGGTGAGCGGGCGGCGCGCCGGCCCCGGCCGTGCCCCGACGCCCGCCGTCTGCCCTCCCGACAGACCCGCGCCTCGTACCGCCCCGGCCCTCGCGCCTGCCCTCCCCCACCCCCGCCCT
Source organism: Oryctolagus cuniculus (assembly GCF_051225735.1). Taxonomy (NCBI): domain Eukaryota; kingdom Metazoa; phylum Chordata; class Mammalia; order Lagomorpha; family Leporidae; genus Oryctolagus; species Oryctolagus cuniculus. The sequence continues at coordinate 922,570 of NC_142868.1, read as the reverse complement.
CGGTTCCCCACCCCCGGCGCTGCGGACAAACGCCCCTCACGTCCCCCCCACAGCCCCCCTCACGTCCCCCTCACGTCCCCCCTCACATACCCCCCTCACGTCCCCCCTCACGTCCCCCCTCACAGCCCCCCGCCTCACGTCCCCCCTCACAGCCCCCCTCACATACCCCCTCACATACCCCCTCACATTCCCCCCTCACAGCCCCCCTCACATCCCCCCTCACATGCCCCCCTCACGTCCCCACTCACATACCCCCCTCACATACCCCCCTCACATCCCCCCTCACATGCCCCTCTCACGTCCCCACTCACATACCCCCCTCACATACCCCCCTCACGTCCCCCCTCACAGCCCCCCTCACGTCCCCCCTCACAGCCCCCCTCACATGCCCCCCTCACATACCCCCTCATCCCCCCCTCACGTCCCCCCTCACAGCCCCCCGCCTCACGTCCCCCCTCACAGCCCCCCTCACATACCCCCTCACAGCCCCCCTCACATCCCCCCTCACATGCCCCCCTCACGTCCCCACTCACATACCCCCCTCACATACCCCCTCACATACCCCCCTCACGTCCCCCCTCACAGTCCCCCCTCACATACCCCCCTCACAGCCCCCCTCACATGCCCCCCTCACATACCCCCCTCACAGCCTCCCGCCTCACATACCCCCCCTCACATGCCCCCCTCACATCCCCCCTCACATACCCCCCTCACGTCCCCACTCACATACCCCCCTCACATACCCCCCTCACATACCCCCCTCACATACCCCCCTCACATCCCCCCTCACAGCCCCCCTCACATACCCCCTCACGTCCCCCCTCACGTACCCCCCTCACATACCCCCCTCACAGCCCCCCTCACGTCCCCCCTCACGTACCCCCCTCACATGCCCCCCTCACGTCCCCCCTCACGTACCCCCCTCACATGCCCCCCTCACAGCCCCCCTCATGTCCCCCCTCACATACCCCCCTCACATACCCCCCTCACAGCCTCCCGCCTCACAGCCCCCCGCCTCACGTCCCCCCTCACAGCCCCCCTCACATACCCCCTCACATACCCCCTCACATACCCCCCTCACGTCCCCCTCACGTCCCCCCTCACAGTCCCCCCTCACATACCCCCCTCACAGCCCCCCTCACAGCCCCCCTCACATACCCCCCTCACAGCCTCCCGCCTCACATACCCCCCCTCACATGCCCCCCTCACATCCCCCCTCACGTCCCCACTCACATACCCCCCTCACATACCCCCCTCACATACCCCCTCATCCCCCCCTCACGTCCCCCCTCACAGCCCCCCGCCTCACATACCCCCCCGCCTCACGTCCCCCTCTCACATACCCCCGCCTCACATACCCCCCCCCTCACGTCCCCCCTCTCCTGGTCCCTCAGGTCTTCCCCCCACCCGCATAGCCTCGCGTCTCCCCCTACCCCGCTCCTGACTGCACCCCCATCTTCCCAGCGAGTGGCCCCTCCTGACACCCCCCTCACGCCTCCCTCCACCAAGGTGAGGGGGCGGGGGTCTTCACGGGTGGTGTGGGCTCGTGGGCCTGCGCTCGGGTCTGCGGGGGAGGGCGGGCGGGGGTCTTCACGGGCGGTGTGGGCTCGTGGGCCTGCGCTCGGGTCTGCGGGGGGGGGGCGGGCGGGGGTCTTCACGGGCGGTGTGGGCTCGTGGGCCTGCGCTCGGGTCTGCGGGGGGGGAGCGGGCGGGGGTCTTCACGGGTGGTGTGGGCTCGTGGGCCTGTGCTCGGGTCTGTGGGGGGGGGCGGGCGGGGGTCTTCACGGGCGATGTGGGCTCGTGGGTCTGCGGGGCGGCCCTGTTTCCCGCGGGACCCCGGCAGCACCTGCCTGTGCGTGCACAGATGGGGGCGGCGCCCCGTGTCCCGTGTCCCGCTGCTCCCCGCCGCATCCCCCGCCCCGGCCCGGTTCCCGCAGTGCGGTGCGTGTGGCAGTGGTGGGTGCCGGGTCGCTGGGCCATGTCCTGGAGTGTGGAGGTGCCGCCAGGCCACGTGGAGTGGCCGTGACACTCGGGAGCGGCTGTGACGTGGGGTGCCGTGGCACTCAGTGGCTTCACGGACAGTGGCACGTCAGGGGTGGCTGTGGCGTGGGGCGGCCGTGTCACTCAGGAGTGAGCATCTTTTTGCTTGCTGTTTGGTCCTTTTTTTTTTAAGATTTATTTTCTATATTTGAAAGAGTACAGAGAGCGAGCGAGCGAGCGAGCGCGGTCTTCATCCGCTGGTTCACTCCCCAGATGGCCGCCGCGGCCGGCGCACCGCGCTGATCCGATGGCAGGAGCCAGGAGCCAGGTGCTTCTCCTGGTCTCCCATGGGGTGCAGGGCCCAAGCACCTGGGCCATCCTCCACTGCACTCCCGGGCCACAGCAGAGGGCTGGCCTGGAAGAGGGGCAGGCGGGACAGGACCGGCGCCCGCATGGGGTGCCTGCGGGCGGCGGCTTTATCCCACTGCGCCGCAGCGTTAGTTGCCGGTTTTTTTTGTGAGTTGGCTTTTCAGGTCTGTTTTCCCTCGGTTCTTTGCTTGTTGTGAGTGTGATGGAAGTGGTCCTTTTTCGGTGGCGTGTGTGACAAGCAGACCTGGAGACCCCGCAGTCCTGGTCGTCAGCTGTGTGCCGGGGTGGCCCGTGCGCGCTGAGCCAGTCCCGGCCTCCGCCGCTGCGCCCCCGAGGAGTCTGGGAGGTCAGCGCCCGGGCTCAGGTGGGCCCTGGCTGTCCTTGTCCGTGCGCCGGCCACGCGTTTTCTGTCGCGGCGGGAGGTGACTGCGAAGGTGGTTCTGGGGTGCAGTGGCGCTGGCCCATCTGCCGGTGTTGTGGGTCGGGGCGATCTGAGGGATCCGGCAGCTCGTGGAGAGCCCACGCGGGAGAACACTGGGGCGCCAGCGTTTGGGTACTGAAGTGAGCTGGCGCTGACCTGCTGCGCGTGGGCAGGCGGGCCCTCGGGACAGGGCTTCAGTCTCACCGTGGAGGGACGGGGAGCTCCGAGGTGCTCTGCGGTAAGCCCCCAGGACCCCCGGTTCACGAGTGGCGACTCGGGCTGATTCTCATTCAGGACACAGGCACGGAGAGGCGGTTCTGGGCTGAATGCAGGAGTCGGGCCGCCCGCAGGCTCTGCAGGCAGGAGGCTGGCCGAGGGCGCAGAACACGGAGTGGCAGCGCAGACCGTGCGCGCCCCACGGTCCCGGGCGGCGCCCTCCCTCCTCAGCCCGCACAGCCGTGCTGGAATCAGGCGGAGCGGAGCTGGCCGTGGGGTTTTTCCCAGGGGGCTTGGGATCCTGGAGTGTGGACAGGAGATGAGACGCGGCGGTACCCGTGGACGCCATGGCTGCTGTGAGCGCCAGGGCCCGGCAGAGCAGAAGTGCCCGAGGCGGCACCGGCGTCCTCAGGTGGACCCTGCAGGTGCAGGGAGTGGTGGCGTCTGCTGGTAGGCGAGCGCCCTGCTCGCTGCTGTCGGCACTGGGGGCAGCCTTGTGGGCGGCTCCCACGTGAGGGGCAGGTGCTGCGGTGCAGTGCTTCACCCCACTCGCCGCGCCCTCGTCCTGCTGGGAGAGCGGTGGAAGATGGCCCAGGCGCTTGCGCCCCCGCGCCCCCGCGGGAGACCCTGGGGCGGGAACCAGCAGGTAGAGGCTCTCTCGCCGCCCTCCTTCTCTTCTCTGTCACTCTGCCTTTCACGTGTGACAGAGAAACACTCTCGCGTGGCCGGCTCACGCCGCGGCCGGCTGCAGTGGCTGGGAGCGGGGTGGGAAGTGGGCAGCTGGCACTGCGGGACTCGGCCAGAGCCAAGTGGGCGGGCTCTCCCTGCGAGCCCAGCCCAGCCCCGCCCCAGCGCGGCACCTTTAGGAACGTCCTCAGGGCGCCGTCTCCGCTACTGGCAGCAAGACCGTGGGCTGCAGGCTGGCGTGGCTTCCCAGCCTGGAGGGGCCCGTGGTCCGGAGGGCGGCCTGGCTGCGCGCCTGACTCCAGGCCTGGGCGCGGCTGCTGGCCGTGGCTCTGGGGCATCTGGGGAAGCGGACCAGCGGACGCGGTCACCTCGACCTCTCTGCTCTCAAGTAAATGATGCCTCAGAAGGTCTCTTGAACCTGACGGGGCTGATGTTGAGAAATGAAGTTTAAAAATGTTTTGAGTTCACTTTGGAAAAAAGTTAAAGTCATTGAGGGGGGAGGGAGAGGGAGAGAGAGGGGTCCTCCATCCGTTCACTCCCCAGGTGGCTGCAACAGCTGGAGCTGTGCCGATCCGAAGCCAGAAGCATCCTCTAGGTCTCCCACGCGGGTGCAGGGCCCAAGGACTTGGGCATCTTCCACTGCTTTCCCAGGCCACAGCAGAGAGCTGGATGGGAAGTGGAGCAGCCGGGACTTGAACCCGTGCCCACGTGGGATCCCGGCACTGCAGGCGACGGCTTTACCCGCTGTGCCACAGCACTGGCCCCAGTACCTTTATTAAGGAAATTCTCTGTCGGCTGGCCCGTGCCGTGCCCCTCACTCGGGGCGCCCTCTGTCGGCTGCTCTGTGCCGTGCCCCTCGCTCGGGGCGCCCTCTGTGTCCCCTCCTTGTCCTGGCACGTTGGCAGGTTCCAAGGTCCGGTGCTGCGCCTTTCTGTTACCAAGTGATTTTCCGTCCTGTGGGTCTGTGCACTTGACTCATCAGCTGATGGCTGATGGGCATTCGAGGTATTTGTTACAAGTGGTGTTGCCGTGAAGGTTCACCATGTTTCTCTGTGTGTGTGTGTTTGTGTGTGTGTGTACCTGGCTGTGGGATTGTGGGTCGTGCGGCGCTGGCTGTGGGATTGTGGGTCGTGCGGCGCTGGCTGTGGGATTGTGGGTCGTGCGGCGCTGGCTGGGGGATTGTGGGTCTTGCGGCGCTGGCTGGGGGATTGTGGGTCACGCGGCGCTGGCTGGGGGATTGTGGGTCACGCGGCGCTGGCTGGGGGATTGTGGGTCACGCGGCGCTGGCTGGGGGATTGTGGGTCACGCGGCGCTGGCTGGGGGATTGTGGGTCGTGCGGCGCTGGCTGGGGGATTGTGGGTCACGCGGCGCTGGGCGTGGATTTGCCGGGCCTCGTGGTGCCTGCTAGCGCTGGGCGGCACTGTTTTATGTTTGCACGTTGAATTTTATCAAGGGCCAGCAGTGTGCCGCCTGCAAGCCCTCGTGCTGGCAGAATGGCGTCGGCCCCGCCCGGTGTGGTCAGCGGTTAGGGCGCCGCTCCCGCGCCAGGGTGCGGCCTGAGCCCAGTCCTGCTCAGCTTCCGATCCAGCTCCCCGCTAGTGTGCCTGGGAAGCAGCCAATCAATAACAAATTTTAAAAATTGAACAACATGACCAACTCAGGTTTGCCTCCGAATTCTTCTCAGAGGTGGACTGATTTGAAGAGCAGAATGCGCAGCGGGGGACAGAGCTTCCAGCCTCTGCAGGGTCAGGGCTGAGCCGGGAGCCCCGTGCCGGCCTGCCCCTCCCCGTGTGCGCCCCAGCAGGAGCGGGCTGGAGCAGAGCCGGGCCTCTGATACTGGGTGGGGCCCCTCCGCGCCTGTGCGCCCGGGAGTGTCTTGCTCTGCGCCTGGCTGCCTTGGGCCCACGTGGGCAGAGGCGACGCTGCGCGGTCGGGGAAGAGTGGCGGCGTATCTGCGTCCCTCCGCGCGCGGCTTCGCGGGCCGTGGTTTCCTCCTGAACGTTGGCCGGAGCTCGGGGCGGGAGCCTCTTGGGCCTGGGCTTTTCTTTGTGGGAGTTTTTGACGTTTATTTTTATTTGAGAGACGGGGGCAGGCTGTCACGGACAGAGCGAGATCCTTGCTGGTGCAGCCGCAGCCGGGGGCTCCATGCCGGTCTCCGTGTGGGGGCTGCGGCCCGGCGCCCGCGGCACTGCCGGCCCCACTAGCCGAGTGTGGGCGTGCGTCTGCAGCCGGGTCTGCCCAGCTCGCGGGCGCCTGGGGTGAGGTGGCTAGCGGCGCCCTCTGACCTTCTGGGGGCAGCAGCCTCGGTCCCGCGTCCTCGTCCCGGAGCTGCGCCTCGGCGTCTCCTCCGCCTCCCTCCTGCGCGGCCTCGGCCCTGTGCCTGCCGCTGTCTCCTGCGCGGGCGTGGAGTTTCTTCCGGTTGCACCCGCGCTGCGCCCTCAGGTTTCCACGCGCGCTGTTTCTTTACTGAGGCCCAGTGTTGTCCGTGGTAATTTCCTCACTGGTCCCTGTGTGCTTTACAATGCTTCTCGGGCCGGCGCTGTGCCTGGTGGGTTACGTCACTGCCTGCGACCCCCGCGGCCCTGGGTGACAGCAGCCAGACAGCACGCCACCAGCTCCACTGTCAACTCTTCTGTCTCGAGACGCACACTGGGCTGGCGGCCTGGCGCAGCCCCGGCATTGAGGCCATCTGGGGAGCCAACCGGCGGGTGGGGAGCTTTCTCTGTTTTCCCTCTCCGTCTCTGTCATTCTGCCTTTCGAGTAAATAAAGTACATTTTGCTAAAGAAGGTGTTTCTCGATTCGCACCATGGAAGGGGAGGGTTAGGGTACGTTTCTATCAGTGACGTGCAGCGTGTGACGCTCTCGGAGAATGCGGCCCGCGGAGGCTGGAGCTGGCAGGCACTGCACCCCGGCGCGCTGGCCTACACCCACCCCCTCAAGGGGAGAGCGAGCGAGCGAGCGAGCTTCCATCCACGGCGTCACTCCTCAGATGGCCAGTGAGGAGCCAGGCGCTTCCGGGTCTCCGCGCCGGGTGCAGGCCCCCAGGGCCTCCGCGTCCTCTGCTGCCTTCCCAGGTGCGGTAGCAGGGAGCTGGCGCGGGCGAGGACGCGGGCTGCTTTCCTTTGTCCGTGTGTGTGGAAGGCCCTGGGCCCCGTGGGAGTCGCTGCGTGGGGCGGGGCCGAGGGGGAGCCTGCCACTCAGCGGCTCTCCGCCGGGCCGTCGGCAGTGCCGCGGCTCCGGTCGCGCCGGCCTCGTCGCCTTGTCAGCCTTGCTCACTTGGCACATCCTTTGCGTGTGTGTGATTTGCTGTCATAAATTTTTTTTGGTAATTTTTTTTTTTTTAAGATTTATTTATTTCTTGGAAAGGCAGAGCTATAAGGAGAGACACGAAGGTCTTCCATCCGCTGGTTCCCTCCCCAAATGGCCGCAACGGCCAGAGCTGGGCCGATCCGGAGCCAGGAGCCGGGGGCCGCCCGGGTCTCCCAGGCGCTCGGGTGGCGAGCAGTGCCCCTCTGCCTTAGCGCTGGGCTGCTGTCCCTGGTCGCTCTGTTGGGGGTGTCAGACGCTCGCTGGTTTTGGACGTGACGCACGTCTCCCACTGTCACCTGCTCCTGCGCCTCGGGAACTGCTGGCCTCTGGCCTGCGCCTGTGAGGTTCTAGATCGGCTGGATCAGGGTGTGCCAGGCGCCCTCCGGGCGAGAACTGGAGACCCTTCCCCTGCGGGCTCCTGGGGAGGGGAGGCGAGGGGAGGGGAGGGGAGGCGAGGGGAGGCGAGGGGAGGGGAGGGGAGGCAGGGTGTGGAGGCTTCGCTTCCCAGGCGCTCTCCTGGCTTGCATGGGGAGTTGGCACAGCAGGGCTCCGCCCTCAGGCCCCCAGCAGGGGAGGAGGGCGTGCTGCCACCCCTGCCCCTGGGCTGGGCCCGCACCCCTGAGACCAGGGAGCCCCTGCCCGGGGTTTGCCTCCTCTCACCCCCGGCGTCCTCTTCCTCTCGCCAGCTGTCCTCGTGGTAGTGGTGGGGACCGAGGGTCCTCCGGGTTCAGGGACTTGGCGTGGGGCGGTGCCTGGGCGGAGTTCACACCCATTTGCTGGCCTTTTTGGGCAGTCTGGGCCTGATGGGAGGGGGAGTGTCAGGCACTGGGTCACCCCTGGACACCTGTTCGCGGTCTCAGCAGGGGAAGGGGCTCCTCTGGCGGGGGCAGCTCTCTCCTGGTGACGGGGGTGCCTGCGGCGTGGTTGGGGCGGCACGTGCAAGCTGACTGGCCCCAGCCAGGCCCTCGCCCGCGCCTGAAGAGCAGAAGGGGCTGTCGGGAGGTGGGGGCAGCCCCGGGGTGGCCCCCCAGGGGTGCCGTCAGGGTCTGCAGTGTGGGGAGGCGGCGGCAGGGCAGGGCGCGGTTGCTGCCCGGGCCCGGCGGCAGCGTCTCCTGTCCCGCAGATGAAGGGCGTGCTGATGGAGATCGTCCAGCTGGCCGCGCTGGACTCGGACCCCTGGGTGCTCATGGTCGCCGACATCCTCAAGTCCTTCCCGGACACCGGCGCGCTCAACCTGGACCTGGAGGAGCAGAACTCCAACGTGCAGGACATTCTGGGGGAGCTCAGGGAGAAAGGTGCGCGGGGGGGGGGGGGGGGGGGCACCTGCTAGAACCCGCGAGCCTCCACGAGGGGCCGAGGGGGCTCCCAGGCGACCTGCTGGGCTCTGACCTGAGGCCAGGGGGGCTGGGGGCCGGCGCTTGGCAGGTCCGGGGAGGCCACCAGCGGGGGCGGGCGCAGCTCGCCGTCCTCCCTTCCCGCGTGGGGCCGCCCGGGCCTGACGCCTGCTTCCGGGCAGTGGGCGAGTGCGAGGCGTCGGCCATGCTGCCGCTGGAGTGCCAGTACCTGAACAAAAACGCGCTGACCACGCTCGCCGGGCCCCTCACGCCGCCCGTGAAGCACTTCCAGCTGAAGCGCAAGCCCAAGAGCGCCACGCTGCGGGCCGAGCTGCTGCAGAAGTGTGAGTGGGCGCGCGGGGGCGCGCGGGGCGCGCGGGGGCGCGCGGGGGCACCCGCCGGCACTCCCCTGCACCGCGACGCGGGCCGTTTTGGTTTTGATTTTTATCCGTTTGAAAGGCAGAGAGACAGACAGCCGCCGGGAACTCGGATCAGTCTCCCAGGGGCGGGGTGGGCGGAGTGCCGTGCCCGCCCTGGGGTCCCCACACTGCTTTGGGGTGCCCTGGCCACCCTGGGGTGCCCGTGCCTGCCCTGGGGTCCCCACACTGCCCTGGGGTGCCCGTGCCCGCCCTGGGGTGCCCGCGCCTGTCCTGGGGTCCTCGTGCCCGCCCTGGGGTCCCCCGCACTGCTCTGGGGGTGCCCCGCGCCTGCCCCGGGGTGCCCACGCCCGCCCTGGGGTCCCCACACTGCTTTGGGGTGCCCTGCCCACCCTGGGGTGCCCGTGCCTGCCCTGGGGTCCCCACACTGCCCTGGGGTGCCCGTGCCCGCCCTGGGGTGCCCGTGCCCGCCCTGGGGTCCCCACGCTGCTTTGGGGCACCCACGCCCGCCCTGGGGTGCCAGCGCCTGCACTGCTCTCGGGTGCCCGCGCCTGTCCTGGGGTCCTCGTGCCTGCCCTGGGGTCCCCCGCACTGCTCTGGGGGTGCCCCGCGCCTGCCCCGGAGTGCCCACGCCCGCCCTGGGGTGCCCACGCCCGCCCTGGGGTCCCCACACTGCTCTCGGGTGCCCGTGCCTGCCCTGGGGTGCCCGCGCCCACCCTGGGGCCCCCGCGCCTGCGTCCAGGCGGAGCGCTGAAGCGGACGCCTTCCCACAGCCACGGAGACGGCGCAGCAGCTGAAGCGCAGCGCGGGGGTGCCGTTCCACACCAAGGGCCGCGGGCTGCTGCGCAAGATGGACACCACAAGTAAGACCCCACGCGTGGGCGCTCGGCGGGGGCCGCGGCGCTGGGCGCGCCCACCTCAGCCAAGGCTCCGCCCGACCCCTCTGCTGAGCTGTCGGGGTGGGCGCCGCGTGCTGCTGTGGGCGGGGCCGCAGGGTCAGGAGCCCCGAAGGGAGGACGCGGCTGATGGGCTGATGGCGCCCCCCCAGCCCCCCTCAAAGGCATCCCGAAGCAGGCGCCCTTCCGGAGCCCCACGGCGCCCAGCGTCTTCAGCCCCGCGGGGAACCGGACCCCGATCCCGCCGTCTCGGACGCCGCTGAGGAAAGAGCGGGGCGTGAAGGTGGGCCCGCCCCGGCCCCCGCCCCCGCCCCCGCGACGCGCCCCCCGCCCCGGCGTGTGACTGAGACGGGCTCTCTCTCCGGCAGCTGCTTGATATCTCCGAGCTGGACATGGTCGGCGCCGGCCGCGAGGCCAAGCGGCGGAGGAAGACCCTGGGTGGGTGGCGGCGGCTGGGCGCGGGCCGGGGCGGGCGCGGGCGGGGGGCTCCGCTGCCGGCCGCTGACGGGGTCTGGATGGGCAGCAGATGCGGAAGCGGTGGACAAGCCCGCCAAGGAGGAGACGGTCGTTGAAAACGCCACCCCGGACTACGCGGCCGGCCTGGTGTCCACGCAGGTAGCGGCGCCTGTGCCCCCGCTGGTCCGAGCGCGAGCGTGCGTGTGCGTGCAGGCCCTGCCGGGGCGCCGGGAGCAGTGCCGGGGGTGGGGGGCGGCAGGGGAAGCCCCCGCGGGCACCATGGCCTCTGTCTTGCAGAAACTTGGGTCTCTGAGCAACGAGCCGGCGCTGCCCTCCACGAGCTACCTGCCCTCCACGCCCAGCGTGGTCCCCGCGTCGTCCTACGCGCCCAGCGCCGAGACGCCCCCAGGTGCGCTTTGCAAAGTCCGAGCTGGGCCGGCCGAGCCCGGGCAGGGCAGCGGCCCCTCACCAGGCCCCTCTGCCGCAGCCCCGCCGTCCCGGGAAGCCAGCCTGCAGGCCGCCCAGCCGCCCGAGGAGCCCGGCGCCCCGAGCCCCACGCTGCCCGCGCAGTTCAAGCAGAGGGCGCCCCTGTACAGCAGCAGCCTGAGCCCCGCCACGCCGGCGCCCGCCGCGCCCGCCTCGCCCCTGACGCCCACCACACCCCCGGCTGCCACGCCCACTGCTCCGATGCCCCCCGTGGCCATGGTCCTGCAGGCGCAGCCCCCCACCCAGCAGCAGCAGCAGCAGCCTAAGAAGAAACTGTCGCTCACGGTAGGTGTGCCGGGCGGGACAGCCCCCTGCGCCTGGAGGTGCGGGACACCCACACCGCCTCCCCCCTGCGCCTAGAAGTACGGGACACCCGCCGCCTCCCCCCTGCGCCTGGGGGTGCGGGACACCCACGCCGCCTCCCCCCTGCGCCTGGGGGTGCGGGACACCCACGCCGCCTCCCCCCCCTTGCAGAACGAGCAGATGCTGGCTGCCCAGGAGATGTTCAAGACCGCCAACAAGGTCACGCGGCCCGAGAAGGCGCTCATCCTGGGCTTCATGGCCGGCTCCCGAGGTGCGTCCCCGGGGTGGGCCGACCCCGGGGTGGGCCGTCCCCGGGGGGTGGGGGCTCCTTGGCCCAGGGGCTTACCCAGCAGCTCGTGCTCCCACAGAGAACCCGTGCCAGGAGCAGGGGGACGTGATCCAGATCAAGCTGAGTGAGCACACGGAGGACCTGCCCAAGGCGGACGGCCAGGGCAGCACCACCATGCTGGTGGACACGGTGTTTGAGATGAACTACGCCACGGGCCAGTGGACACGCTTCAAGAAGTACAAGCCCATGACCAACGTGTCCTAGGGCTGCCCACCGTGGCCACTGGCCCCGAGAGACGCGAGCTCCGAGCTGAGGGACCCCCGGCGGCCCCGGCTCCTGGCCAGGCCCCGGGCCTGTTTGTTCTTAGAGCTATTTTTCCGGGGTGTGGGTTATAACGTGGGGTACTTTTGTGTGATCTGACACTTTTTTTGGATTCAGTAGTACATTTCTGGATGTTGACATTAACCAGAACGTTGTGATTTGTAACGTTAGTGACAGCTGTGCCTGTGGGAGTTTTACCTTTTTTCCTTAAAACCCACTGACAGCAGCGGGGGGTCTTTCCTGGGGTGCCGAGCCCCTCCCCCCTCCCCCGGGGCCCACAGGGCCGCCACAGAGCCCCATCCTCCCCGCCCGCCCCAACACTTGTCTCGGAGCCGTGGGTGTCCACGGCGCACCTTGGGGACCTCCTTTCACTGTAAAACCTCTGCTAATTAAAGGCAGCTCTTCTAACAGACGCCGCGGAGCCGTGCTTGGGGCCAGCGCTGCCCCCGCCCCACCCTCCCTGGGGACCGAGGCCCGCTGGTGGTCCGGGCGCTGCAGCCTGTGGGGGCCTCAGTGCCCAGTGCAAACGCAGCACACGAGCCACATAAAAGAAATAAGAAAAAAGCCTTTAAAAATGTTTTAATACAAAAATACTCATACACAACTTTCCAAACACAACTTTCCACTTTAAATGCTATTTCCCCCAACTGGCAATTCTCACTCAAATCTCTATTTCAATATATTTGCCTCAGAAGTGAACTTCAAGTTTTTAAGTCTAACTATGAAAACTGGTGATAGCACCCAGGATTCCTAGGAGGAGCCTGCCCGTGGTCGTGTGTAGGCACGGGGAGCTGTGTGGGGTGGGGCGGGGCGGGTGCACGCGGCAGTTCCTCCCCGCTGACCCAGCACCAGGGCTGCGTGACTTCCGTCAAACAGGCCCACCCGCCGGAGACCCGGGCAGACGCCGCAGGGGCAGAGCCCGGCCTCTCCACTGCTGGACGCGCCGACGCCGCCAGGCCTGCGGGCGTGGGGCTGCCGCCTGACCCTGTGTGGGCCTGCGTCCCGGTGTGGCTCCTGCTGGCTTCTGAGGCCAGGGGTCCCGACACACACGGGCAGCTTCCGGTCCATGTCCCCGTTCGTGGCCAGGGATTGAAGCTGGTGTTCAGAACATACTGAATCCTCAGAACAGAACTGGGCGGGGTCAGGGCCCTGCCGTGTGCACGGCCAGCTGCGTGCCCAGATCTGTAAACCGGTTTTCTAAAGTTAGTGTTACTTGCTGGTTGGTTGAACAGTCTTTGGAGACGGGAGCCTGTTAAGTCCATCTTTCAGGAAGATGGGATTTGAAAGTTCCAAAGTGACTGCACGGTCCTAGAACGTCACCACCATCGAACACAAGAATAAGTTAGCGTGCTCCCGGGGTGCACTGCAGACGCGGTCTGGGAGCCCTCGGCCGGCAGGAGGGGTTCTCAGACAAGTGACGGCGCTGGCTCGCCCTGCCCAGCACTGAACAACCTGGAGCTCAGCGGGAGTCTGAAGACAGAGGCGGCAGGCCCCGAGGGGGCGCCACCCACCGGCCGCCCGTGCCCAGGAGGCCGACCTGCGTCCGCACTTTGGTTGCTTGCTGCAGACCACAGGGACAGCCTCTGGCTGGCAAAACCGCCTCCCGCTCCCCGGGGGCCAGGGCGGTGCTCGGCCCTGCCAGAACCGGAGTCCACGGGACCCGGGTGGTTTTCAAGTTGTGTAAACTTTTCTCTGGAATGCGTGTGAGACAAAGGCCCGGCCTCCTGCTTCCTCTGGGTGCTCGGCCCTGGCCAGCACCTAGGGGAGCCTCGGGGAGTTCTGTGTGGGGTGCGGCCTTACTACAGTCTGGGGACCGCAGGGAAGCTGCCGTAGCCAGCAATCCTAAACCCCGACCTGGCCTGGGTCCCCGGGCAGCCGTCAGGCCCCTGCAGAGCCCGGTCCAGGCGGGTACTCTGGGTCACATCAGTAAATACACATTTCAGTCGGTGGTGACTTGTGAAGAGTTTAGCAAAAATATATTGAGAACAAAGGCCAGAAACGGGTAAAGAAAAGCCAAATGAAAGAAACAGACCAAGTTCCCCGGCGCTGGTGAGGCCTGAGCGTGCCCAGGAGAGGCGCAGGGAGGGCTGGGGCCGGCGTCTCACCAGCTCGGGAAAGCACGTTGAGAAATTCACATTAGTACACAAAACGAAACATACAGCTGGTCCAGAAGAACGAGTAACGGTCACAACCGTGGTTTCCAAGGAGCCCAGGGTGACTGGCGTCTCCCGAGTGGTGACTGAGCAGGACCGGGCGGCGTTAGCGAGTTAACAGTGACCCTTAGGAAGAAAGACTATTCTATACACTTCAGGTGAGATAAAAACATTTCATATGCCAATTAACTCAATCACAACTTTAACCTAAAAACAGCGGAGGGGACCCTGGCGCTGGTGGAGATTCAAGTGTCGCTGTGGCGCCGAGGGCTGGCGGCTCGGACGGTCGTCAGTGCAGACGCAGCGGCGCTGCGCGGGATGGCTCAGTGGAGGGAGGCCTACATCTGTCCCTGCGGCTCCGGGCGTGGGCCTCGGGGCCAGCGCCACGGGCCCCCCTCCTCGCAGGCAGGGCCGGCGGCCCCGCGCTGCCTGGATCTGCCAAGCGGGCGCCTGGCACTACTTGCCTTCCGTGACCCTGCGCCAGCACCGCCGCCGCCGCCTCTTCCCCTTGCACTTGGCTGGCTCCGGGAAGGGCGAGTCATGCTCGCAGCAGTAGGCCTGCCCGTCCTGGGTGGAGCTGAACACGGCCCCGTCCTGGTGTTCCTTGCAGAACGAGTTGGGGCACAGGTGGCAGAACGACGTGGAAGGCTTGCCGCACACGTCACAGTGATGCCAGGGACACTCCCACTTCCCTGCAACGAGACAGGACGCCACTGAGTGGGCACTGCCGGCCAGGGCAGGGAGCGCGCCGAGGCCGCCGGCTCGCCGCCTCCCGTGTCCAGGCGCCCCGGCTCCTCTGGGACCTGACGTGCCGGCCATCACCCGTGATGACACCTGTGTCTCCAGCCTTGCTCTGTCACCTTTTGCCGCCAGAATGCTCGCCTTCGTACAAACGTCTGTCCTTTTCATGGCTTTCTGGTTTCTCGGGCTCCCTGGAGACTGGGGCCCCTCCTCTCTCAGGTGCAGGCAGCGCACGCCCTGGGCCCCCCACTTCCAGGTGTGGGGCAGCCGGCTGGTGAGCACTGACGGGGATGTTGGGGACCAAGCCTGAGCCCCCCTCCCCCAAGGGCTCCTGCAGGCGCCAGCATCGCGCAGAGCCGAGGGAAGAGCCCGGCCCGGGGACCTACCGAAGGGCCGCTTGCCCAGGCCCAGGCAGGACAGGTGGTAGGCTTTCGTGCACAGCTTGCGGTCACACAGCACCAGCTGGCCGCCGTCGCCGCAGCGGAAGCACTCATCCTCCGACTGCCGCCGGCCGTCCCCCCTGGCGCGGCGCCTCCGGCTTTTCTTCTTGGCCTTTTTGCCCTTCTCGTCCGCAGACAGGGGCACTGACGTCTAGAAGCAGACACGGCGGTTACCGGGAGGGGAGAGTGCGTAGGCCGCGGACGGGAAGGTCAGCGGGCAGGCTGGCAGCCCCGGCAGGGGCAGCTGTGGCTGGAAGGACGTCGAGGCCACACATAGGCACGGCTCTGCCCCAAGGCCAAGCCGCTGGTGCGGTGTGGCACCCGTCAGAGCGCCAGTTTGAACCCCGGCTGCTCCACTTCCAACCCAGCTCCCCGCTGATGCGCCTGGCGAGGCAGTGCTCCGCCCACACGGCTGGGGCTCCGGGCCCTGCTTGGGCCTGGCCCAGACCTGGTGGTAGCAGTGAGCTGGGGAGTGAACCAGTGAATGGAGACTCTCTCCCTCCCTCTCTGCTCTTCAAATAAGTAACTACATCTTAGGGGGAAAAAAAAAAAAAAGGACTTCCCTGAGTGTGCTGAGCGCGGGCGGCTGGCGGGCGGCACAGCCTCGCCTGACCACGCCCCCGAGCCCGAGGAGAGGCGAGGCGCGTACCTTCGGTCTGTCCCCCAGGAAGCCACTGCAGTTGGAGGCCCCGCAGCGACAGACGGTCTTCTCGTTGCCCAGGCAGTCGAGGTTGTAGTTGAAGGTGAGCTCCGTCCCTGGGGGGGGGGGGGGGGGGGACCACACTGGAGATGGTGCCCTCTCCTGGCCGCGCCCAGGCCTGGCACTGTGCCTACCTTCCTACCTGCACTGGCAGAATCCACAGCTGTCCACTCTGCTTCTGACTCCCACGTCACCACCCACCTCCCTCCGCCCAGGTCCCCGCGTGCGGTACCTGCAGGAATGTCGCACACAGCAAACAGGCCCACGCGAGTGTCGCCGTTCACCGTCCACTTGAGGGTCTCGCAGTTGGGCTGGCAGCTGTGGTTCATGAAGCGCGAGTAGTTCCCCTTGGGGCCGGCGTCGATGATGCGGTCCTGTGGGGAGAGGTGGAGGTGGGCCCCCGGCTGTGACCTGGCACCCCCGTGGAGCGCGGGGTCGTGCGCCAGCCAGGGTCCTGCGAATGTGCCTGGGAGGGCAGCTCAAGATGGCCCAAGTCAGCCCCTGGGAAACCCCGATGGAGCTCCTGGCTGCAGCCTGGCCCAGCCCCAGCTGTGGTGGCCATCTGGGGACCGAACCAGCAGACGAAGACCCCTGTGCGTCACTCACTCTGCCTTTCAAATAACTATCACAGGAAAGCCAAGTGATACACGTCTTTACTTCAAAAAGTTCATGGACAGAATTAAAAGTTTATTTTGGCGCCAAAAGTTTTTGAAAACCACGCGTAGGATTTCCATTATACTCATGTGTATGATTTCAAAGACATTTCCACCGAGAGACGCCTTGGAGCCGCTTCCCACGGACGGGCGTGCCGCACGGTGGCCACTGAGAGCAACGACGCGCCCTCCCGCAGGACTCGCACGGCCTACCGCCGCTTGCACTGAAAACCGTGGTGCCCGTACCACTCAGGGCACCGCCAAACCAGTCCTGTCTCTTGCTCACGGACAGGTCAGGACCACAGGATGACCGGAGCCCTGGTGAGCGCAGGACCCTGAGATGGCCCTAAAATGACCGATGACAGACAAAGGCCACGAAGAAATGGCAGTGTGTCACGCCGAGGCCCACGTCAGCCTGCCTCATACGCCGGCACTGCGAGACCTATGCCACGTGCCTGGCTCCAGCTCTGCCCCCGATCCCAGCTTCCTGGCAGGGCACCCCGGGAGACAGGAAGGGCAGCTCAAGTAGCCGGGTCCCTGCTGCCCGCGTGGGAGATCTGGACGGAGCTCGATTCCTGGCTCTGCCTGGTCCAGCCCCAGCTGCTCTGGGCAGTTGGGTTGAGTCAGCAGTTGGGAGATCTGCCAGCCTCTCTTTGCTTTTCAAATGAAACTGAAAGTTTTATAAAATGAGCACCAGATATAAACAAACGATTCCGCAAAGCCAATCTAGACAGACAGCCGTAAGGGAAGCAGTGGACAGAGGCCAATGAGGACGAGCCCGACGGCAGGTGCTGTGTGGGACCCCTGCAGGAGACCCCGGGAGGCAGCGGGTTCCTGGAAGCCCCACAGAGTTCTGCCCCTGGCCTCAGCCCGACCCAGCCCCACATGTCGCAGACTGAAGACCTCTACTCTCAAAGAAAATGAAAATAACTTTTTTTTTAAGTATTTGTCTGACAGAGTTACAGGGAGAGACAGAGAGGTCTTCCATCTGCTGATCCAGTCTCCAAATGGCGGCAATAGCTGAGGCTGGGCCAGGCTGAAGCCAGGAGCCAGGAGCTTCTTCCAGGTCTCCCACAGGGATGGCAGGGACCAGGTACTTGGGCCATCTTCCACCGCTTTCCCAGGGGGCTGGTGCTGTGGCAAGGTAAAGTCGTGACCTGCAGTGCCAGCATCCCATTTAGGTGCCAGTTCAAGTCCCAGTGCTCCACTTCCAATCCAGCTCTGCTGTGGCCTGGGAAGGCAGCAGAAGATGGCCCGAGTCCTGGGGCTCCTGCACCCACATGGGAGACCTGGAAGAAGCTCCTGGCTCCTGGCTTCAGATTGGCACAGCTCCGGCTTTTGCAGCCATTTGGGGAGTGAACCAGCAGATGGAAGACCATTCTGTTTCTCCCTGTCTGTAACTCTGCCTCTCAAATAAATAAATAGGCCAGTGCCACGGCTCACTTGGCTAGTCCTCCACCTGTAGCACCGGCACCTCGGGTTCTAGTCCTGGTCGGGGCGCCGGTTCTGTCCCGGTTGCTCCCCTCTTCCAGTCCAGCTCTCTGCTGTGGCCCAGGAGGGCAGTGGAGGATGGCCCAAGTGCTTGGGCCCTGCACCCCCATGGGAGACCAGGAGGAAGCACCTGGCTCCTGGCTTCGGATCAGCGCAGCGCACAGGCCGCAGCAGCCATTAGGGGGGTGAACCAACGGAAAAGGAAGACCTTTCTCTCTGTCTAACTCTGCCTGTCAAAAAATCAATCGATCAATCAGCAAGCCTTTCTTTTAAAAGGGAGCAGCCAGGACACAAAGTGGCGTCAGCATCGCAGGCGTGGCTTTACCAGCTATGCCCAGCTATGCCCCCGGTGAGTAAACTTCGGAACAAGATGAGCTCGGGGGCTGCACACTGCCTGGGGCGGAGGCAGGAACGGGCTGGAGCACTGTGGTCAGGGGCACGGCACCCACAGGCGGGCCCCGAGGGACGTTCCTGGCTTCTGGCAAAAACTAAGCCACGCCGCTGCCCAGCAACGAGCAAGCGGAGACAGACCACACAGACAGACGTCCCGCGAGCACGTGGGAGAGCCGAGCGCCTGGGAGTGAACCAGCAGGCGGAAGACCCTCTCCATTGAGCAGGGACACTTTACAGTCCTTCAAAGGCACACGGGAGGGGTCTACCATGAAAACAGCATGCGTGCATTTCCAAACTTTGCTCCAAACAGACGTCTTTCCATTCCGTTTTTCCACGCACTTTCTGAAGCCCCTGCACCTGACAAAGACCAAGGTGACGGAATTCGGCTCCGTGGCACTCCCCGTCACGGCCAGAACCCGCGCCCACTCTTCTAGAGCCCTCTGCCTGCGCGTCCACGTCCCCTCCTGGCCTCGCCCAGCTCACTCCCCTGGGGCTGGCTGCCACGCCTCCGCCCGGGCTGGGGTCCATCTCTGGCAGCCTGTAGCTCCTGGGTTTACCGTGCGCCAACACACGGCAATGCTCACTGCGCCTGATCAGAAGCAGGTGTGGGCAGCAGGACGACGACGTCACTTTCCTCCCAGAACACCTCCGAGCACCCCGCGCCGTTTCCTCTGCTTTATCGTTCTGTCCGCGACAGTCACTTCTGTGACGCCATCTTCCACGTCAGTCACCTCCTCTGCGGCTGTCTTAATTTCTCAAACCACCGCTGGCCAATGCAGTGAGGATTCTCCCTGGTTTAGAACTGTTGTCAAGCATGCCCAGTGTGAAATTTATAATCTTCTCTTCAGATTGTAAAGTGACTGTCAGACGCCGCCCGCCTGCAGAACTCGGCACCTTTCACACAAACCAACACCCGCCCCCGGGCCGTGAGCCTGGCCGCTCCCCGGCTTCTGTCACATAACATGACGCACCACACTGCAGAAGCGCTCGAAAAAAATTTCTTTTTTTATCTGAAGGCAGAGTTAGAGAGAGAGAAAGAGAGCGAGCTTCTGTCTGCTGGTTCACTCCCCAGATGGCGGCAACAGCCAGAGCTGGGCCAATCAGGAGCCAGGAGCTTCCTCCGGGTCTCCCACGCGGGTGCAGGGGCCCAAGCACTTGGGCATCTTCCACTGCTTTCCCAGGCCACAGCAGAGCTGGATGGGAAGTGGAGCAGCCGGGACTAGAACCGGCGCCCACGTGGGATGCCGACGCTGCAGGCGCAGCCACGGAAGCCCCTTCTTCCCAAGGCCGAGTACCACGCAACTGCAGGTCCACCAAAGCTCGCTCTTCGTCCACGGCTGCGGGACACTTGCACCCCTCCCGCGTTTTGGCTGGGGTAATTGAAATGCTGTGGGTGTGGTGTCAACGCCTTTCTCTGCGCCTCTGCCTCCCAGTCTTCAGTGCTAACCAGGGCGGATCGGCCCGACCCTGTGACGATGCCCCTTGGCACTCCTGTCCAGTTACCGACTCGTATCACACCGACAGCCGTGACCCAGGGCTCCGGCTCCATGTCCTGGCTGACCAGCTATCTCCCAGCCAGGCTCATGGCAGGGGGGTCTCTTGCTTCGGTTTCGATTGTTATTTCTCTATCAGCGGTGAGGGACATCTTTCTGTATGTTGCTGGTCATCTGCATACTTCTTTGAAGAAATGTCTATTCAAGTCATCAAAAAATTTTTATTTTTGTTTTATTTGGAAGGCAGACAGATGGAAAGAGATCTTCTACCCCCTGCTTCTCTCCCCCACATGCCTGTAAGCAGCTGCGGCTGAGCCAGGCCGAAACCAGGAGACGACTGCAGCCGGGTCTCCCACGGGGCGGCGGGGTCCGTGTGGCTGGGCCACGGTTGGCAAGCAGCTGCATCCGAGAGTGACTGGGCGGGGCCCTGCGTCGTGGCCCCCGCTCACTCTTGTATTTGGCTGTCTGCTTCCTGCGGTTGAGTTTTAGGAAGTTTCTGCATTCTGGGTGTTAATCGGGTATCAGGATTAACAGACACTGTCTTTGGCACAGAATTCAACCATGTCCACGAGGTCTGGTTTGTCCACTTTGTCTTTCGTCCCCTGCACCTTTGTGTCAAGTCTAAGAAATCACTGCCCGGCACCGAGCAGCTTCTGTTCCGGGTTTCACTGTCTCAGGCCTGACTTGGGCCCTGATCATCTAGAACTTCGCATGTGATGTTGGGTCAGGACCCAAACACCCCTCCCGCACGCGCAGACCCAGCCTCTCGGCTCTCGTCCAGATCCGCAGGACCACAGGGCTCACCTGGCTCAGAGCTGCGTTACAACACGGCCATGCTCCCAGCTACAGCTCTGTGCTGGCAGACCGCTGGAGCCGCACGGTGTAGGGCCTCCCCCTTCACGGCCCCTGTGTCTGTGGCGTCTCAGGAGGGTTTGTGGATTTTACTGGCCAACTGAGTCCTAAGTACTCCATTCTTTCCGAGGCTGGGTCACCACTGCAGCTGTCTGCTGACCTCCCTCCTGTCAGGCACAGAAACTGGGTGCGTGTGTCCACTCTGCAGTCCACGGTCATCTCTTACTACCTCTCATGGCTTCTCACACAGTCAGCAGAGAACGCTGTACTCTTCCTCTCCAGTTTCCATGATTTCATTTCATTTCCTGGCCTGTTCTGACTAGACTTTCAGTGTTCTGTTGAGTGAGCGGCAAAAGCAGCATCCTGGCCTCGCCTCTCCTCGGAGGCGCAGCTCAGCCCACGCCGGCTGCGTGTCCCACGAGCTTCCTCCACACGGAGGCGGTCTCCTCCTGTCCCACAGCGGCCACCTTTGCTCTCCAGCAGCTCAGGGGATCACGTGTCCCTCTCCACCCTGCAGACCACGTGGTCCACTCCACCCTGCAGATCACGTGTCCCTCTCCACCCTGCAGACCACGTGGTCCACTCCACCAGAGAGTCCCGCTGCCTGGCGTTTGTTTACAGAAGCACCCCTGCACTCTAGCACGAAGCCCTCGCGCGTGGCCCGATTCCTCTGCCTGACGGCCACGAGGGACGCGGGCTGCAGCCCTTCTCTTCTGTGTCGTTGCTGGGCTTTGGTGTCAGGATACTACTGGAGAACAGAATGCATTAGGGGCCGGCACTGTGGTGCGGTGGGTTAAGCCAACGCCTGCAACACTGGCTATCCCATAGGAGCACCAGTTCAAGTCCTGGCTATTCCACTCTCTAAAAAAATTTTTAAGAACTTATTTATTTGAAAGTTAGAGTTACATAGAGAGGAAGAGACAGAGAAGAGAAAGATCTTCCATCTGCTGGTTCACTCCCCAGAAGGCTGCAGCTGCCGGGGCTGGGCCAGGCTGAAGCCAGGAGCCAGGAGCTTCTTCCGGATCTCCCACGCTGGTGCAGGGGCCCGAGCACTTGGGCCATCTTTTGCTGCTTTCTCAGGCACGTTAGCAGAGAGCTGGATCGGAAGTGGAGCAGCTGGGACTCGAACCAGCGCCCATGTAGGATGCTGGTGTCACAGGCAGGGGCTCCACCTGCTGTGCCGCAGAGCCAGCCCCCATCATTTGTTTTTAAGTCTGACTGTACGGCGTCTCTGTGTGGATCTCTGGGTTCCTGTCGCTTGGAGTTCATTCAGCCTCTTTGGAGTTTACACTCCTGCATTTCATGAACCTTCTTCCGACGTTCTCTCTGCTCTTCCCAGGACGCCCACAGGCACGGGCTTGTGCCAGGCCCTCGGCTGTGCCCGCTCCTTCCATCCTTCTCTCTGTTCCTGACGCGACGATTCCCAGTCCTTTCTCAAGCTCATGATTCTTCCTCTGTGCTTCAGGTTTTCATTTCAGGTTTGTACTTTTTGTCCCAGTTTTCTGTCCACCTTCCCTCCTCATGGGAATTGTGTTCACACATGGACCCGACCGTCTGCGTTGTCTGCCTCTGGTTTCTGGCGCGTCTCGGAAGCAGCTGCTCTGAAGTCTGTCTCTAGGAGACCCCACCCCGTCTTCAGGGACAGGTCTTGTCCACTGCTGCTTTCCTTTCAACGGGCATGGGCCCCTTTTTCTTGCTTCTCCACAGGTCTTGTGATTTTTTTGTTGAAAAGTGGACTGTTTACTCCATTTAATGTGGTAGCTCCTGAAGGCCGCTTTCCCCAGGGTTTGCAGTTTTGTTAGTTTTTATTATTTGTAGGTTTTGGGATTGATGTACACAGCGTCTGTGCCAAGGACCAGAGTGGGATGAAAAAAAAAAAAGATTTGAAAGGCAGAGATAGAGAGACACTGACTGTCCACCTGCTGTCCACTCCCAGAACTCCTCCTGGGTCTCCCGCAGTGTTCAGTAACTTGAGCCATCACTGCTGCCCCCAGGTGCACACTGGCAGAGGGCCGGCTCAGAGCCGGAAGTCACGCCCAGCAGGGACTTGGGTACAAAACGCAGGCAACCCAAGCAGTGCCTCGACCACTGCAACACCTGCCCCGGGCTCAGGCCTCCACAGGTCCTTTCTGGCCAGGTGTGGTCACTCTCTGCTTCCCCACAGGCACGCTGCTCGCAGCGTCCCAGTCTTTCATGAGTGACTCTCACAGGGGGAGAGACAAATGAAACCTGTTAAGGCAAGGGCAGGGCTCGCGACAACCGCGGGAAGGGCACCACCATCCCCGCCTCCGAGACCAGACCCTCACAGTCCTCTCTGCCCACCTTGGCTCACTCCACAGACGGGGCACAGCTGGCTGCCAAGGCGGATGGGTGGCAGCCACTGTGCCAAGAGCTGGACCTGGCAGAATGAAGGCAGGGTTCCAGCCAAGCCTTCCTGTGAAGTCTGCTGTCCTGCACAGACCCCGAGTCCCACGCAGCTCCCATAGGCAGACTGCGCCCGTGTGACTGCCACCTGCCCCCTTCCCAGAATCCTCTCCGTGACAATCTCAACTCCCAGTCTCACTCGTTGAAGTCTGTCTGCTTTACCTCCTCATGTCTCGTTTTTCCTCTGATCTCTAAACATCTATATGGCTTTAACCATTTCTAATTCACTTATTTTACATTCTTCTTCAGACTTAGCCCCAATAATTCAGGCTCTCACAACAGCTAGGCCCGTGTGTGTGTTGGGGGCAGGTAAGGGGGGACATCTGGACTGGGAGGTCTGGGTGTGCACCCTGACTCAGATGCCCACTCTGCAGGCCTGGGATGGTGCAAGTGCATGGGTCCCTGCCACCCACGGGGCAGGCCTAGACTGAGCTCCCGGAGCCTGGCTCCAGCCTGGCTCAGCCCTGGACATTCTACCTATCTGGGGAGTGACCCAGAGGCTGCAGGATCTCTCCTGGAGCTCACGCTGAACTGTGCTTTGTAAACGTTTACGTGGGACTGGTCTTTGTTTTGCAGGAATACATGCGTAGAGACTGCTTCGATGTTTCTCACAAATCACAGGTCTGTCTTTGCTCCAGACACCAGGTGAAACCGCATCTAAGACCAGCTCTGTCAGAGGCTGCACTTGGCATTCCTTAGAACACACAAGCAGTTCAAATTTAGACTCCAAAATCCAGTGAGGCACAGGCCTAGGGCCCCGTTGCCTCTCACCCCCGACGAATGGGAGTCGAGTCACTGCCTCCTGGGGCCACCACTGCCCTCCACGGGGGTCAGCACAGGAGCTGCAGCTCTGCTGACCACCAGACTCTGAGCAGGCCTCGCTGCTGCTCCCACAGGAAGGCGAGAACGCAAGCCCCCATCTGTTTCACGCCCGTGCCCCCACGGAGCTGGTGCTCTTGCCGCTCCCAGCTTGCCTGCTCCAACATTAGAGAGCTTTTCTGGGGCCCTGGCAATGTGGCATAGTTGGTAAAGCCACTGCCTGCAGTGCCAGCATCCCATATGGGCATCAGTTCGCGTCCTGGCAGCTCCACTTCCTATCCAGCTCTCTGCTGTGGCCTGGGAAAGCAGTAGAAGATGGCCCAGGTCCTTGGGCCTCTGCACCCACGTGGGAGACCTGGAAGAAGCTCGTGGTTCCTGGCTTCAGATCAGCACAGCTCTGGCCATTGTGGGAGTGAACCAGCTGGACAGAAGGTCGGTCTCTCTCTCTCTCTCTCTGCCTGTCTGTAATTCTGCCTTTCAAATAAACAAATATCTTAAAACAAAAACCAGAGAGCTTTTCTGGGAGTCCCCACTGGAGCGTGGTTAGGTCAGAGGCCCTGTTCCCCTCCACGGCTGTGGGGGCCAGGTCCTGAGGGTGGCGTGCTGCAGGCAGGAGGCTGTCCACCGCTCAGCTGCACTGCCCACACCTTCTACGCCATTTCTTTATTTTAGAAATCTATTATTTTTAAATGTACTTGAAAGGCAGAGGGACAGAGACGGATAAAGATCTCCCCTCCACGGATTCCGCATGTGCTCACAGCAGCAGGGCCTGTGCAGGAGCCCAGAACTCAGTCAGGCAAGGACCCAGCACCTGAGGGTCACTTGATGCCTTCCAGGGAGCACTCAGCAGGAAGCTGGAACTGGAGGGCAACTGAGACTCAAACCCAGGCACTGACATGGAACGCGCATGTCTTAGGTGGCACCTTACTCCCTGTGCCAAGTGCTCACCCTAAACACACACGTGCGTGCACACACGTACACATACGCACATACCCACGCAGACACAGATGCACACGCATGCATATGCACACGTACACACACGTTGTTTGGTTCTCTGAGTCTTCAGTATTAACACAGGACCCTGTACACATCACAGGCACATTCTCCCGCACAGCTGAGAAATCTAACTTTAGCAGTAGCTTCCAGTCCCAATTAGGACCTCCCCCACTGTCCCACAGCCCCGCATCCCTCACAGCCCATATCGCGTCCCTCACAGCCACGTCACGTCCCTCACAGCCCATGTCACGTCCCTCACAGCCCATATCGCGTCCCTCACAGCCTCGTCACGTCCCTCACAGCCTCGTCACGTCCCTCACAGCCACGTCACGTCCCTCACAGCCACGTCACGTCCCTCACAGTCACGTCACGTCCCTCACAGCCCAGTCACGTCCCTCACAGCCTCGTCACGTCCCTCACAGTCCACGTCACGTCCCTCACAGCCACATCACGTCCCTCACAGTCACGTCACGTCCCTCACAGCCTCGTCACGTCCCTCATAGCCCACATCACGTCCCTCACAGTCCACGTCACGTCCCTCACAGCCACGTCACGTCCCTCACAGCCCACATCACGTCCCTCACAGTCACGTCACGTCCCTCACAGCCACGTCACGTCCCTCACAGCCACGTCACGTCCCTCACAGCCACGTCACGTCCCTCACAGTCACGTCACGTCCCTCACAGCCTCGTCACGTCCCTCACAGCCCACGTCACGTCCCTCACAGCCACATCACGTCCCTCACAGTCACGTCACGTCCCTCACAGCCACGTCACGTCCCTCACAGTCACGTCACGTCCCTCACAGCCCAGTCACGTCCCTCACAGCCTCGTCACGTCCCTCACAGCCACGTCACGTCCCTCACAGCCACGTCACGTCCCTCACAGCCACGTCACGTCCCTCACAGCCACGTCACGTCCCTCACAGTCACGTCACGTCCCTCACAGCCACGTCACGTCCCTCACAGCCACGTCACGTCCCTCACAGCCTCGTCACGTCCCTCACAGCCTCGTCACGTCCCTCACAGCCACGTCACGTCCCTCACAGCCACGTCACGTCCCTCACAGTCCACGTCACGTCCCTCACAGTCCACGTCACGTCCCTCACAGCCTCGTCACGTCCCTCACAGTCCACGTCACGTCCCTCACAGCCACGTCACGTCCCTCACAGCCCATATCGCGTCCCTCACAGCCACGTCGCGTCCCTCACAGCCACGTCACGTCCCTCACAGCCCATATCGCGTCCCTCACAGCCACATCACGTCCCTCACAGCCACGTCACGTCCCTCACAGTCACGTCACGTCCCTCACAGCCACGTCACGTCCCTCACAGCCACGTCACGTCCCTCACAGCCTCGTCACGTCCCTCACAGCCTCGTCACGTCCCTCACAGCCACGTCACGTCCCTCACAGCCACGTCACGTCCCTCACAGTCCACGTCACGTCCCTCACAGTCCACGTCACGTCCCTCACAGCCTCGTCACGTCCCTCACAGTCCACGTCACGTCCCTCACAGTCACGTCACATCCCTCACAGCCTCGTCACGTCCCTCACAGTCCACGTCACGTCCCTCACAGCCACGTCACGTCCCTCACAGCCTCGTCACGTCCCTCACAGTCCACGTCACGTCCCTCACAGTCCACGTCACGTCCCTCACAGTCACGTCACGTCCCTCACAGCCTCGTCACGTCCCTCACAGCCACGTCACGTCCCTCACAGCCTCGTCACGTCCCTCACAGCCTCGTCACGTCCCTCACAGCCACGTCATGTTCCTCACAGCCACGTCACGTCCCTCACAGCCACGTCATGTTCCTCACAGCCACGTCACGTCCCTCACAGCCACGTCACGTCCCTCACAGCCTCGTCACGTCCCTCACAGCCCATGTCACATCCCTCACAGCCACGTCACGTCCCTCACAGCCTCGTCACGTCCCTCACAGCCCATGTCACGTCCCTCACAGCCTTGTCACGTCCCTCACAGCCACGTCACGTCCCTCACAGTCCACGTCACGTCCCTCAGTCACGTCACGTCCCTCACAGTCCACGTCACGTCCCTCACAGTCACGTCACGTCCCTCACAGCCACGTCACGTCCCTCACAGCCCACGTCGCGTCCCTCACAGCCTCGTCACGTCCCTCACAGCCTCGTCACGTCCCTCACAGTCACGTCACGTCCCTCACAGTCACGTCACGTCCCTCACAGCCACGTCACGTCCCTCACAGCCTCGTCACGTCCCTCACAGCCACGTCACGTCCCTCACAGCCTCGTCACGTCCCTCACAGCCTCGTCACGTCCCTCACAGCCACGTCACGTTCCTCACAGCCACGTCACGTCCCTCACAGCCACGTCATGTTCCTCACAGCCACGTCACGTCCCTCACAGCCACGTCACGTCCCTCACAGCCTCGTCACGTCCCTCACAGCCCATGTCACATCCCTCACAGCCACGTCACGTCCCTCACAGCCTCGTCACGTCCCTCACAGCCCATGTCACGTCCCTCACAGCCTTGTCACGTCCCTCACAGCCACGTCACGTCCCTCACAGTCCACGTCACGTCCCTCAGTCACGTCACGTCCCTCACAGTCCACGTCACGTCCCTCACAGTCACGTCACGTCCCTCACAGCCACGTCACGTCCCTCACAGCCCACGTCGCGTCCCTCACAGCCTCGTCACGTCCCTCACAGTCACGTCATGTCCCTCACAGCCCATATCACGTCCCTCACAGCCCACGTCACGTCCCTCACAGCCCACATCCCTCACAGCCTCGTCACGTCCCTCACAGTCCACGTCACGTCCCTCACAGTCACGTCACGTCCCTCACAGCCCACGTCACGTCCCTCACAGCCCACATCCCTCACAGCCCCACATCCAATTCAGGTTCTGACCAAGCAGAACACGTTACCTCTGGTCCTTTGTGACCCTGTCCTCACTGAAGGGTCTGGACCCCAAATCTTACAGCAAATAACACAAAGCCAACAGTCACCTCTGGTGGGCTCCACTGGCCACAGGTGCCCCACCCCCAAAGTGGGGAGCACAGCTTTCTCAGGGTTCAACCAGCATGGCCCATGGACATTCCTATTTCCACACAGCTCTCTCTGGATCTAGTCACCACTTCCTGTGTTCTGTGAAGACTGAGCCCTGCAATCTTTCCACACACCATTGTGAACCCGCTACTCTCTCAACTCCGGCCTCCAGGGGGCTGCTGACAGAGGGAAAGGTGGACACGGGACACAACGTCACCACAGGGCAGGACACGGCCTCCCCACATCCAGGACACGGTGAAGATGCACCTGGCGTTACCTTGTCGATAGTGAGCATGTAGAAGTGAGTGATGTCATTCTCGTGTGCGTGTTTGATCCTTGCCATGCACTCCTCTTCGTCAATCAGCTCACCCACGTACTCGTTAACAAACTCTCCCTGGAAAGCAGAGAAGCGTGGTGAGCGCGGGGCGTCCTGACCACGGCTCGGCAGGGAGCTGCAGACGCCACGCCAGCCAGCCAGAACAGCGACTTCCGACTCCCAAGACCAGGCGGGCAGGGCCGGCGCAGTTCTCGTTATGCGGCCCCTCTCCTCAGGACTCGGGAATGGAAGTCTCTGTGGAAAACCTACCCAAACATTCGTAAAGTGGCAACATTTCTCTCTCCAAGAGCACTTCCTGACAACGGAGCATCCACACAGCTCCGTCACCAAGAGCCTGACGGCCACCCAGCCAGAGTGCCCATCACGGCAGGCAGAGGAGCAAGGCTGCGCGGGTTTTTAAATTTTGTTTTTTGTTTTTTTTTTTTTTTGACAGGCAGAGTGGACAGTGAGAGAGAGAGAGAGAGAGAGAAAGGTCTTCCTTTGCCGTTGGTTCACCCTCCAGTGGCCGCCGCAGCTGGCGCACCGCGCTGATCCGATGGCAGGAGCCAGGTGCTTCTCCTGGTCTCCCATGGGGTGCAGGGCCCAAGGACCTGAGCCATCCTCCACTGCACTCCCGGGCCACAGCAGAGAGCTGGCCTGGAAGAGGGGTAACCGGGACAGAATCCGGCACCCCGACCGGGACTAGAACCCGGTGTGCCGGTGCCGCAAGGCAGAGGATTAACCTAGTGAGCCGCGGCGCCGGCCTGCCTCGGGTATTTCTAAGCAGCCTTTTCCATCTGGGCTGGGCCTGGCACCAGGGCTCATTCCCTGTGCTGTCAACCCGTGGGTCTGAGACCACCCAACCTGAGGCAAGGCCAAACCACAGCAGCGCCGAGCTGCAGCGAGCCGAGCGGCTCCACCTGTCTGCTTACGTAGCGATGCCCCGGCCATGCGTCTGAGGCTGGAGATGGGGCTTCCTAACGAGTCTGCCCTAGCCTGTGCCAGGACTGCCCGCACCTGCTGAGCAGGGGGCTCTTCTCCAAGGAAAGCAGTCGCCATTTCACAAAACCTTTTACTTCAGAAAAGCAACCATGGAAACCCTGACTCACTGCTTGCTTTAAGGGAATTTATACATTTTGACTTTGATACTTCTTCCTGTGACATCTTAACATTTAATTGTAGTGAATTCAATTCAAAAACATGGTTAAAAACACCCTTCTCACATGAACGCGAAACCACAAGCACACGGAAGTCCAGGCCACCAGAGAGCTGTAATTTCCTGGAACAGGGAGGGGCGGGGCACGCACCTTTCTGATGTCCCTCTTGGCCACCAGGCCCCAGCCTTTGCCGTCTGTCTTGATGATTTTGGTCTCTGGGTACTGGCGTTTGGTGAAGCACTGGTTCTGGCAGTGCTCGCCCGCGGGGCACACCTGCGGGTGGCACTCGAACATCAGCATCCTGTTCAGGCACTCGGAGTCCAGGCCGCAGGGGTTCTCGTCGGTGGGCTTGCAGTTGCACTTGGGGATTTCAGAGATATCCGCCGTATAGATCTGCACTTTCCCATAGGGCTTGTTCACCTGCAGGGAGGAAGCGTCTTGGCCCACACAGGCACAGCCTCGCGGACCCCCGTACGCCCCGAGGCGCTCTGGGACACACACAGCGACCCCAGCACAGCAGGCAGAGGGTCAACCCCTGACCTGGGAGCTTTACAACAGGGCAGGAGGCAGCACTGCATTAAGCCACTGCCTGCAACACCACCGTCCCACATTGCAGCTCGAGTCCCCGCTGCTCCACTTCCAGGCCAGCTCCCTGCTAACACACCTAGGGAAGGCAGCAGAGGATGGCCCAAGTCCCTGGGCCCCAGTCACTCATGTGGGAGGCCCGGATGGAGTTCCTCTTGGCTCCTGGTTTTGACCTGGCCCAGCCCTGGCCATTGCAGTCATTTGGGAGTGAATCAGCAGATGGAAGATCTGATCTCCCTGCCTCTGTCTCTCCTTCTGTCACTCTGCTTTTCAAATGAATAAATCTTTAAAGAGAGAGAGAACACGAACGTGGGACTGCTGTGTGAGGGCCTCATTCCAGGACCCGCTCTGTTACCTGCTTGTGCTCCTGACTTCTGAGAGCGGGCTGACCCTGGCCTGTGCCCACCGCGACGGGCAGGGCAGGGGTCGCAGAGGCTGCAGCCGCACACCTCTGACCCTCCCGGCACTAAGCACCCACAGTGGCCACACAGGAGGCCGTCCAGGGAGGCAGAAGTGAGCAGGAGGCTTACTATTAACAGAGGGACACGCAAATAAAATGCAGTAGAGAGAACAGAGAGAAATCAAGCAGAAATTGACAACTTAAGGGAAGATGTAAAAGACACCCTTTTGTGCCCACAACAGCCAGGGCTGGGCCAAGCAGAAGCCAGGAGCCAGGAACTCCATCCGGGTCTCCCACTTGGGTGCCCACGTGGGGCCCAAGCAACTGGGCCATCATCTGCCGCCTTCCTAGGCACCTCAGCAGGAAGCTGGACAGGAAGTGGAGCAGCCAGGACTCAACCCAGTGCTCCAACTTGGGATTCGAGTGTCCCAAGCCGTGGCTTAACCTGCTGAGCCACAACAAAGATTCCCTTTTCACTGCTGTGAAACAGAGACACCTCAGAGAACAGTCTGGAAATGCTCCCCAAGATCTAAAAGTTTCACGCTGTGTAACCGTTTGGGGACTCAGTTCCTAAGAAAATATTAAATACAGAGGAACAGAAATTATTTTCTTTACATACAAACATACCAAGTACAGCCAGATTTCAGAAGCACATATGGAGCACACGTGTGTGGAAAGGCGGCCAACACAGGCCACTCTGAGGAGAGGCACGAGGTGCCCAGCGCATGTGCCTGGCACACCTCCTCCCGGTGTGGACACCGGCTCTGCCAGGGCCCTGGGCCCCATAGTCAGCCCAGGACACACAAGAGCGCCCTGGACCGTCCCCGCCCTGTGCTCCGAGGAAGGAGGGTCCTCGTGCCTCACTGGCTCCAGCCGAGGGAGCAGGCTGGTTTCCTCCTCCCCGGGCTTGTCTGGTGTGGGTGACAGCAGGGCCTACCCCAGCCCTGCCCGGACTCCTAGCATGAGCGTCACACTCTGAGGCAAACAATGAGCCTGCACGGTCACCCTCGTGTGAGGAGGATACCTCAGCACAGCTGCCACTGCCGGCGCACACCAGTCCTCTCAAACCGTCCGTGGACTTGAGGACCATGCACTCACACACACGCACACGCACACACACGCAACAGGAGCTCCCGCGGGTCACCTTGATGTGCTTGTAGGGCGGGGGCTTGCGCTCGCTCTCTTGTGTCTCTCGGGCCTCCCTCTGAAGCTTGACTTCCCGGAAGCGAGCCTCAGCCTCCTGCAGAGCTGCAACAGTCGGTGAAGGCAATCAGACTCCGGTCAGCACACTCACGCACACTTTGAGCTCCGTATTGTAATGGTTTATTACAGACTTTCACTGGCAATGGGATCTCTAAATCCAGAGGTTATGGCAAACCATGAAAGCTGCAAAATGCCCCGAGCAGACAATGCCTCACAGAGCTACAGGTCTCGGGGCTGCCCGGGGCTGGCTCAGCACAGAGAGCCCCAAGCTTCGCGTCTGTCCGCAGCCGAGCGCGAGCGCAGGCGCGAGGCCCAGGACTCACCGTCCGAAGACAGAAACAAACGAGAGGCTCCAGGCACAGCAGGGGCAGCACAGATCATGAAGTCAGCCGGAAGTCAATGCCCGGGTCTGCCTGAGCTGGGCCACTGGCGGTCATTGACCACGCATGACCACAGTGTGCCCACGGCCGCCTACTGAGTGCGTGAGGCCACCTCCATCCTTCCTGAGACCTCCGAGGACACCGTGTGCCAAGGAGCCCACGGACAGGGACGACTCAGGTAGCTCAGTACAGCCTGTGGGGTCCCTGGCAGCATTCCAGGTGTGGACCCCTGCCCACCACAGCACGGCACAACTGGCTGATGGCTCCAGCCTCCTCCCTCCCTGCCCCCTCAAGTGAACTGCAGCTCTGCCAGCAAGGCAGCCGGGGTCCCACCTCTCCCCTGCGGCTGGGGCCCGCACTAACTGCACAGTGCTCTGCCTGCCTGCCCGTCCCCAGTGCCCAGCTGCAGGCAGACGTGAGCTGCCCGGAGAACGTGCACAGACCTAAGCGGAAAACGTCTCTCCCCACGTGCACGTTCACAAAGGCAAGCTCACAGAGTGAGTCAGCACTGAAAATAACCTAAAACGGCCTGCTACCTGCTAATGGAACTCTAGAAAGGTATTAACTGCCGCGTCTTTTCCTGTGCCTCACACACAAGTCAGTCAGAAAACTGGTTTTCTAACGGAGAATGACAGACAGAGTGGTTAGTTCACATTTCCACAGAGGTCAACTCCAAGCAGCAGAAACGAGTCACAGAAGACGCACAGAGAACACGAGAACACACGCGCACGAGTGCCCACCGCGCCCCCGATCTCCGTACCGTTTTTGAAGACTCTTCCAATCCCTCTGACCCCCTGGTAGCGGCTGCCCCGGTCCCCCTCCATGTACGGGAATACTCGCGCCTGATGCGTCCAGTAATAATCTTTAGACCCAAAGAAAAACACAGGGAATTCTCCAATCTCGTGCTTCATTTTCTGAATATTTGGGGGAACATTTTTGGGATGGCAAACTTCTGCCGGCCACCATCTATTATAAATATTAAAAACAGGGTTCATAGATTCCTCAGACAGCGACAGTAACTGCAACACTGCAAGTAAAGTGAAACGCGCACGTGTGAACACAGACAGACGCGGGCTCTGTTCGCACACCTGTAGTTCCCCAGCTTAACCCAAATGATGTCCTGGAAGTGCAGCCTCTTCCCTGCCCTGCAGTCATTGCAGAACCAGCTGCCGTCGGGCATGTCGATGTTCAGGCAGTCGGGGTGGAAGGCGGCCGGGCAGGACTCACAGCACAGCAGGCTGCCGCCTGCAACGGGAGGGTGGGCGGGCTCAGCTGGCGGCTGCTGCACACAGACCACCTCGGCCTTCGTTCTAAAACAGCAGTCCGCTCCTTATCACCGAGGTAATACTACACATGGTGAAATGCTACGGTTCATTTACAAACACGGGACTGGCCTTACGAATCACAGTTAACTCAGAAACACGGCTCAGCCACTGCTTGCAAGGCTGGCACCCCGTATCGAAGCGCCGGTTCCACCCCCAGCACTTCTGCCTCTGATCCAGCCTCCTGCCCGTGTGCTTAGCAGAGCAGCAGATGAGGGTCCCAGTGCTTGGGCCCCTGCCAGCTCTGGAGATCTGGATGGAGCTCCTGGCTATCAGCCCTGACCACTGTGGCCATTTGGGGAGTGAACCAGCAGGTACATGGAAGATCTCTCTCTGATGCTTCGCCTCTCAAATAGATAGATACACTTTAAAAACAGACAGACAGATACACTACGTGAAACTGTGGACCACCAAGTGTGGGGACATGGAAGACTCTGGTCAGTAAGCGAGCTGGTCCCTGGCCCAGGGGCCAGCCCAGGCCCTCACCTTTGGAGCACACGAAGCACCAGCTCACGTTGACGTGGGCGTGGTGCCTCTTCCCCTTCCGAGCAGTGAAGTGGCCCGTGCAGATGATGCTGTGGGAGGCGATCACCGCGCAGCCGGCTGCCAGGCAGGCGTCCCCTCCGTGATAGGCGACGGGGCAGCGCACACATCGCATCATTTTACCTGCAGACACAGACGCCCACCTGAGACACCTGACACTGCCGGCTCCCAGCACCAGCAACGGCTGAGCCTGCACACGACTGGGGACTCAGGGAGGAAATAAATCTGAAACGTTTTATGAGACGTCTTCATGAAGGCAGAGATGCTTCCAAACGTCTGAGAAAACGGACGAGCATCACAGCCGACCAGTGCTGGAGTTGGGCACGCCAGCAGCAGCTTCCCCAAACCTCCCAGAACTGCCCAGCACCTGGTGGAGAGCCTCCGGCGTCAGAAAGCGTCAGCCATCCTCCGTCCCACACACCAGAGAGGAAGCAAGGCAGATGCAACGCCATCTTACAATGTCTTTCTCACGTGAACAGCCATTAAAACCAGAATGAATATAACCTATCAAAATGGTCCAAGGGCTGGCACCGTGGCTCACTAAGCTAATCCTCCGCCTGTGGCGCCGGCACACCTGGTTCTAGTCCCGGTTGGTGCGCTGGATTCTGTCCCGGTTGCCCCTCTTCCAGTCCAGCTCTCTGCTGTGGCCCGGGAGTGTAGTGGAGGATGGCCCAAGTGCTTGGGCCCTGCACCCCATGGGAGACCAGGAGGAAGCACCTGGCTCCTGCCATCGGATCAGCGCAGCGCACCGGCCACAGCGGCCATTTTGGGGGGTGAACCAACGGAAGGAAGACCTTTCTGTCTCTCTCTCTAACTCTGCCTGTCAAAAAAAAAAAAAAAAGAAAAAAAAAAAAAGGTTCAAAGGCTGCCCCTCTCTTAACACTAAGAATTTTTAAGGTTACATCGAGGATAGGAAAGAAGGGAGAATGAGGACAGCTCTCGCATCCAAGAAAAACCCAAACTCGGCCCCATGCCAAGTCAGCGAAGGAGCAGCATGGGCCTCCCACGGCAGCTGAGCGTCAGGTGACCCTGGCAGAGAGCCGGCGAGGCCGCTGCGTCCGTTACCTTTCGAGGGCCTTGGGCCGGACGGGTTGGAAGCGTGGCAGCTTACACAGCTGTGCAGAGGGCAGCGGAAGCCCCGGCTCTCAAACACCGTGAGAGGGTACTTTCTCACGCAAGCTTCATGGTAGAACTTCCCACACTGGGTCACGACGCAGCGCTTGACATCCGTCTTGCTCTCCTTGCACACGAAGCACGAGTGCACCCCTAACGCGCAGGCGGAGAGAGGGTGGGGAGACAACTTCAATAACGGGAACTCAACTTCTGCTCACGCGACCAGCTCCGCTCTGGAGGCAGCCTGCGCTCTCTTCCCGGCCTGACGCGGGCAGCGTTCTTCAGGGAGTCCAGCCAAGGGGAGGCCGCCCTCACTGGCACCACCCCTCCCAAGAAAGGCGCTCCCTCCTGAGTGCAGCTTACCCAAGCAGACACACAGCCAGAGCGGCGCTGCAGCCAGCTGCTTCTGCCCTTGGGACCCGTTCTGAGAAGCCAGGAGACTGCTCAGGCCTGGCAGGTGGACGGGGGGCCGTGGCTGTGCAGCCTGTCCGCCTGTCTTGGCTCAGGGCGTGTGTGAGGACAGCCAGACCCGGCAGGTGGACGTGTGTGTATGTGATGTGTGTGGTGTGTGTGTGGCTGTGCAGCCCGTCTGCCTGTCTTGGCTCAGGGCGTGTGTGAGGACAGCCAGACCCGGCAGGTGGACGTGTGTGTGTGGGTGTGTGTGTGATGTGTGAGAGTGTGTGGCTGTGCAGCCTGTCCGCCTGTCTTGGCTCAGGGCGTGTGTGAGGACAGCCAGACCCGGCAGGTGGACGTGTGTGTGTGTGTGTGTGGCTGTGCAGCCTGTCTGCCTGTCTTGGCTCAGGGCGTGTGTGAGGACAGCCAGACCCGGCAGGTGGACGTGTGTCTGTGTGTGTGGTGTGTGTGTGTGGCTGTGCAGCCTGTCTGCCTGTCTTGGCTCAGGGCGTGTGTGAGGACAGGCAGACCCGGCAGGTGGACGTGTGTGTGTGTGTGTGGTTGTGCAGCCTGTCCGCCTGTCTTGGCTCAGGGCGTGTGTGAGGACAGCCAGACCCGGCAGGTGGACGTGTGTATGTGGGTGTGTGTGTGGTTGTGCAGCCTGTCCGCCTGTCTTGGCTCAGGGCGTGTGTGAGGACAGCCAGACCCGGCAGGTGGACGTGTGTGTGTGTGGGTGTGTGTGTGGCTGTGCAGCCTGTCCGCCTGTCTTGGCTCAGGGCGTGTGTGAGGACAGCCAGACCCCTCGGGTCAGCTCACAGCTGTTCTTTCTGCTGGAGCGGAAGCTCACACTGACGCTGTCTTCCTGTGAACTTCCGTGTCTGCGGGAAGGAGCGGCAGAACTCCAGCCTGGGACGGGTCGCGGCACACTGGGAGGAGGGGGAGCCTGCCCTGACCCGCCCCACCCCATGACCTGCCTCAGTTGCAGCACTTGCCTGAGGCACACTCGCTGCAGGTAAACCTCCCTTCTGGTCTCCTGGAGAGCCCGAGGCAGGCCAGGTGGAACGCGCCACAGCAGGGGCCTTCGCACAGCAGCAGGCTGCCCGTCTTCTCACACAGCTGCGACAGGGACAGAAAGGGCGGCATCAGGAGTGCCCTGCACCTTTCCTGGGTGCAGGTGACACTGACTGTTTCCAGCCGCGGAAAACCCCACTCTGTCACTCAGAGAAACAAGCGTCTGTGGGTAATGAACAGTGTCAGGCAGAAATCGGAGGGCAGCACAAGCTCACAGACACCGTGAGCTAGCAGTGCCTTGCACAGGTGTGCACTTCCCACAGCAAGCAAGGATGACAACCAGGGCGGAAAGGACCAGCACAGCGCTGCAGGGACAGGCGGGGCACCGGGCCTGACGGGCACACTGAGGCAGAGACCAGTCGTGCCTGGCTGGTGACAGCGAGCGCTCCGCACACACCAACCGTACCACCCAGAAGCTCCAACTTGATCAGAGTCTTGAGGGTGGGACAGGGGCTGAGCAAGGTCGCTGTGCCAGGACACAGCCCAGGCCCTGGCTTCCAAGTCACCAAACCCGGCGTCACGGCTCCCACACCAGCATGGCCGCCCAGGGCCAGGCCGACGAGGTGTGTGTTCTAGCAGGGAGACGGAGACCTCAGCTCAGCTCCCGCCCTCTTCCACACAGGCCGCACTGATCATGTGAGACGCACCCCACGTGAGCTGGCAACGCTGCAGGCAACCTAACTCCCCCGGAGCAGGAACCATGAGTGGTGATGGGCACGGGGAAGGGTCTGGAGGAAGGAAGGGACGGCCAGGGCCCACGCTGCCTTGCCTCACCTGACACACGTACTCCTTCTTGGCGGCCACTCCGCGTTCAGACTTTTTAGATGAGACGGACACCTCTGTCTGTGTTTCGTCCGCACTTTCATACGGGGACTCTGAGGGCTCGTCTCCCGGACTGTCTGAGACCTGG
This sequence comes from Oryctolagus cuniculus, assembly GCF_051225735.1. Lineage (NCBI taxonomy): Eukaryota > Metazoa > Chordata > Mammalia > Lagomorpha > Leporidae > Oryctolagus > Oryctolagus cuniculus. The sequence goes on along the minus strand of NC_142868.1, from coordinate 885,554 downwards.
AGATGAAGGAGGCGGGCCACAGTTCACTAGTCACAGAAGGACGTCACACACGGGCCCCGCCCCGCCTCCTCGCCCACGGGGTGCGCCGGCTGCACATCCTCCGCCCGTTGTGGCGATGAAACTTGTCGGCTGAGCGGTGCGGAGGGCTCAGAGTGGACTCTGCCCCACCGAGCACTGCATATACCTGTGTGCACGCCTATGCCTTACAGATGAGATCAGCTCACTCTGTGGCTCGGGGCCCAAGCGTCTCAGCCTTTCTTACCAACGCTCAGTCCAGCTAGTCTAAGACATACACGCTCACACTGAAAGACTAAAGGAAGCAAGGCGAAGCATCGAAGCGAAGGCTCCGTGAGGCGGCTGTGCCGTCACCACGCTGCAGGTGACAGCGGGCTCTTCCAGAAGGGGTTCCTTCACTGAGCGACTCGCACCCGCACACTGCCTGTTCTCTTCCCCCTCCTGTCGCCCGTCCCCCCATCCCTCCACCCCCAAGTACTTCACAGTCCCTCTCTCCCCCCCACCAGGAGAGCAAGGCAGGGAGAAGCAAGGCAAAATCCGCATGCCGTTGCTAACATTCGCATCTATGTAGGAGGCCCGGGAGCAGCTGTGGAAGTCGTGTACACGCGTGACCTGCAGGCGACCACAAAGACCATGCTAAAACCTCACCTCACACCCAGCGTTTCACCCACACCTGACAAGCTTTTTTTGCAAATGTTCACATGAAAAAAAAGCGGGAACCTTCTTTGTCTAGCTGCCACCTTGGGTGTCGTAAGGCGTTCGGTCTCTTCACTGCTGGGCAGGCCAGTGTTGGAAGTGGAACAGCGCCACAGCAGGAGCCACACCCCCGATCGCGGGCGTGTGTGCTCAAGTTGGCTGGCTGCCAGTGAACAAAAGCTGAAAGCTGGAACCGGGCCATACCAGAAAAGCAAAACCAAACCCCACCAGCAAATCTGACCAATCCTGTGGCCTCGTCAACGAGCCTTTTCCAGGTTTAGCTCATTGAAATTAGAGGGGATGATGGAAGAAAAACATGGACAAAAAGTAAACACAGGAGTCTTTGCAGACTTAAAATCAGCGCTCAGGTGGGCAGACTTCCCCAGGGCTCTCGCTGGTGCTGGCTGCTGACTCGGCAGGGACAGGCGCACGGGCCCTGTTCCTACTCACTAGACACAGCCGGCGAAAACACGAAGTCACAGAGAAGCAGCCAGTGAGACGGTCTTCTCACCTTCCCAGGAGGATGAACGCACATTAGAGCAGGGTCACGTTCAAGGTCACTGGGACTGCCATCCCTCACTGGTCAGCAGCCAGAAAGAGGCTCCGAGTGCAGCAGACTCAAGCACAAGCATTCATCAAACAGGGCAACAGGTCGGGGGAGGGGCGACGCTGAGAACTTGTGAGGGGAGACCGCAGTGGGCGCTGGAGGAGCCCGTCATCGGGAGCTGCTGGTCACTTGGCCTGGCCAGGGCCCTGCTTACAGAGCAGCCCTGTGGCCAGCAGAGGCTGACTTCTCTGACTGACGGAGGAGCCGAGGCCCACGGAAAGGGGCCTTCGTCACGGGCTCAGCAGAACAGAGCCCAGGGCTGTATTCGGCAAGCTCTGCTCTTCCCTTCACCTGGCTGGGACATTTAAAAGTTAACAAAAAAAAAAAAGAGTTCATGGAGAGGAAGACAGAAAACACAAACCAGTCCTGGGTTAGAGGAAGGAACAGCACCTTTTATTTAAGATTTACAGAAAAGTTAGCACGTTTCCACTTGGAGATATTCCTAAATTAACAAAGTCTGTTTGAGGAATAAACACTGAGTACATATTTTGAAGGGAAATATAAATGTTAACGACACACAGGAGTTCCGTTTCCTGATTGGGTCTGAGATCCACATACAGAACACAGACCTTACAATGTCACAGTCCATGGCACAGGTTGCACAAGATTCAGACCTTGATCCCACCACACCCCTTCCCCACGCCCGGACGGACCCCTAGCCACAGTCGGGAAGGATCCGACGGCGCTCCACTCAGAACCCCCGCAAGAAGAGCCAGGCGCGCCGCGGCACAGCGGGAGCTCCGCCTCCACGTGCACAGGTGCCGCCATTCGTGGAAGGGCACATTCACCTGTGCGGTCCCAACACAGTCCCAGAGCTCAGTCTAGGGCATCTACGCTCTATTCCGTATCCAATAGGATGCATTTGGAAAAAGAGAAGTGCAGTGACTCAAAGGACACAGACTGTCAAGAACTTCCCGGTGCTTCCCGCATCACCGAGGCCACGCTGGCGGCACCGATTCCCAAGCAGCTCAGTTCCTGACTTTGCAAGCTTCCTTGGGTTTGGAAACACTGCCTCCTCTCTACTCAGTGTGTGCGATACCAAGGCGCCTATTTGCCTCAGGAAGGACATTCCTCAGGGGCGGGGGACGCAGTCTCCTTGACACACCCCAGGGACTTTTCCAGAAGACATTACCGAACGTGAAATAGCCTAGTGAACGCATCCCAGCCAACTGCTAGAGACAACACCGCCGTCAGGGTGACTTACGTGACCTGCACAGGGCCCACCTGCTGTGACCACAGAGCAGCCCCTACTCTGCAGGGTGGTGCCACATACAACGACAAAACAAATCCCCTCACAGGTTGAATACTACATCAGTTTGAAATACAATTACAGACCTTGAACAGTAAATAGTTCTATAAAGCAACATTACTTCATGGTTAGGTTATGCTTCTGTAAAGGAAGGAGTGGTAACTAGAAGTATTTTCACACAGTGTTTGGATTTACAAACGACCAGAATCCTGTGCTCGGCAGATCTGACGAGCTGAAAATCCAACAACTCATCTCAGGTCTTCCATGTTGACATCACAGTGAAATACCAGAGTAGTGAAAATAACTTGCGAATAAGTCATTCATCTAAAGTATAATTCATGTAATTCTTATTAAAATGACCCTTCTAGGTAGCACAGACTAGAACCTCCCTACTGCCCCTCCATTCTAGGGTTAGGGCTGGGTGTGAGTCATCAAGAACACAAGCAATCTCGCTTCTCAGAACACAACTGTGCTTCACATTCATTTTCTAACCTGCGTGGGCTCTGTGTGGCCAGGCAGCCCCTGGCCAAGGGCAGCGAGAACAGAGCGACAGGCCGTGCCGCGGCTGCTCTCGACTCAACGCCTGCCCTTGCCAAAGGCAAAAGGAGCTCCAAAAGGTCCCGCCGACCCAACCTCGTCCCGGCTGTGTCCTCAGCAGTGGCTACCCTGGAGGGAGTGGGCTAGGGCCAGGCTTGGCACGGCTGGCTGGCTGCAGGCTACGGGCTGAGTTGCATCTGCAGGGGACTTGAAAAGGACGACACCGCTGCCTGCTTCCACCAAGCACACCGACCAGCACACCCTCTGGCCAGGCCAGAGCCCCTGCCTTCCTCTCCATCATTTCTTGAAAATACAATGTGCCTGGATGATTAGATACTCCAAAACATGGCCAGAGTTCATGCTGAAAGGCCAGCAATCCCAGGGGAAAACTACAAATGTGCATCTAATACACGGCCTGCAGTCAGGGTGCGGGACTCCCTGGCTGGAAGAGGCCCCTTCACCCCTGCAGTGTGAGGAAGGGGAACACCACACCCACAGTCTCCCACCTCCCGGGGACACTCAATGGCCCATCACTGGCAGCTGAGTCAGCGGCGATCTCTAACATTCCAGTTAAACAATAAAAGCAGCACCCAAATGGGTGGGTCAAAATAAATTTCATTGACCAAAAGTCTTCAAAATGTACAGAAGTTAGTGTGTTTCCTTACACAGACTTCAGAAGCTAATGAGAAGCCAGCGACTGCTTAGCGCGCTTTCAGAGGCGCTTTCTCGCACGAGACAGTGGTATTTGTTCCTCCAGCACGAACGGAATTCAGATTTACAGCCTGAAATATCAACAGCAGTCGTCAGCGACTGCTTCTCCTGGCACCGGTTTTCAGAGCTGAGGAGATGAGGTTTAAAGCATCAGGTGCTGACAGTGTCACACCAAGTCAAAGGGTGCTCACCTGGTCAAAAGTTCGCTCGGACAGAATAATCTTTTAAGTAAATTAACAATGTTAAGAGGACTGCACACGTTTGAGAAGTGTAGAACGTTACAAATCAAGTGAAAAAATGAGGCCATCTTGCTCTGAATCTCACGGCTCTCATTTTCCATCTGCGCTGCCTGGTAGAGGGAGGCCTGTGGGTGGGGGTGTCACAGAACACTCCCCCACCACCCCCTGGGAGCTGCTCTTCCCCTCAGGAAGGTCCAGGGGACCCACGGGTGCTCCGCTCACACCAGGACCAGCACCAGCCCACAGCCTGGCCCCTGCTCACAGACTCCGGGCGACAGCCTTCGCAGGGGCATGTGTGAATCTCTGTAACGTCAGACACATACATGGGCACATTTTCTGTTTTTAGAACTAGACGCTAAATTTACCATCTGAGTTCAGGACACTCCATGATAGACTCGTGGCAGGCCCTGGACTCACGCACCACCAGGCAAGCCCCTGGTCCAGCCACTCCCACACACTTCTGGGCACAAATCTTGGCCAAGAGGCAATGGGAGTAAGAACCTTGCTACTGAGTTTAGATCTCATGCATGGCTTTCTACTCCTCTCCTCTGGTGTCCTCAGGGTAACATCCCCAACCCTGGGACTGGCTGAAGTCTCCCTCAGCTTCCACATGCAGCAGCTCAACAGAAACCCGGGCCTCACACACACCTGCGGCGAGGGGCTCACGGACGCCGAAGCCCTGCATCCCGGGGCAGGAGAGACGAGTCTCCAGGCTCCACGCACCCCACACAGCCACCCTCTGCCTACGGCTTCCTGCTCGGCAGAGAGTCTGCTTAGGTTTCTTGCTGGTTTTCAGGAACATGCTCTTAAAAGAATGAACCATTTCAGGCTGAGAGGTACGGGTATAAGGTGACACACGAAGGTGAAAACGGAGTCATTGTGACTGAGGAACACTTCACTCCCGCAGGGGAGGCAGAAACCCACCATCTGAGAGGCCATCTCAGAAGCCAGCGGCTCTTGGACCTCAGCAAACACTGCAGCCTCACTGCTGACGTGTGCGCTCACCTGGGACGCTCTCCATTATACTGCACAACCACTACAATCTCAGCTGTCACAGATGCAGACAAGTCTCGCCTCTGAACACCGCAAGGCTTTTTGTTTCATTTTGTTTTACTAGACAGCCACAAGCAGGGTACAGGAAAGATGGCTGGAAGCCAGTCAAACGGGATCATTAAAATGATTCGGTGTATGACATAAAGCAAAACTCATCTCAACAACGGAGTCCCAAAGTCTCAAGGCTAAACAGGCATAACTGCTACTTTAACATTTCTAGAAATGAAGGAATTCCACGTTCAATCAGCAGCGTAATGAATTTTCATGTACTGACAGACAATACCGCTGCTCCCTGCTGCGTCCCTCAGGGGAGAGCCCTGCCCACTGCCTGCCCAGCGGAACCTGCGTGGAGCTGAGCACACGGAGCACACCGCCTGCCTCTGCCCAGCGGTCACCTTCCCCATGTTCCCAGGGGAACGAGGCCCTTGCCACAGTCTCATCTGTTCTCCTCCACGCCCTGTGTACACTGCGCAGTCGTGGTTCCTCCACAGACGGCGAGCACCCACCCTCTGGCTGATGCACCACACACTGGTTAGCAGCCACCCACCCACAAGTCATGCCGCAACTTCAAATGAAATCCCTTACTTCTCACAAAAAGCCTTCCAGGCTCGTCTCTGCTTGGAGTGACCCCTTCTTGAACCAGGGCCATTTTTTTACCACTTTTGTTCATACTTTCAGAAGTAGTGATATTTTTGAGAATTTAAGATTTATTCAAGCTTTTCATGTCCTTTGGGAACAGTGCAGTGTGGACCGCTCTTGGGCCACCCTGGAGCCACATATCCTCTACATCTGAGCAGAACCAGGAGAGCAACCCCGCCCCCGCCCTCAGCCACACAGTCTAGCGCCCTCTGGTGTCACTCCAACAAAGCGTGCTCGGCCGTGTATGCGTTTATTGTACCCTGTGTGCACAATGCAGTTCATAGGGTCACTTTTCATGCCAAAGCAAAACCTATACTTTTGGATAAAACTGAGTGGCGGGGTTGTATTGTTTTATTGTACAGCCGTCACCGTCATGACAGCGAGCCACTGAGCTGCCAGGCTCCAGGCACCTGGGTGCCACATGCACATTACTTCATGTCTAGCACAGAGCACCAGTCGGGGACATTCCTTACAGGTCCAATGCATCCGGGGCATCTGCTGAGAATAAACCGAGTGCTATTCCCGTGCTGCTGTGGGAGGCTGAAGGGCACACACATGGGGCTTCTTCCTCACCATGCAAACATGCGGGCACCCTGGGTACACCCCCCGGCCAGTCACCCAAGATTAAGACATTCAAACATGATGGTCGGTGTTCTACAAAAGCAACTGAAGAAGTGACTGGCGTCACCAACCTCACTATGGTACCCACCCAGGGATCAGTCAAGAGTCATGGTTCACAATGATACTGCAAATGATACTTTTCCTAAAAAGTTACTGTATCTAGTGTCATAGGAAAAATGCTCAGTAAAAAAGGACAGAATCAAAACTCTTCCTGCCTTTCACGTTGGAAATTAGTTTAATATCTACAGTATTGAATACATTTCATTGGCAATGAGAATTGACAAGAACTCCTTAATGTGTGCTGTTTTGTTTCTGAAGGTACAGATGCTGACATTTTTTCAATAAAAATTCCGTACATTATGAACTAGAGGAGAAAAACGACCTGCAGCAGGACCACCCTTCAATGCGGAGTCACCGTCGCGGCTCTGGGACGGCCCCTGATTGAAGGGCCTCCTTTTCAACTGGAAATCTACATTGATCATTGGCATATGAATGTGTTTCTATCATGAAATGAATGTGATTGATTAAATGGCCTTGATTAAGTATCTTACCTTGGTCTTAAAATTTGTTATCTGTTTTCTTCATTGTATGTGTTTATTAATACCAGTAAAAACAGATTATCACACATCTTCCATAAAATGATTGTGATAGAAATGTCACTTAGTGTGTACGATGATACACCACCTGCAGCAGACATCTTGGAATATTACATCATTTTAAGTGCAGTACAGGGCAGCTGAGTTCAAATCCAACTTGACTGATGTGGGCTCCCATAAAAGCTGTTACCAGTGAAGGCGAAAAAAATAAGAATTTGCTCTACTAAGGGAATAAGAAATGAAGTTACACAACACTTACATCACATTAATTCCTTCACAGGCCTTCATCATGCAAGTGTGGAATTCCAATCTAGTCTCTGCACTGGAGTGACGTAGCAGCATGTATTATAATTATTTCATATAAATTTTATCACACACACATTTCTCAAAAAGAATTTAAACCACAACGTGACCTAAAGTGTCTTGAGTAAAAACTCTAGGAAAATCCCTTATCTCAATCGAGTGCGATGAAAGGAAGGAAATAAAAACATGCAGAGTGTGTGCCCCAGTAAGGAACCAGTCTGGCCCCTAACAGCCACCCCAGGGCCACCTGACCCACTCCAGAGCCAGGCCTGGTGGTCTGCAGGTCTGAGCACACTACCCCTTGCTGTGCACACTGCAACATCACGGAAAAATCTATGAATTCACCTGAAGTGCATTTAAATTCTGTCAAAGTGAACTCTAATGAAGATTTACATAAACCACAAAGTGGCCTAATGGAGGGGGCCTAGGAATATAAATGTTTTTATAAAAGGAACATGAATATATACTACCGGATCTAGGCATCACCTTCAAAATGCAGAAAGGTCTATGCGTTTCATGTATTTAAGATATAATATAAATGTCTTTAATAATTGGTCAACTCTTCAGCGCTGAAGAATTAAAAATCAATTAAGTCTAGTAATTATAAAAGCTTCCTCCAAGCCTCCCAGGCTCAGAGCACTGTCTAACCCAGACACTGAGCTCTCCTGACCATCAGCTCGTCTAGCTCGTCCTGGTGGCCTCCCCTGGTCCTGCAAGCCCTGGTCTTTCATACACAAGTCACAGTCAGAAACAGACAAGACTTCAGTAGCCTCAGAGTTTTGCTGTCTCTGGTATCTGACAACAGTGTCAATGTATCAGGTAGATACATGAACCAAAACACCATGCAAGAAACTCATCAAAAGTCTAAGTAAAACTGCCTGCTGTAGCCTAAGGGGCTACAGAACCACAACTTCTTTGTTTCTAATATTATTTGGAATCGCAGACCACCTTCCAGTACCTTTCTAGGAAACTAACCTGAACTTAAACAAAGAAGAAAGGAAAAAGGAGAAGGAACCTGTATAAACTTTGCCTTTCCACGTTTCACGTTCTGGTAGGCTCCCAGAAGTTCCCTGCGGAGTTCTGTGTCTCCGTGAGTGTGTCCAAAGGTAATGCTCAGTTACCTACATGTATCAACTGGAGGCAGGCCCAGGCCCAGTGTGCGAGCAGCTCCTGACCACTGCTGACCACTGCTGACCACTGCTGAGCTGAGTCACTACAGAAACCTACTCAGGAGTGGCCCAGACTGACGCCACCACTAGGAAGCACAACAGCAAGCCACACTGGGCGCCTCACGGGACTGCCCCAGTCCCTGACCTTCTAGCCCAGGAACATCCGCCCTTCCTCACACAGGAGGAAACAGCTGAAGCCACCCCGGCCCTCCTGGAGTCCAGGGCAGAGAGCAGCACTCCGGCCCAGCAGGAGGAAGGGGCCTATCCAGTCCTGTCTCACTTCCCTGCTCCAAAAAACCCAAGGTTATCACCGCCTCATGAAACAGAATCACTGGGAACTTAAATAATAAGAAATTAAAACTTGGATGTAAAAGCTTCATGCAGGCAGTCACTAAAATCAGGAAGCCAAACTACCTCTGGACAAAAAAGTGTCCTGTCTGCATTTTGCGGCAGTTTTCTGTTTTGTTCTGGCAGTGGCAAAGACTTGATTTGCTGATGGCGCCTGCGTGTCATGTAATGATGGCAGGTGATGCCTCACAGCTCTCACGTTGCTACCACAAACTGTGCGAGCCCAGAAAACACGAGTTGTGTACAATGGCAGTTCTAATTCACCTCAACAAAGAATGCCAGAATTTAAAGGGCCAAAAACATGGATCCAAAGCCATGGGATGCTGGAGGACGAGAAAATAGTTGGCCTCCTCCACAAGCCTGGTCTGGAAGCAGCAGGAATCAGGTGTGGCCTGTGAGCCACCCTCCATCCCACCCAGCACTGAGTGCGACAGGACCAGCGTCTCACTGGCTCAGGCTGGCCTCGTGTGGGAGACAGTGTGAGGGCTATGCAGAGCACGTTTTTAAGACAAATGTCAAGAACAAGCAAACTGCATCGACTGAAGTATATACGTACATTTACACATACACTGTGTGTTTGTATATTTGAAATGCTCAAATAAACTAAAATAGCGCACTGGTTTTTTCCACTTCATGAATTTTAGATAGGTCAGGGGACCTAAAAGTCTCCTACCTCTATGGAGAATACCAAGGGTATGCTCATCAGATCTGACCTTTACTCACACCACAACGTGGTTTACTCCATGGCCTCCATGGGAATGCCATGATTATCATCATTATTATTGTTTTACCTCATTCTCAGTTAAGGACGCAGAAGGAGATGAACTTTTGCTAAACCCAAGAGCTGAAGACGCTGCCGCGGAGGCTCGGTTTCGCTTCTTCAGGGGTTTGCATGCATCCGACAGATTTTTCGTTGCTGTAAATAAGAAAAAAAATGGTTATAAAGTTTGAAGTCTTACACCCTCAGTTTCTTTACTGATTTAAAAATACTCCTCAAATAAGTGAAGCTAAAACGTGAACCTTCCAGGCCCCTTTGCTGAAGGAGGGCTTCACACTTTTTATCATGAACAACCTGAATGTAGACAGAGCAGACAAACTGTACAGTGATCTCTATGTCCTCACTGTTTGGCCCCCAGATCCATCATCTGGGGCCAATGTGGCTCCACGCACACTTGGTTCCACACTGTTCTGCCAGACTGATTATTCTGAAGCAAATCCCAGATCAATAATTTCATCAACAAGAAGCCTGGTCCACCTGAGGGGCCTTCAGAAGGTACACAGCATGAAAACACTATGTATCGACTCCAATGGTTTGCCCAAATACATTTATCTTGTAACCCAATTTTTCTCAAATTTTTTGAAGTATACCCATATATTTTTTTTTTTTTTTTTGACAGGCAGAGTGGACAGTGAGAGAGAGAGACAGAGAGAAAGGTCTTCCTTTGCCGTTGGTTCACCCTCCAATGGCCGCCGCGGCCAGTGCGCTGCGGCCGGCGCACCACGCTGATCCAATGGCAGGAGCCAGGTGCTTTTCCTGGTCTCCCATGGGGTGCAGGGCCCAAGCACCTGGGCCATCCTCCACTGCACTCCCTGGCCACAGCAGAGAGCTGGCCTGGAAGAGGGGCAACCGGGACAGAATCCGGCACCCCAACCGGGACTAGAACCCGGTGTGCCGGCGCCGCTAGGCGGAGGATTAGCCTAGTGAGCCGCGGCGCCGGCCAGTATACCCATATTTCTAAAACAAAGTTTTGAATATGACCACAATACCTCTTCCATGCTTGCACATAACAATTCCTTTACATCATCAAACATTCAGTCAACACTGAAATGTTGTGTTGCTCACAGCTGGTTCTTTAAGACCAGCGCAGCACCTCCCACGGCAGGAATACAGCTCTCTGCGGCCTTCGCGACCTCTCCTTCCCAGGGCTTCACTCCCTTTCTAGGAAGAGCTGACGCAGCAGATTCTTCAACAAACCACGAGACGGGTATTTCACAGAGATAATCCAGGACGAGGTGCATGGAGCCCTCACCCCTCTCACTGTTCTGGCAGCGATTTTTCATGGACTTATTTTAAGCTAATTCAGAACCACAGAGGAGGCACACGGGATCTACATATTGAGGAACAAAGGGATTTAAGGGGAAACCTGGCCCACCATGTAAAATGAAACAATAAAGCCAAGTGAAAAATCAGTAGGAGAATCACTTGAATAAAATTCAACTAAATTCTTAAAACACCTTACACATTAATTTCCTTTTTCAACTGCATGAAACCCCTCCTCCTTTTCCTCTGAGATTCAACTTTAGCTGTCCACTGCTCCTGAGTGCTTCACAGACCCACCCACCCTCACCCTGCATCAGCCCCTGGGAGCCCCTGGGGGCGGCCGTCCACCACATTACCTGCCTGGCTCTTGAGCAAGGAGGTCGTCTCTGTGGCCTTGTACGAGCTTGTTCTGGTGGTTTTGTCAGTGAGCACGTCCCTCTGTTAAGGAGAGAAACAACCTCCTAATATCAAGGAACACAGGGTGCTGCGACTTGCCCGACAGAAGCTTCAACCTTGGTCACCTGACAGCTGCGCCACCTCAGACCGTGTCCACTTGTGTGCCTCTACTCTAGTGTCTGCCAGCTCATACAAGTGTGTTCTAGATAATCCCTCAGCTTTCTGCTGAATCCAAAGCTGAGGATGAAGTAAATAAATTGCTTCTCGAATGCCTGCTGCCCGAGAGGCTGCCTCATCAGATGTGAAGGTCAGTGAAGCAGGAAACACCCGTCTCCACGCACCGGGGCAGTGCTGCCTGCTGGTCACCCCCGCCATTCACTCAGGTCCTCCTCGCCCATCTACCTGACACCAGGGAAGGTAGAGCAGCATGGTCGGGGGTGCTCACAAAGACTGGACAAGAGAACGGATGCAGAGTGGGCACTGTAGCACAGTGGGTTAAGACATCACACACAACGACAGCGTCCCATACCAGAGTGCTGGCTACTCCGCTTCCAGTGCAGTTTCACACTAACGCACCTGGGAAGCAGACGAGGGCTCAAGCACACGAACCCCTGCCACTCCTGGGAGAGGCCCGGCTGGGATTCCTGGCTCTTGGCTTTGGCCTGGCCCAGCACTGACTGTGGTGGCTATTTGGGGAGTAAATCAGTGGATGAGAAATCTTTCTCTCTCTCCCCCTCTCCTTCCCCATCACTGTTTTAAATCGGGAAAAAGAAAAACAGATAATGGGCACATGGCCCTTGGAAAGTCAGCCACACCTCGGCCATACTCAGAACACACAGGAGTCACATGCAGTGTGGCCTGGCTGATAAGAATCAGGCTAGAGGAAACACCAGTGCTTTTTATAGATGGTACTTCCAGAGCTATTAGCTAATAAAACATTTCTACTTAGCTACTTCATGTAAATTTTGGTATTTTGGATGTCCAGGGTCACACAAATCATTTACACAAATATTTCAAAGCAACTAATTTCAGTATGACTGCCAGTAAAGAGCTGCTTTAATAAGTGGTGGCCAGAGGAAATAGTACGTGTGTGCTTCCTGGTAACCACAAACTCACAGCTCAAGGTGAACTCCACCGAGCCGCAGTGTAAACAACTCCACCAGACAGCAGGTGCCCAGAAGAGTGTTGACAGGAAAAATGGGGCAAGGCCTGCCTGCTCCCCTAACCTGGGAGTGACTTCTAAAGTGACCAGATAGATGACACAGTGCCCACAAGCCTGCACTTCAGTAATACATGATTTATTTCCCATTCTCCAAGATAAGCTAGGACCAACACTTGATTTAGGTAAGTAAAAGTTAGTATCAGCTTTACTCAGTCGTAAGTACACAACTACTTTACAAAACAATTACTGCACACATATAAATTCAAACAAAGTACACAGCCTGCTTCACCCCTCCGTTCTCAAGACCACTGGAGTGAGTGCTGCCAGGAAGGGCTCAAGTCCTCACATGCACGGGCACGGTGTGCTGGACACAACTGTCCACTCTTTCTCTGGATTTATGGACCTTAGTCAGTCCACTCCCTCCTGACACCAGCCAAACCCTGTCCCTTGACAGAGGCTGGCATCCAAGGCCCTAGGGAGCCACTGTGGAGAGTGGGGCTTGTGTGTCTCTGCTGCTCCTTGCCCGTTGCTCCACGCAGGCCTACACTCCCACTGCGTAAAGAGTAACAAGAAATACCAGCAAACTGGTAATTTTTTTTTATTTGAAAGGCAGTAAAGGGAGAGGAGGAGGGGGAGGAGGAGGGAGGAGGGAGGAGGGAGAGAGGGAGAGAGGGAGAGAGGGAAAGAGAGAGAGAGGTCTTTCATCTGCTGGTCCATTCCCCAAATGGCTGTAATAGCCGGGGCTGGGGCTGAACCAGGACAAAGCCAGGAGCTTTCAGGTTCTCCCACGTGGGTGCAGGGACCAAGCACTTGGGCCACCTTCCACTGCTTTCCCAGGCCATGAGCAGAGAGCTGGAATGGAAGTGGAGCAGCCGGGACTCGGACCACTGTCCATACAGGATGCAGGCACTGCAGGTGGAGGCTTAATCCTCTACAGCACAGCTCTTGCCCCCAGTTCATAACTTTTTTATTGAAATATAACATACATGGACCTCTAACAGATTTTTAGTTTCATGTCAATTCATTATTCACACATTGATTAATAAGCTCCATAGAAAAAGTCTTTTTTTTTTGCGGCGCCGGCACACCGGGTTCTAGTCCCGGTCGGGGCGCCGGATTCTGTCCCGGTTGCCCCTCTTCCAGGCCAGCTCTCTGCTATGGCCAGGGAGTGCAGTGGAGGATGGCCCAGGTGCTTGGGCCCTGCACCCCATGGGAGACCAGGAAAAGCACCTGGCTCCTGGCTCCTGCCAGGATCAGCGCGGTGCGCCGGCTGCAGCGGCGGCCATTGGAGGGTGAACCAACGGCAAAGGAAGACCTTTCTCTCTGTCTCTCTCTCTCACTGTCCACTCTGCCTGTAAAAAAAAAAAAAAAAAAAAAAAAAAAAAAAAGAAAAAGAAAAAGTCTTTTTTTTTTTTTTTTTTTTTTGACAGGCAGAGTGGACAGTGAGAGAGACAGACAGAGAGAAAGGTCTTCCTTTTGCTGTTGGTTCACCCTCCAATGGCCACCGCGGCCAGTGCGCTGCGGCCGGCGCACCGCGCTGATCCGATGGCAGGAGCCAGGTACTTCTCCTGGTCTCCCATGGGGTGCAGGGCCCAAGCACTTGGGCCATCCTCCACTGCACTCCCTGGCCACAGCAGAGAGCTGGCCTGGAAGAGGGGCAACCAGGACAGAATCCAGTGCCCCAACTGGGACTAGAACCCGGTGTGCTGGCGTCACACGGCGGAGGATTAGCCTAGTGAGCCACGGCGCCAGCTCGAAAAAGTCATTTTTAATAGACAGTTTGTCCAAAACTCCAGGTGTGTGGATGTTTGTTTTCTTGACCCATCAGGCACAGCAGTTCTGCGTGACCGCTGCTGCGTGAGCACTTACGCTTGTCAGCAACCTCTCAGCAGGGCCTGTGAGAAAGGCAGCCTTCCTGCTGAGCGCTGCTGCCGAAATCCTGCCTGCACCTCACAGACACACAAGCGCAAAGCGGGATTACCTTCCGCAGACCCGGCTTGTCCGTCCTGAGTCTCTTCCTGGGTGCATCCTCCACGTCAGCTTCTTCTGGAGGGTCCGGGGTCCTCTTTGTGTGGTTTCGTTTTTTCCCATTTAAGGTACCTAGGAATGGGGGATGGGGAAATGTCCATGAAACACACACCACAAGCTGCCCAGGACGTCCAGCGAACAGATGACCTAGGTCAAATCTCTTCACAGTGAGAAACTGGGGACTGAACGTATTAATCCTAACCTAGGGATTACGATATCCATGTTTGCTACCATTTTAATGTCCTGTAGCCTTATATTTGAATATAACCCTGTATTTTATTTTTTTATTTTTTTTTTATTTTTATTTATTTTTTTTTTTTGACAGGCAGAGTGGACAGTGAGAGAGAGAGAGACAGAGAGAAAGGTCTTCCTTTGCCGTTGGTTCACCCTCCAATGGCCGCCGCGGCCGGCGCGCTGCGGCCGGCACACCGCGCTGATCCGATGGCAGGAGCCAGGAGCCAGGTGCTTTTCCTGGTCTCCCATGGGGTGCAGGGCCCAAGCACCTGGGCCATCCTCCACTGCACTCCCTGGCCACAGCAGAGAGCTGGCCTGGAAGAGGGGCAACCGGGACAGAATCCGGCGCCCCGACCGGGACTAGAACCCGGTGTGCCGGTGCCGCTAGGCGGAGGATTAGCCTAGTGAGCCGCGGCGCCGGCCCTATAACCCTGTATTTTAAATAATCTTTCTTTTTAGCATTAACAGCCTAGTGGAACCTAAATTGAATTTTTAAAAATACACAGCATATTCCTTTGTTACACACTTCCTTAAAGAACCACCTCACAATCACACTGCATTCGTGTCTTCAGATAGAGGGTTTTCTACCGCTCAGTGCCTGTGCCAGGCACCAGACGTTCCCGGCAACATCAGTCACCCACGACCAAAGGTGCCAACAGTACTGGCCTGCAGGGACACGATGTAAGTAAGAGTACAGCCTCCAGAGAGAGTGCATTTGAACACGTCAGTGCTCACTTCACATACAAATCCAGCATTTTCATTTGCACAGTTGTTCCACAGAGGCCCAGTTTACTGACAGACTATTCATCACACACTTGAGGGACAGCTGTCGTCACCAAACCTGTTGCCTGCTGGGACGGAGGAGTGCGCAGCTCCACAGTGCCCAGTAAGGCCTGAGGGAGGAGGTGCAGGCACAGGCACAGGGCGCCCCCTCAGCTCCAGGCCTCGGGTTCCCACTGAGGCCCTCACCAAGCTCTGCCCCAGCCACACCCATGGCTGGCCATAAATGTAGCCCCAGAACCTCATCTGCCAGGCTCTCCTCCACCAGTCTCCTCCATGCCAGCAGTGCCTGCCAGCAGCATGCCCCTCTGGTGCCCGGACTCCGCACAGTGTCTTCTACACAAGTGCATCCTAGGGACGCCTTCTTCTACAGAGTGAGGCAGCAGTCATTTCTAGCAACCTGTCTGAATTTCCAGTGCTGAGACAAGGGGATATGACACATCTTTGTTATCAGCATCAGGTCACCTCCAAGTCAGAGCTCAAGAGTACCCAGGAGCCGGCACACACCTGACACACACCGGGAGAGTACCCAGGAGCCGGCACACACCTGACACACACCGGGAGAGCACCCAGGAACCAGCACACACACCGGGAGAGTACCCAGGAGCCAGCACACACCTGACACACACCGGGAGAGCACCCAGGAGCCGGCACACACCTGACACACACCGGGAGAGTACCCAGGAGCCGGCACACACCTGACACACACCGGGAGAGCACCCAGGAGCCGGCACACACCTGACACACACCGGGAGAGTACCCAGGAGCCGGCACACACCTGACACACACCGGGAGAGCACCCAGGAGCCGGCACATACCTGACACACACCGGGAGAGTACGCAGGAGCCGGCACACACCTGACACACACCGGGAGAGCACCCAGGAGCCGGCACACACCTGACACACACCGGGAGAGTACCCAGGAGCCGGCACACACCTGACACACACCAGGAGAGCACCCAGGAGCCGGCACACACCTGACACACACCGGGAGAGTAACCAGGAGCCGGCACACACCGGGAGAGTACCCAGGAGCCGGCACACACCTGACACACACCGGGAGAGCACCCAGGAGCCGGCACACACCTGACACACACCGGGAGAGCACCCAGGAGCCGGCACACACCTGACACACACCGGGAGAGCACCCAGGAGCCGGCACACACCTGACACACACCGGGAGAGTAACCAGGAGCCAGCACACACCGGGAGAGTACGCAGAAGCCGGCACACACCTGACACACACCAGGAGAGCACCCAGGAGCCGGCACACACCTGACACACACCGGGAGAGTACCCATGAGCCAGCACACACCTGACACACACCGGGAGAGTACCCAGGAGCCAGCACACACCTGACACACACCGGGAGAGTACGCAGGAGCCGGCACACACCTGACACACACCGGGAGAGCACCCAGGAGCCAGCACACACCTGACACACACCGGGAGAGCACCCAGGAGCCGGCACACACCTGACACACACCGGGAGAGTACGCAGGAGCCGGCACACACCTGACACACACCGGGAGAGCACCCAGGAGCCAGCACACACCTGACACACACCGGGAGAGTACCCAGGAGCCAGCACACACCTGACACACACCGGGAGAGTACCCAGGAGCCGGCACACACCTGACACACACCAGGAGAGTAACCAGGAGCCAGCACACACCGGGAGAGCACCCAGGAACCAACAGACACCTGACACACACCAGGAGAGCACCCAGGAGCCGGCACACACCTGACACACACCGGGAGAGTACGCAGGAGCCGGCACACACCTGACACACACCGGGAGAGCACCCAGGAGCCGGCACACACCTGACACACACCGGGAGAGTACCCAGGAGCCGGCACACACCTGACACACACCGGGAGAGCACCCAGGAGCCGGCACACACCTGACACACACCGGGAGAGTACGCAGGAGCCGGCACACACCTGACACACCGGGAGAGCACCCAGGAGCCGGCACACACCTGACACACACCGGGAGAGTACCCAGGAGCCAGCACACACCTGACACACACCGGGAGAGTACCCAGGAGCCGGCACACACCTGACACACACCAGGAGAGTAACCAGGAGCCAGCACACACCGGGAGAGCACCCAGGAACCAACAGACACCTGACACACACCAGGAGAGCACCCAGGAGCCGGCACACACCTGACACACACCGGGAGAGTACGCAGGAGCCGGCACACACCTGACACACACCGGGAGAGCACCCAGGAGCCGGCACACACCTGACACACACCGGGAGAGTACCCAGGAGCCGGCACACACCTGACACACACCGGGAGAGCACCCAGGAGCCGGCACACACCTGACACACACCGGGAGAGTACGCAGGAGCCGGCACACACCTGACACACACCGGGAGAGCACCCAGGAGCCAGCACACACCTGACACACACCGGGAGAGTACCCAGGAGCCAGCACACACCTGACACACACCGGGAGAGTACCCAGGAGCCGGCACACACCTGACACACACCAGGAGAGTAACCAGGAGCCAGCACACACCGGGAGAGCACCCAGGAACCAACAGACACCTGACACACACCAGGAGAGCACCCAGGAGCCGGCACACACCTGACACACACCGGGAGAGTACGCAGGAGCCAGCACACACCTGACACACACCGGGAGAGCACCCAGGAGCCGGCACACACCTGACACACACCGGGAGAGTACCCAGGAGCCGGCACACACCTGACACACACCAGGAGAGCACCCAGGAGCCGGCACACACCTGACACACACCGGGAGAGTAACCAGGAGCCAGCACACACCGGGAGAGTACCCAGGAGCCGGCACACACCTGACACACACCGGGAGAGTACGCAGGAGCCGGCACACACCTGACACACACTGGGAGAGCACCCAGGAGCCGGCACACACCTGACACACACCGGGAGAGCACCCAGGAACCAACAGACACCTGACACACACCGGGAGAGCACCCAGGAGCCGGCACACACCTGACACACACCGGGAGAGTAACCAGGAGCCAGCACACACCGGGAGAGCACCCAGGAACCAACAGACACCTGACACACACCAGGAGAGCACCCAGGAGCCGGCACACACCTGACACACACCGGGAGAAAAACTTGCCCACGAGTCCTCCTATCAAGTATTCAGGAACAGCCAGATAGCAAAATGTGAGACACACAACCGGGCTCACACTTACTCTTCCAGCTTCAGGAAACCCAGCTCATCTTAAATAAGCCATCATCTCTACATTAAGTATATGATGAAGAGACGAATTTTCGACTTTAAAAGAAAACATATATAAAAAAGAGACAAAAATACAAATCCTAAATATCCTTGCCATTCTAAACTATAGTATTTGCAATGAATACAAAGAAAATTCAAGATCAATAACCATTAGAGAGCTGACATGGAAAACGAGAAAGCCCTAAGTCAAGAACAAGAACACCTGTGAAGATAGCAGGAAGGTGGCTGGGTGCACGTGTGCTGACAGCCTGCCCCACAAGGTGCCGTGCCAGGGCGCGAGCTGTCTCGCGTGGGAGGCCCAGCTGCTTCTGGGCTTGGCCTCCACTTAGGTGCGTCTTCAAGACTGTGTGTCTGGCCTCTCTAAACTCAATGCATCTGAATCGGTACCCAATCCATCGCTCACTGGTACATCAAGAATATCAGCGTTCTGGGGTGGGCACTGGGCACAGTGGTCAGACACTGCTTGGGATGCCTGTATCCCATGTCAGAGTGTCTGGTTCCAGTTCCGTTCTGCCTCACACCCAGCTTCCTGCTAATAAGCACACTGGTACTCGTGTCCCTGCCACTCACGTGGGAGACCCAGACTGAGTTCTAGGTACCTGGCTTTGGTTGGCCCAGCCCTCTGTGGGCATTTGCAGAGTAAGCCAGAGGACAGATCTCTCTCTGTCTCTGCCTTTCCAATACAATGAAAATAATATTAAAAAAAAAATTCTCCACGAAAAGCTCACATCCCAAGCATGCAGATCACAAATCCGACCAGTCACACCTTTTCTCCAATTTCACAGCATGAAGTCTCCCTCATCTTACTACAGCCCAAAGCAAAGTCATACTTTTTGGTTTCTTTTTAAAGTAAACATCTAGGGAGAAGCAAAGAATACCCAAAGTCAAGGTTAGTCCAGTCACCCTCTCACCCTCCAAGTTCTCAAGCAGATACGGCCACCTGCAGAGGAGGCAGGCCCTCCACGAGGCCAGGAGGGCTGCTCCTGCGACCCCACTGGGGCACAGACTCCACGCCACCCCACTCAGACCCCAGACTGCCTCACTCCTGTCTTCTTCCTCACGCACACACCCCGTAGGGGCAGAAGACAGCCCTCACGCAGGGAGAAGTGCAGGCAGCACAGGCTGTCCACCATGACCACACGCATTCTAGAAGCTGACCCAGGGGCACCGGCACACGTGTACCCCGTCCCACGGCCCCCACAGCGCGTGAACCCTGTCCCACAACCCGCACAGCGCGTGAACCCCGTCCCACGGCCCGCACAGCGCGTGAACCCCGTCCCACAGCCTGCACAGCGCGTGAACCCCGTCCCACAACCCGCACAGCGCGTGAACCCCGTCCCACGGCCCGCACAGCGCGTGTACCCCGTCCCACGGCCCCCACAGCGCGTGAACCCTGTCCCACAACCCGCACAGCGCGTGTACCCCGTCCCACGGCCCCCACAGCGCGTGAACCCCGTCCCACGGCCCGCACAGCGCGTGTACCCCGTCCCACGGCCTGCACAGCGCGTGTACCCCGTCCCACAGCCCCCACAGCACGTGAACCTCGTCCCACAGCCCGCACAGCGCGTGAACCCCGTCCCACAGCCCCCACAGCGCGTGAACCCTGTCCCACAACCCGCACAGCGCGTGAACCCCGTCCCACAGCCCCCACAGCGCGTGAACCCCGTCCCACGGCCCCCACAGCGCGTGAACCCCGTCCCACGGCCCCACACAGCGCGTGTACCCCGTCCCACGGCCCGCACAGCGCGTGTACCCCGTCCCACGGCCCCCACAGTGCGTGAACCCCGTCCCACGGCCCGCACAGCGCGTGAACCCCGTCCCACGACCCCCACAGCGCACGTACCCCGTCCCACGGCCCCCACAGCGCATGAACCCCGTCCCACGGCCCCCACAGCGCGTGTACCCCACCCCACAGCGCGTGAACCCCGTCCCACGGCCCCCACAGCGCGCGTACCCCGTCCCACGGCCCGCACAGCCACTGCACACACAGCTGCAGACTCACCCGAGTCGTCTTCACACGGTGCAGAAGTGACAAGGGCGAACTTGGTGTTGTAGCGCGCCTTCTGCTTCTCGTTGAGCATGTCCCACTGGGACCCCAGCAGCTCTTCGATCTCCTCTCCTGAGGCGTCAGGGTGCTCAGCGACAACCTGGGGACACACCGGGGGCTGCGCTCAGACGCCCGAGCACAGGAAGCTCATCCGGGTTTTGATTTGCACAAAAGCAAACGCGTGGCCCGTTAGAACCGAGTGCACGGTGTTTTTGTTTGTCCGAAACGGCTTACTGTGATTCACCGAAAAGCCGTAAACGAACACAGTGGCAGTGAAAATGATTCTATTACATTTATGTAACACAGGAAATGATAAACAATAAGAACAAAACATACTTTCCGAAATCACTAAATCATTTCTCTACAAGTCACAGCTTCCTAGGCATCCTTGAATACTCGGGTAGGACAAATTCTGCAGAAATGCTACCTGGGCCCTTGCTGTGGGGCAGGTTAATCCTCCGCCTGCAGTGCCGGCATCCCATATGGGCGCCAGTTCAAGTCCTGGCTGCTCCACTTCCAATCCAGCTCTCTATTGTGGCCTGGGAAAGCAGTAGAAGGTGGCCCAAGTGCTTGGGTCCCTGCACCCGCGTGGGAGACCCAGAAGAAGCTCCTGGCTTCAGATGGCCCAGCTCCGGCAGTTCTGCCCACTTAGGGAGTGAACCAGCGGATAAAGACCTTTCTCTCTATCTCTCCTTCTCTGTGTCTGTAACTCTACCTCTCAGCTACATAAATAAAATCTTAAAAAGAATGGGGGACCGGCTATGCGTTCCAGGCTTCTGGCTTTGGCCTTGCCCAGCTCTGGTTGTTGTGGGCATTTGGGGAGTGAATCAGCAGATAGAAGATTCTCTCTATCCCTCGCCCTTCAGGTGAATAAATCTTTTCTATTCATTTATTTGAAAGGCAGAGTTGCAGAGAGCTCTTCCATCTGCCGGCTCACTCCCCAGATGATCCCAACAGCAGGAGCTGCACCGATCCGAAGCCAGGAGCCAGGAGCCTTCTCCCCATCTCCCACACGGGTGCAGGGGCCCAAGGACTTGGGCCATCTTCTACTGCTTTCCCAGGCCACAGCAGAGAGCTGGATGAGAAATGAGGCAGCCAGGACACAAACTGGTACCCACATGGGATGCCAGCACTGCAGGTGGCGGCTTTACCACTATACCATGGCGCCAGCCCCGCAAATGCATGAATCTTTACTTTTTCTTAATTAGAAAAATAAAAAAGAAATGCTACCTGAGCATGAAGTTGTAGTCTTAGCTTAAGTTTGCTCACTGCCACAGCGCCACCCCCCACCTCCCTACCTCTGGACGGGTGCCAAAGGTCCCAAGGAATACGTCTTGACTTTCGCTACAGCTCAGGCCAACACCCAAGGCACGCTGCACAGCCAAGACACAGAGCTTCCCTGGCCACTGGTGCGCTGCTGTCATCGGCACCACAGACATGCTAGAAAGCTCAACTGGAGCCCTAGAACCAGGAATCTGAATTTCCACATGGTCCCCAGCAGCTGGCGCTGTGGCACGGCAGGTTGAAGCCCTGGCCTGAGGCGATGGCTTCCCATATTGACACCAGTTCTAGTCCCGGCTGCTCCTCTTCTGATACAGCTGCTCTCCACTATGGCCTGGGGTAGCAGTGGAAGATGGTCCAAGTCCATGGGCCCCTGCACCCACATGGGAGCCCTGGCTGAAGCTCCTGCCTTCATTCTGGCCCAGTATGCATTTCCCTGATGATTACTAACTGTTGCCCATCCGTGTGTCTTCTTTTAAGAAATGTCAATTTAGGGGCCAGCGTTGTGACACGGGGGTTAAGCCGTTGCCTGCAACACTGGCATCCCATATGAGCACAAGCCCCAGCTGCTCCACTTCCGATCCAGCTCCCTGTTAACGTGCCTGGGAAGGCAGTGGAAGGTGGCCCAGCTCCAGCCATGGTGGCCACTTGGGGAATGAAGCAGTGGATGGAAGATCTCTCTGTAACTGTGCCTCTCAAATCAGTAAAAATATTTTTTAAATGAAATAATGTCAATTTAGATTACTTGTCTATTTTTACCTGGATTCCTTGGTTTTTGCTATCGAGCAGAGTTCTATATATAGATCCTGGATATTTATCCCTTTGCCAGCTGAACAATGTATGAATATTGTCTCCCATTCTGTTGTCTCTTCACACACTGTTTCTTTTTCTGTATGGAAGTTTCTTTGATATAACACCAGCTGTATATTTTGCTATTGCTGCCTGTGTTTTTGGGGTCTTATCCAAAAACCAGGTGATTGGAGTGCTTCCTCTTTGTTTTCTTATGATAGTCTCACAGTTTCAGGTCTTAAATTTGGGGTTTTGATCCAATTTTTTAATTTATTTTTTATTTGAAAGGCAGGGTTGCAGCAAGAGAGACAGAGAGTCCCATGCACAGGCTCACTCCCCAAATGTCCACAACAGCCAGCCAGACCCCCACCAAGGTCTCCCACGTGGGCGACGGGCCTGGGCCATCCTCTGCTGCTGTTCCAGGTGCATTGGCAGGGACGCGGACTGGAAGTGGAGCAGCCGGGACGCGAACCAGCACCTGTATGGGATGCTGGCACTGCAGGCGGCAGCTTAGCGCACTGCACCACAAAGCTGGTCCCTGTTCATCCTCTCTGAGTTGACTTCTGCGCACAGTGAAGGGGTCAGATTCACTTTTCTACATATCCACATCCAGTATTCCTGGCACTGTTTATTGAAGAAAGCATCTTCTCGCCAGCGTATGTTACTGGTGCCTTCATAAAAAATCAGTTGGGGGACCATCGTCGCGGCGTAACGGGCAGAACCACCACCTGCAATGCCAGCATCACAGATGGGCACCGATTCCAGTCCCAGCTGCGCCGCTTCCAAACCAGCTCCCTGGTAATGGCTTGGGAAAAGCAGCAGAACATGCCCCTGAACGTGCGTTCAGAACAAATATTGGGCCCCTGAACCCACATGGAAGACCTGGGAGAAGCTCCTGGCTTCAGTCTGGCCCAGTCCTGACCATTACAGCCATTTGGGGAGTGAACCATTGGATGGAAGACCTCTCTCCCTTTCTCTCCCCCCCCCCCCACCGTAACCCCCATCACCCACATGGAAGACCTAGATGGAGTTCCAGGCTCCTGGCTTCTGCCTGGACCAACCCCATTGTTACGGCTTTTGGGAGAATAACTAGCATATGGAAGAGCTCTCTCCCTCCCTCTTCCTTATCACTTTGCCTTTCAAATAAATTAGGAACTTTATTTAAAAAATTCTTAAGAGACTTGATGTGAGGCTTCTTATATAGTTGATCCTGGAGAATGTTCCATGTGCTGATAAGAGTGTGTATTCTGTAGCTGCTGGGTGAAATTCTCTATCTGTAGCATTCTCTTCTTGTACAGCAGAGTCAACTGCATGGTGTCTGTTCACTTTCAGTCTGGATGACCTGTCCACTGATGAAGTGAGACTGAAGTCCCCAACTATTACTGTATTAGCATCTCTCCCTTTAGAGCTAATAGTATTGGCTTTATAGGTTTCAGTGGATACCTGACAAACGCACTGAAGGGCTTGGGTTTATGGCACATTTCTTAGAATCTAGGAGCCCTCTGAGATCAACCTGGGTCCCAAAAAGGAAAAAAGGTGGTTTGAATTCTAAGCTGCCCACTTTCCTTTCACAGTTTCAGACGAACCATGCAGGAACAGCTTGGGAACACACCAGTCGATGGCACAGAGCCTTGGTCTGCTTCCAGAGCTCAAGAGCACACAGCTCCTCACCAGCCAAGCCGAGGCCTGGCTGCAAATGCTGTCAGTGCCCATTCAGAGCTGACCTCCACAGGCTCCACACAGCCCGTCCAGTACAGTGACTGTCCACACGCTGACTGTTCTATACCTCCACCAGGTGTTAACACTTCCCTGAAAACACCTCTTGGCTCCTGCGCAGAGCCTTACACCCTCACAGCTATCCACTTACTCTTTCTGGACGGACACAGGTAAAACTTAACAGGGCACTTCCCAAACTTTATACAAGTGACAGGACTTGCATATCCTTCAGCAGCTGCTCTCTTCACACCCAGAGACCTCAGGGGTACACCGCAGGAGCACGCTGGTCTGTCATTTATTTAACTTCTTGGTCTGAGCAGTGCAGCATCTCCTTAGATGCAGAAGCACAAACGCTCTCGAGTAGATGCCCAGGAATAAAACTCTAAGACGGAAAAGAAGCACATCTCGGGTCTCTCCCAAGCAGGTCCAGTGAACACGCCTCCACCGGCACTGTGGGAGGACTCACGTGCCCAGCTGTTCCGCGGTTAGTGCTGGCTCACCTGGTGACTCGGAGTACCCGCTCTCTGGTTTCCACTTGCAGTGAAGCTGAACAGCACCTCTTCCTGTACTAATGGGCCATCCAGGTTCCTCTGTGAGTTCATATTCTCATACTCACCCCTCTCCCCAAATTTTAAAATATTTATTAATTTTTTCAAAAGGCAGAGTGAGGCATAGCAGGTTAAGCCACTACCTGAGATGTCAGCATACCATATTGGCCCTTGTTCAAGTCCCAGCTGCTCCACTCTCAATCAGCTCTCTGCTATGACCTGGGAAAGCAGTGGAGGACGGCCTGAGTGCTTGGGCCCTGCACCCACAGGGGAGACCCAGATGAAGCTCTTGGCTTTGGCCTGGCCCAGCCTCAGCTGTTGCAACCATTTGGAGAGTGAACCAGCAGATGGAAAACCTCTGTCTCTCCCTACCTCTGTCACTCTACCTTTCAAATAAATAAATCTTTTTAAAAAAAGAAGAAGAAGAAAAAAGATAGATCCTCCAACCACTGATTCACCTCCCAAATGCCCACAAGAGCAATGCAGGGCCAGGCCGAAGCCAGGAGCCTGGAAATCCACCCAGGTCTCCCATGCGGGTGGCAGGAGCCCCAGCACTTGGGCCATCGCCGGCCGCCTCCCCAGGAACATTACCAGGGAGCTGGACTGGAGGCGGAGCATCCAGGGCTCAAACTGGTGCTCCAGTATGGGACACCAGTGTCACCAGTGTCACAGGCTAACCCAGTGCACTACAATGCTGGCACCCATCCCTTCGTTTTTCCCTTCAGGATTGTTTGGGTTCTATACATATGGCTTGTCCTTTCATTTTGCTCATGGTGTCTTTGGCACAAAATTTCCACCTTAGCATATTTCCTTTATATTCTGTGATCAGACTGGCTTATTTAAGAAATGTCCCCCAAGGGCCGGCACTGTGGCACAGGGATTGATCGCTGCCTGCAATGCCAGCATACCACGCTTCAGGTCCCAGCTGCTCCAATTCCAATCCAGCTCCCTACTAATGCACCTGGGAAAGCAGCAGAGGATGGCCCAGGTGCTTGGGCTCCTGACACCCATGTGGGAGACCCAGATGGAGTTCCAGGCTCCTGGCTTTATCCTGGCCCAGTCCCTGCCGCAGCTGTTGGGGCCATTTAGAAAGTGAGCCAACAGATGGAAGAACTCCCCACCCCCCATCCACCCACCCACATCTCTGTAGCTCTCCCTTTCAAATAAATAAAATCTCAAAAAAGATGAAGAAGAGGAAAAGAAAAAATAAACCCTCCCCTCTTCCAAGGCGATGAGGCTCCTATCCCAGCCAGCCGAGCCCCGGAGTCACCTGTGGCCCCAGCACCACAGGCGGTCTCCTTCCCATCCAGATGGGCTACAGCCTCTTCCCATCCATTGCACGCCCTCCACAGTCTGCTCCTGGTCCCTGCTCTGGGCACGGCCACCGTCCTGCGTGTCCTCAGCGTGTCACAGTCTTAAATAACACAACTTTTTCTAAACATATAAATTGCCGTTTTTCAGATTTATTTTATTTCTTTGCAAGGTGGATGGGGGGGGGGGGGGCAGAATCTTCCATCTGCTGTTCACCCCCAAATGGCCCCAGCGGCACAGGCTGAGCCAGGCTGAAGTCAGGAGCCAGGAGCTTCTTTTTGGGTCTCCCACGTGGGTACAAGGGCCCAAACACTTGGGCCATCTTCTACTTTCCCAGTCCATTAACAAGGAGCTGGATCGGAAGTGGAGCACCAGGACATGCACTGCCAACCACCCAGGATGCCAGCATGGCTTTACCAGATACACCACAACCCTGGCCCCAGTGGACTCTATTGTCACAGTTCCTCTTTGTTGCTGCACTTGAATGCTGATCACTCATCCACCAACCTCGGTGAACCCTTGAATTCTGAGTTTTTTCTGTATATTCTCCTGCATTTTCTACACAGATCTCTGCAAACAACGACAGCTGTGTCTCTTCCTTTACAAGTATGTCCTTTTCTTTCCCTTCGTTATAGTATTGGTTAGTATTTGCAGCACAATATTTATAAGCAGACAAAAGAGTGCCTTCAAAGTTTCAGCAGCAGAGGCGGGCATCTGGTCTAGGAGTTAAGACACCTGTGTTCCGTATCGGGCTCTGCCCCAGACTGGCTTCCAGCTCACGCGAAGCTGGCAGACAGCGGTGAAGGCTCGAGTAACGGGGTTCCTGCCACCCATGTGAGAGATCTGAGGGGCATCTGAATTGCATTCTGGCTCCCAGCTTCAGCACCCAGACGGGCCTGGGGTCACTGAGGGCATTTGGGGAGCTCTGTCTCAAACAAGTAAGCTTCTCATTAAAAAGGTAAAAAAGCCTTTTAAGTTTATAAAAGTTCATTAGTAAGTAAGATCCTTGCTCAGTTGCTCAGTTTTTTTAAATAGGTATCTTTTTTTTTTTTTTTTTTTTTTTTTGACAGGCAGGGTGGACAGTGAGAGAGAGAGACAGAGAGAAAGGTCTTCCTTTGCCGTTGGTTCACCCTCCAATGCCAGTGCGCTGCGGCCGGCGCACCGCGCTGATCCGATGGCAGGAGCCAGGTACTTCTCCTGGTCTCCCATGGGGTGCAGGGCCCAAGCACCTGGGCCATCCTCCACTGCCTTCGGGGGCCACAGCAGAGAGCTGGCCTGGAAGAGGGGCAACCGGGACAGAATCCAGCGCCCTGACCGGGACTAGAACCTGGTGTGCCGGCACCGCAGGTGGAGGATTAGCCTAGTGAGCTGCGGCGCCGGCCTTTAATAGGTATCTTTCAAGAATGAAAGATGTTTCCTTCTACTCCCGGCTCAGTAACTTTCTATAGAAAAAGGAATGAATTTTACCCAAATGCCCTTTCTCTATCAATTGAGATAATCATGAATCTGCTACACTTCGATTCACAATATAGCTTTTCTAACATTTAACCATCCTTGCATTCCTAAGAAGAGCCCTGCCAGTTCCTCTTGAAGGCACCACTCAAAAAGCTTTCCCCAGAATCCCCCAGCTCCGTTAAGGGACAAACAAAACATCACGTCTCATGGATTTCTTAAAGACCCCTCACCACTCACGGCTCCCACACTATGCAATGCTACCTGCCACAAAAACAGCGGCTGTTTAAGCACTCATGGAAAATTTTTATAAAATTAATAGTAGTACTTTTAATCACTATATGGATTTAGACTGAACAGAAAATTCTGAAGATTAAAATTAAAATGGACTCTATAACAAAATGGCCTATAAGCCCTAGATATAACCCATAGCTCTAAGCAACAGTTACTAAGATTCCCTTACTTCTCTACACTGAAACCAGCCTTCATTACACACCACACCTCCGGATCATGCACTTTATGAAGGTGATGAAGAAAATTATGTGAATACTTTCATCACTGACCTACTACCATCCTTTGAAATATCGCGGAGATAAATCCTCCACGTAACTCGGAACTAATGGGCGAGTGGCGCTGGGGCCTCCACTCAGAACCGTCTGCTGCAGACACTGACCCAGAGCTACAGGTGGGCCACGGCTGTGCTTCTCGGAGGGCAGTCCCGTGGGCCACACTGCTCCTGGCGTCTTCTCCCCCACACTGGGAGAACACGCGGTAGGAACCCCAAGTCAGGACCTCTGCACCCTAACAAAACTCACTCACTACATCTAAAACATGGACTCGGCTCACCACAGACCCCTGGAAACGCTGAGAAACAGGGTCCGGGCTGCAGGGAGGTCCTCGAGCAGCCAGCACAGTACTGACCTCATCCCTGTGCTTCTGACAGAAGACCAGGAACTGGGATGCCGCGTCGCCCTTCCTGCCGCGTGGGGCGGAGGCCGAGGCCTTCTTCCTCCCGGCAGGAGACCCCACTCCTCTTTTGGGGTCAGTCTCCACGGTCTTCACTGAGCCAGGGTCACTCTCTCGGTTCTCAGCAGAGACACAGAGTTTGGCTCTCCGCCTCCTCTTCGTGGGAACGCCCTCTTCTCTCTCACACAGGGGGCTCCCAGCAGCTTCCTCCCTGACTCCTGAGGACGCTGCCGTTTCTCCCGGACACACCACAGCAACGCCAGCCTCCTCAGCCACTCGAGGGTTGAGATGAAGCTGGTCCCCCACATAGACGAAGGTGAACTTGGCTTTCCGCTCCTCGACTGACATGCCTGCTGCCTCTTCTGCTTGAACAATGCCCATCTGCCACTGGGCCCTCAGTTTCCCTGAAATGGGCTTCAAGAGCTGAGAAGAAAAACATGCGACACTGTAAGCTCAAAACACAAACACAAACGAAAAGCTCTCCTTTTAAAAGGACACTTAAAATGTCAGGAAAATTCAAAGGTCAAAAACTAACTAACTTAGGTTTTGGAGAGAATTCAGTCCCACATGGCAACCCTACTGTTTCTTTAAACTAGACGTCAACTCCAATGGCATAACTAATTAGCAATGGCATTGACTACAAATATAAAGGAACATAAAAGCTTCAAAACAAATTATCCCTGGGAATCACCCAAAGAGTGAGAGAGCAGTAGGCTGCGGCACCAGAGAAACCTGTCCTGTGCTAGCAGAAAGCGTCCCTGGACAAACCAAACAATGGCAGACACAGGCAGCCAGGGACTGCGTCAGAACAAGACAAATAGCAGTTTATATAACAATGAAAACGTTGGTCTAAAAGTACACTGAAGGAATATGTATCACCTTAATTTTCTCAGCTTTTGTAGGTGCCTGCCTGGCACTTTCCTGGCACAATTTCTCAAACTGTTCTTCTCCTTGAAAAGCCACCAGGCTCTTCTCAAATATCCACGCCCTTTCCGGGGCGTCGCCAAAGAACTGCACATGGTACTGGCGTGCACTCTTCTTCTGACCTGGTTTTTAAAATAAAATGTTAGGACAGGAAGTTAGAGTTTGGGATGAACTTTGGCAAATCTTTTACTCCTCTGAAGTTGTTTGGTGCTTTTGAACCTGTTAACCTTAAAACAAACCCGACCTTCTTACCACCACCATGCTCCATGCCCAGGAGGGAAACACGGACAAGAGACAGTGAGGCTCAAAGCTGACCAAGCTGTGCAGTCCTTCAACTCTTCCCTGCGATCAGACAAGGAGGACGGAGGAGGGCTGCAGCAAAGGGGACATTTCAGCAGAGAGGGGAGAGGGGAAGGGGTGGGAAACTGGTACAGATCCCAGGCCCATTGCCTGCCAGCTGAAAGAGCACTAACAGCCTCCAAGAGCAGCTGAGACCAGAGTGGGTCCTTGGAAGTCCACTGCTGCGCATGCTGTTACAAGGAAGAAACCACGGCCCACAGTGCAGCCAGAGGGAACCTGGAAGAGGAAAGACATGGGGACCCCATAACCCAAGAGGATGTGCCAGATTCCACTGAGGGCAAACGAGAGGCTGGACACAAGTATGCTGGTCAAAAGGTGGGCAGGGGAGGAGCAGACCTCCATGGGGATTACTAGTCCACATTCCTCACGCAAAACCACGGCACCAGGGAGTCAAAGGATGCTCCCTAGAAAACTGAAGCACCCAGAGGAAAAACCTACCCACTGAGTCTTCAGGAATTCCTCCAACTAGCCGCTAATGGCCATTCAGACCCTCTAAAGCGCAGGTGGCCAGGGAACAAAGCCCTCTGCATATGGCTGTAGGCAGCCCTGAGTGTTGCCCTCTCAAACACAGCCCAGCACCAAGGACCCCAGGACTCAGGGAAGGACCCAGCATGCATGAGCACAGCACACACAGAAAGGAACAGCACCTGCAGGGCCACAGACAGGAGGAAAAGACAGCAGCACAGAAAAACCCTGGTTTGCCATGAACAGAGAAAGAGCTATTAGACATGTGAAAACGTGGGGCCAGCACTGTGGCACGGCAGGCTAAGCCACCGTCTGCAGCACCAGCATCCCATACAGGTGCTGGTTCGAGTCCCAGCTGCTCCACTTCTGATCCAGATCCCTCCTAATGCTAATGCATCTAGAAAAGCAGGAGCCTGGGAAAGCTTGGGCCCCTCCAACCACGTGGGAGACCCAGATTAAGCTCCTGGCTCCAGCCTCGCCCAGTCCTGATCACTGTAGCCTTTTGGGGAGCAAGCCAGCAAATGGAAAAATCTCTCTTCTCTGTCTCTGTCTCTCCCTCTCTTGCTGCAACTCTTTCAAATAAATAAATACATCTCTTAAAAAAAAAAAAGAAATTTAGGGGCTGGCGTCGTAGGGTAGCAGGTTAAGCCACTGCCTGCAGTGCCAGCATCCCATATGGGTACCAGTTTGAGTCCCAGTTGTTCTACTTCTGATCTAGCTCCCTGTCTGGGAAAGCAGAGGAAGATGGCCCCTGCACCTAACGTGGGAGACCCAGAAGAAGCTCCTGGCTTCGGATCGACCCAGCTCTGGCCGTTGTGGCCATCTGAGGAGTAAACCAGCAGATGGAAGACCTCTCTTTCTGTCTCTCCCTCTCTGTAACTCTTTCAAATAAATGAATAAATCTTTTTTTAAAAGGAAATTTAAAAACATAATTTTGGAAACAAAATTAAACAAAAATACCTGAAAAAACCTCCCAGAAAGACAAAGATTATGAAGAAAAATATTATTCCCGTAAGACAGCCACCTAACAGGCCTCTCAGAGAGAACTGCAGCTCCCTGGTGCCTCACCACTCCCACGGCAGGACCTGCTGCGGGTGGAAAGACGACAGCATCGGCACAAACAGAACAAGATACATCCAGAACGGCCAAAGGACGCTAAAAGGAAGGGAATAATAGCTGCAAAATTATGAGTGGAATTATGCTCAATATAAAATTCTAAATCCAGCAAAAGCACTAATCAGCCGTGAGCAGAGAGACCGGAGTCATGGCACGGAAGGTTAACTGCTGCGTGTGACACCAGCATCCCACATGAGGCTGGCAGTTCAAGTCCTGCCTGCTCCGCTTCTGATTCCTGATCCAGCTCCCCACTAGTGCATCTGGGAGGCAGTGGAAACGGCCCAACTACTTTAGGTCTCTTCTACCCACATGAGACCTCGCTGGAGTTCCCAGCTCCTGGCTTCAGCCTGGTCCAGACCAGGTTGTCGCAGCCATTCTGGAGTAAACCAGTGGGTGGAAGATCAGTGTGCGTGTGTGTGTGTGTGTGTGACCCCTTCTCTGTTGCTCTTTCAAATAAAATCTCTTTGAGTATGAGAGAAAAGTAGCATCCTCTGACCCCCAGGGACTCCAGTTCTGCTATGTGCACACTTTCCCAGTGCGCACCGGAAGACGGACTCCAGCAAAAAAGGAAAACTAGCTACGAAAGAGCACAGCATGAAACTACAGAAAATAATGCAAGTAACTCAGGAAGGCGTCTTTAAGAAGTCTAAGATGACGGTGAAGAGCATCAGCAATCCAGATGAAGAGGCACAAACAAAGATTGCAGGAGAGCCCTCAAGGAGACAATGAGCTCTGAGTGGCCAGCACTGTGGGGCAGTGGGTAAAGCTCTGCCTGCAGTGCCAGTATCCCATATGGGTGCCAGTTCAAATTCTGGCTGCTCCACTTCTGATCCAGCTCCCTGCTGGTGTAGCTGGGAAAGCAGCAGAGGACGGCCCAAGTGCTTGACCCCTGCACCCACGTGGGAGACCTGGAAGAGACTCCTGGCATCAGACTGGCCCAGCTCCAGCCACTGCAGCCATTTGGGGAAGGAATCAGCAGATGGAAGACCTCCGTCTCTCCCTTTCTCTCTGTAACTCTGCCTTTCAAATAAGTCAATTAACCTTTAAAAGAAAGAATGGGGGGGGGGGGGGACACTGTGGCACAGTAGGTTAATCCTCCACCTGCGGCACTGACATCCCAAATGGACACACCAGTTCTAGTCCCGGCTGCTCCTCTTCCAATCTAGCTCTCTGCTGTGGCCTGGGAAAGCAGTAGAAGATGGCCCAAATCTGTGGCCCAAGTCCCTGCACCCACATGGGAGACCGGGAAGAAGTGCCTGGCTCCTGGCTTTGGATCAGCGCAGCTCCAACCGTTGCGGCCATTTGGGGAGTGAACTAACAGATGGAAGACCTCTCTCTCTGTTTCTCCCTCTCACCACCTGTGACTCTACGGGAGGGAGGGAGGAAAAGAAAGGATGAGAGAAAGGAACTCTGACACAGGAAGAACAATCCAGGCAGCAAGGGAAGAGGAGTAAAACCGGAGCTTCATCCTGCATTCCTGCTTGTGTGGTTCCTGGGAGGCAGCATAATGGCCTGGCCCAGCCCTGGCAGTTGTGGGCATTTTGTAAGTAAACCAGTAGATGGCAGGTCTCTGTCTGCCTCCCAAATAAATAAGTAAATAAGTAAACTTCAAAGATAAGCTCCAGGCTTGATATCTGTATAGCAGTTAGGGTGCCAGTTAGGATGCTGAAATCCATACTGACGTGCCTGGGGTGAGTCCCGGCTCTGCTCCCAATTCCACTTTCCTGCTAATGTGCACCCTGGGGAGTGGCACACAGTGACTCAAGTAATTGGGTCCCTGCTACCACCCAGAAACCTGGATTCAGTTCCTGGCACCCAGCATCTGGGGGATGAAGCAGAAAATGGGCTTTTCCCCCATGTGAGTCAGGGGTGCAATCACTTGGGCCATCTGCTGCTTTCCCCGGCACATGAGCAGGGAGCTGGATGGGAGGCAGAGCAGCTGGGACTCCAACACGAGATGCCAGCATCGCAGGCACCAGCTTAACCCACTACACCGCAACACCAGCCAGCCCCTTTACGGGGACCTTGAATCCATATGAACCTTACTTTGGTCCAAGAGGTAAATCTCTCACAATGTAAGTGATGTAATGAACCAGTTGTCCCAGGGCCATTTCTGAGTCTGTATGGACATGTCGGTTGGTGCCTCCTCCACCCATCGACCCTTCTGAGAGAGCCTGGCCTCTGCCATCAGTGCTGGTGCCCAATTCTGTGCCATGTTCCTTTCCTTCCATCACTGCTCATTCGACTACATGTGGCCCTGGACACTCTGCGCTAACTGAACTGAAATCTTTCTCCAGATTCTGTGGAGGCCATTAAACTGCCAGTGGCCATTCATGCAGCCAGAATGGATCCCACAAGAGACACAGCTGCTTCAGAGCTGCAGCTCCGGGAAGAAAGAGAAGTCAAAAAGATGCAGACATGGCCAGGTGGCTACAGAAGGAGGAGGGGGCACAGAGGCAAGGTCCCAAGGACAAGAGGCCACTCGGAGCTCCACGGGAAACCAGGAACAGGCAGCAGCACGCCTAGACTTCTCATTTCAGTACCAGGGAGGGTGGGGATGGTGGAGGGGACCAGAGCCCAGAAACAGGCAAAGCAGACTGGCACACGTGCTGCTCCGTGGGAGACTTCAACACGTTTCTCAGCACCCAATACAAGAAGCAATTCCATAAACAAGGATTTGCTATCAGATAATACAAGAGAACAGCAGATGACCATAATGTTTTCAGAAAATACTGGAGGGGCCGGAGCCATGGCATACCAGGTAAAGCCACAGCCTGCAGTGCCGACATCCTATATGAACACCAGTTCAAGTCAACTGTGCTGAGTGCCTGTCTCCAAGGGTTTTTTTGTTTTTTTACAGACTTATGTATTGGGGTCGGCGCTGTGGCACAGCGGGTTAAAGCCCTGGCCTGAAGCACCGGCATCCCATATGGGCACCAGTTCAAGTCCCAGCCGCTCCACTTCCAATCCAGCTCTCTGCTATGGCCTGGGAAAGCAGTAGAAGATGGCCCAAGTCCACGGGCCCCTGCACCCACATGGGAGACCAGGAAGAAGCTCCTGGCTCCCGGCTTTGGATAGGTGCATTTCCGGCTATTGCTGCCCACTGGGGAGTGAACCAGCAGGTGAAAGACCTCTCTCTCTGTCTCTGTCTCTCTAACTCTGCCTTTCAAATAAATAAACCTTTAAAAAAAAAAGAAGAAGAAGAAAGTATTGGAAATAAAGCAATGAAGGCCTTTTTTTTTTTTTTTTTTTTTTGGACAGGCAGAGTTAGTGAGAGAGAGAGAGAGAGAGAAATGTCTTCCTTCTGTTGGTTCACCCCTCAAATGGCTGCTACAGCTGGTGCGCTGCGCAGATCCAAAGCAAGGAGCCAGGTGCTTCCTCCTGGTCTCCCCTGCAGGTGCAGGGCCCAAGGACTTGGGCCATCCCCCACTGCCTTCCCGGGCCACAGCAGAGAGCTGGACTGGAAGAGGAGCAACAGGGACAGAACCAGCACCCCAACCAGGACTAGAACCTGAAGTGCTGGCGCCGCAGGCAGAGGATTAGCCTAGTGAGCCGCGGCACCAGCCTAAGGCTAACTCTTTTAAAAAAAAAAAATTATTTGAGGGGCTAGCGCCATGGCTCACTTGGCTAATCCTCCGCAGGCGGCGCCAGCATCCCATATGGGCGCCGGGTTCTATTCCCGGTTGCTCTTCTTCCAGTCCAGCTCTCTGCTGTGGCCCAGGAGGGCAGTGGAGGATAGAGGATGGCCCAAGTGCTTAGGCGCCTGCACCTACGTGGGAGACCAGGAGAAAGCACCTGGCTCCGGGCTTCAGATCGGCGCAGCGCCAACCGTGGTGGCCATTTGGCGGGTGAACCAATGGAAGGAAGACCTCTCTCTCTGTCTCTCTATCTGTATCTGTCAAAAAAATAAAATAATTTGAAAGGCAGAGTTACAGAGAGGGAAGGAGAAAGGGGAGAGAGAAAGAGAGAGATCTTCCATCCACTGGTTCACTTCCCAAATGGCCCTGACATTCTGGTCAGGGCTGGGTTAGGCCAAACCCGGGGAGCCAGGGACCCTATCCATGTCTCCCACATGGGTAGCAGTGGCCCAAGTACTTGGGTTGTCTTCCATTGCTTTCCCAAGCACATCATCAGGGAACTAGATTTAGAGCAGGGCAGCCAAGACTAACCTGCTCTCATAGGGGATGCTGGCATTCAGGCAGTGGCTAATCCACCGTACTGCAATGCTGCCAGCTCATCAAAGGTTAACGCTTAAGGTTCCCTTCCAGAACACAGAAAAAGTGACAACAAAAATCTTCACCAACAGAACACTACTGACTGCAGGCCACAATCACCTACAAAAAGACAGGCGAGTCCCGGCTGCTCCACTTCCGATCCAGCTCCCTGCTAAAGCCCCTGGGAAAGCAGCAGAGGACAGCCCACATCCCTGTCATCCACAGGGGTGACCCAGATGAAGCTCCTGCCTCCTGGCTTCAGCCTGGCCATTGCAGCCATTTGGGGAATGAACCAGCAAGATAGGAGAACTCTTTGTCTCTCCTACTCTCTAACTCTGCCTTTCAAATAAATAAGTAAATTGGCCGGCGCCGCGGCTCACTAGGCTAATCCTCCGCCTAGCGGCGCCGGCACACCGGGTTCTAGTCCCGGTCGGGGCGCCGGATTCTGTCCCGGTTGCCCCTCTTCCAGGCCAGCCCTCTGCTGTGGCCAGGGAGTGCAGTGGAGGATGGCCCAGGTGCTTGGGCCCTGCACCCCATGGGAGACCAGGAAAAGCACCTGGCTCCTGGCTCCTGCCATCGGATCAGCGCGGTGCGCCGGCCGCAGCGCGCTGGCCGCGGCGGCCATTGGAGGGTGAACCAACGGCAAAGGAAGACCTTTCTCTCTGTCTCTCTCTCTCACTGTCCACTCTGCCTGTCAAAATAAATAAATAAATAAATAAAATAAATAAATAAATAAGTAAGTAAATTAAAAAAAAAAAAAAAGAGGGAGAGGCTGTTAGGGAATCCAGTACCCAAGCACGGCACACACGACTCACTGAGAGTGATGGATGCTGAGCACCACGCACTCAAATGTGGTCGACTTCATCCACGGACCCTGCCTCGCTCCCTTCCTTCCCACAGGTTCCTGTGACCACATTTCTTCCTACAGGCTTTCTGAATCTCCATCTTGCCGGCATTATTCACCCTGGGTCCTCTCCATCTGACCTGCTTTGCAGATGTGCACTCTGTGTCTCCTGATGCTGGTTTGCTTGTGCCCACCAAGGCCTCTCCCCTGCACCACAGAGCCTCCCCAAGAGAAGCAGACCGAGGGCTGCACCGTGGAGGCGAGGCCGGCCGCACCCTGCCTGAGGCTGGCAGATGACATTCTCTCCTGCATGCACATCTGCTCCAGCCCAGCCATCCTGACCTGGGTCTAACCACAGATCACAAGTAGGTGGTGGAGGGGCTGCCTTAATCAGAAGATGCTGAAGAGAAAAACAGCCAGATCCCAAGTAAGTACCCAATTCAACCCCCGAGCACAGGGGAGCAAAGGCAGTTCGGGAATACTGGAGACAGTGGAGCTATCTCAGTTTCCAGAATCATGGCTGGGGCTGCTTCAGCAGGGCCCCGTCCTGGTTCTGACCCATCTGCAGAAGGGCCCGTCCTGGTTCTCACCCATCTGCAGAAGGGCCCCGTCCTGGTTCTGACCCATCTGCAGAAGGGCCCGTCCTGGTTCTCACCCATCTGCAGAAGGGCCTCGTCCTGGTTCTGACCCATCTGCAGAAGGGCCCCGTCCTGGTTCTGACCCATCTGCAGAAGGGCCCGTCCTGGTTCTCACCCATCTGCAGAAGGGCCCCGTCCTGGTTCTGACCCATCTGCAGAAGGGCCCCGTCCTGGTTCTGACCCATCTGCAGAAGGGCCCGTCCTGGTTCTGACCCATCTGCAGAAGGGCCCGTCCTGGTTCTGACCCATCTGCAGAAGGGCCCCGTCCTGGTTCTGACCCATCTGCAGAAGGGCCCGTCCTGGTTCTGACGCATCTGCAGAAGGGCCCCGTCCTGGTTCTCACCCATCTGCAGAACGGCCCCATCCTGGTTCTGACCCATCTGCAGAAGGGCCCGTCCTGGTTCTCACCCATCTGCAGAAGGGCCCCGTCCTGGTTCTGACCCATCTGCAGAAGGGCCCCGTCCTGGTTCTGACGCATCTGCAGAAGGGCCCGTCCTGGTTCTCACCCATCTGCAGAAGGGCCCGTCCTGGTTCTGACCCATCTGCAGAAGGGCCCGTCCTGGTTCTCACCCATCTGCAGAAGGGCCCCGTCCTGGTTCTGACCCATCTGCAGAAGGGCCCGTCCTGGTTCTGACCCATCTGCAGAAGGGCCCGTCCTGGTTCTGACCCATCTGCAGAAGGGCCCCGTCCTGGTTCTGACACATCTGCAGAAGGGCCCGTCCTGGTTCTCACCCATCTGCAGAAGGCCCCGTCCTGGTTCTCACCCATCTGCAGAAGGGCCCCGTCCTGGTTCTGACCCATCTGCAGAAGGGCCCGTCCTGGTTCTCACCCATCTGCAGAAGGCCCCGTCCTGGTTCTCACCCATCTGCAGAAGGGCCCCGTCCTGGTTCTGACCCATCTGCAGAAGGGCCCCGTCCTGGTTCTGACCCATCTGCAGAAGGGCCCGTCCTGGTTCTGACCCATCTGCAGAAGGGCCCCGTCCTGGTTCTGACCCATCTGCAGAAGGGCCCCGTCCTGGTTCTGACCCATCTGCAGAAGGGCCCGTCCTGGTTCTGACCCATCTGCAGAAGGGCCCCGTCCTGGTTCTCACCCATCTGCAGAAGGGCCCGTCCTGGTTCTCACCCATCTGCAGAAGGGCCCCGTCCTGGTTCTGACCCATCTGCAGAAGGGCCCGTCCTGGTTCTCACCCATCTGCAGAAGGCCCCGTCCTGGTTCTCACCCATCTGCAGAAGGGCCCCGTCCTGGTTCTGACCCATCTGCAGAAGGGCCCCGTCCTGGTTCTGACCCATCTGCAGAAGGGCCCGTCCTGGTTCTGACCCATCTGCAGAAGGGCCCCGTCCTGGTTCTGACCCATCTGCAGAAGGGCCCCGTCCTGGTTCTGACCCATCTGCAGAAGGGCCCGTCCTGGTTCTCACCCATCTGCAGAAGGGCCCGTCCTGGTTCTGACCCATCTGCAGAAGGACCCCGTCCTGGTTCTGACCCATCTGCAGAACGGCCCCGTCCTGGTTCTGACCCATCTGCAGAAGGGCCCCGTCCTGGTTCTGACCCATCTGCAGAAGGGCCCGTCCTGGTTCTGACCCATCTGCAGAAGGGCCCGTCCTGGTTCTGACCCATCTGCAGAAGGGCCCCGTCCTGGTTCTGACCCATCTGCAGAAGGGCCCCGTCCTGGTTCTGACCCATCTGCAGAAGGGCCCCGTCCTGGTTCTGACCCATCTGCAGAAGGGCCCCGTCCTGGTTCTCACCCATCTGCAGAAGGGCCCGTCCTGGTTCTGACGCATCTGCAGAAGGGCCCCGTCCTGGTTCTGACCCATCTGCAGAAGGGCCCCGTCCTGGTTCTCACCCATCTGCAGAAGGGCCCCGTCCTGGTTCTCACCCATCTGCAGAAGGGCCCGTCCTGGTTCTGACCCATCTGCAGAAGGGCCCCGTCCTGGTTCTGACCCATCTGCAGAAGGGCCCGTCCTGGTTCTCACCCATCTGCAGAAGGGCCCCGTCCTGGTTCTGACCCATCTGCAGAAGGGCCCCGTCCTGGTTCTGACGCATCTGCAGAAGGGCCCCGTCCTGGTTCTGACCCATCTGCAGAAGGGCACCGTCCTGGTTCTCACCCATCTGCAGAAGGGCCCCGTCCTGGTTCTGACCCATCTGCAGAAGGACCCCGTCCTGG
This sequence comes from Oryctolagus cuniculus, assembly GCF_051225735.1. NCBI lineage: Eukaryota > Metazoa > Chordata > Mammalia > Lagomorpha > Leporidae > Oryctolagus > Oryctolagus cuniculus. The sequence continues at coordinate 846,049 of NC_142868.1, read as the reverse complement.
TTCTGACCCATCTGCAGAACGGCCCCGTCCTGGTTCTGACCCATCTGCAGAAGGGCCCCGTCCTGGTTCTGACCCATCTGCAGAAGGGCCCCGTCCTGGTTCTGACCCATCTGCAGAAGGGCCCGTCCTGGTTCTGACCCATCTGCAGAAGGGCCCCGTCCTGGTTCTGACCCATCTGCAGAAGGACCCCGTCCTGGTTCTGACCCATCTGCAGAACGGCCCCGTCCTGGTTCTGACCCATCTGCAGAAGGGCCCGTCCTGGTTCTGACCCATCTGCAGAAGGGCCCCGTCCTGGTTCTGACCCATCTGCAGAAGGGCCCGTCCTGGTTCTCACCCATCTGCAGAAGGGCCCCATCCTGGTTCTGACGCATCTGCAGAAGGGCCCGTCCTGGTTCTCACCCATCTGCAGAAGGGCCCCGTCCTGGTTCTGACCCATCTGCAGAAGGGCCCCGTCCTGGTTCTCACCCATCTGCAGAACGGCCCCGTCCTGGTTCTGACCCATCTGCAGAAGGGCCCGTCCTGGTTCTCACCCATCTGCAGAAGGGCCCCGTCCTGGTTCTGACCCATCTGCAGAACGGCCCCGTCCTGGTTCTGACCCATCTGCAGAAGGGCCCCGTCCTGGTTCTGACCCATCTGCAGAAGGGCCCGTCCTGGTTCTGACCCATCTGCAGAAGGGCCCCGTCCTGGTTCTGACCCATCTGCAGGCAGACAGGTCAAGTGCATGACATCTACAGCTAACGGGGCTGGCAAGGGGACAAGTGTTCACACAGAGAGAGGGGACACGTAGAACCAGGTATTCTCACCCACATGAGGGGGATGAGTGTCCACTGTGCAGTTCTGCTTTAACCAACAGGCTTGAAAACATTTTTAAAAAAATAGCAACAATAAATAATTCATTTCACACATAAACACAGCTAGAATTCAAGCGTAAACACTGGACATCATTGTGAAAACAGGGAAAAGCTGGTAACATGAAGACATTAGAAATGGGTAAGGAATAGGCCGGCGCCGCGGCTCACTAGGCTAATCCTCCGCCTTGCGGCGCCGGCACACCGGGTTCTAGTCCCGGTCGGGGCGCCGGATTCTGTCCCGGTACACCGGGTTCTAGTCCCGGTCGGGGCGCCGGATTCTGTCCCGGTTGCCCCTCTTCCAGGCCAGCTCTCTGCTGTGGCCCGGGAGTGCAGTGGAGGATGGCCCAGGTGCTTGGGCCCTGCACCCCATGGGAGACCAGGAGAAGCACCTGGCTCCTGCCATCGGATCAGCGCGGTGCGCCAGCCACAGCGCACTGGCCGCAGCGGCCATTGGAGGGTGAACCAACGGCAAAGGAAGACCTTTCTCTCTGTCTCTCTCTCTCACTATCCACTCTGCCTGTCAAAAAAAAAAAAAGAAAAAAGAAAAAAGAAATGGGTAAGGAATAGCAGTGAAGACGTCTGTGTAGGGGCCGGTGCTGTGGTGCAGCGGAGTAAGCCACCATCTGCAGTGCCAGCATCCTATATGGGCAATGCCCATAGTCCCAGCTGCGCCACTTCCGATCCAGCTCCCTGCTAATATGCCTGGGAAAGCAGCAGAGAATGGCCCAAGTGCTTGGGTCCCTACATCCTCATGGAAGACCTGGAAGAAGCTCTAGGCTCCTGTCTTGGGCCTGGCCCAGCCCCAGCAGTTTCAACAATTTAGAGAGTGAATCAGAGGATGGAAGATCTTCCTCTCTGTCTCTCTCTCTCTCTCTCTAACTCTGCCTTTCAAATACATTAAAACACACACACACACCCAAGTGTACCACATCCAAGTGTCCGGGTTTGACTCCAGGCTCTGGCTCTAGCCTCAAGCTTCCTGCTCACAGAGATCCTAGGCGCAACAGGTGATGGCTCAAACACCTAGGCCCTCTTAGTCACGCGGGAGACTCAGACTGAGTTCCCAGCTCTTGGTTTCAGCTTGGTGGAGACATGGTTGTTGTAAGCATTTGGGGAGTAAACTAACAAAAGTAGAACTGATCGACTGATTTCTCTCTCTCTACCTTTCAAATAAATATTTTTAAAATAAAAACAGGACAGTGACAATCACAACATGCATGTGGCTGAGCTTTGTCACCGTGCTCAGCAATCACTGTGTCATCCTCCTCCTCATTCTTCACATGCAGGAAAACAGAAGCTTAGCAAGAGTAGCAAGTGCGTCACCAAGACCAGCCAGCTGCTCTGGCCCCTAGAAGGCCGACTCCAGCGCCCACCTCCACTACAGAGCACTGGAGTGCCACGGCAGAGGAGCAGCGGCACCTAGCCAGACATCAAGGACCCAAGAGCCAAGCAAAGAATGACGATGGTGATGATGATTAAAGAATAATGGGAGATCGTTTCTAATTTCTTCTCCTCAATATCTACAAATCAACGAAAATAAGCAATCACTTTATCATAAAATCTCAAAGTAACAGGAGGTTAAGACCACTTCTCCTCTAACACAATTCAATCAAATAAAGCATACATCTGAGTTGGATATAACAAGACATGACACCAAGCCACCTCCAAGTCAATGGACTGACTTTAGGTAAAGTAGCAAAACTGAACTACAAACTACTTGAGAAAGAGTTAAAAGCCATTTAAGGGGCCGGCACTGTGCTGCGGCAGGTTAACGCCCTGGCCTAAAGCGCTGGCATCCCATATGGGCGCCAATTCAAGCCCTGGCCGCTCCACTTCCGATCCAGCTCTCTGTTAGGCCTGGGACAGCAGAAGACGGCCCAAGTCCTTGGACCCCTGCACCCACGTGGGAGACCCAAAGAAGCTCCTGGCTCTTGGCTTCAGATCAACGCAGCTCCAGCTGTGCAGCCAACTGGGGAGTGAACCATAGGCTAGAAGACCTCTCTCTCTCTGCCTTTCTTCTGTGTAACTCTTTCAAATAAATAAATAAATCTTTTTTTTAAAAAAGCCATTTAAGCCTGGAGCTCAAGATTAAGTGCAGAAGAGAAATCTGGATAAACAGCTTTAAAACACAATACCTTTAAGTTTGGTATAGTTGTGAAGGAGCGGATCAGCAGAAACCATGCACGGCCACCAAGGGTAACCCGACACCTTGGACCACACCAAATCACCAACATTATACTTCAACAGGTGATCTTTGTCTCTGCCAGTGCTGGTACAGGGCTCTTTCTTAACTGGAACCTGAAAACAAATCACAAAAGGCAAACACATATTAACACATCCAATAACCACTCCTAAATCCAGCCCTCTATGGTCAAGGACTAAACACAGACCCCAGAAGGAAGAGCATGTTCTCACCCGCTGTGATTCACACCATAAACTCAATACAACCTCATCAAACCTGACAGGGTCTCTCAGCTTCGGCTAAAAGGTCGGCATACAGTGCCTGACACACAGCGGGCACTCCACGTCAGGGAGACCCTGACACAGCGGGCACTCCTCGTCAGGGAGACCCTGACACAGCGGGCACTCCTCGTCAGGGAGACCCTGACACAGCAGTCACTCCTCGTCAGGGAGACCCTGACACAGCGGGCACTCCTCGTCAGGGAGACCCTGACACAGCGGGCACTCCTCGTCAGGGAGACCCTGACACAGCAGTCACTCCTCGTCAGGGAGACCCTGACACAGCGGGCACTCCTCGTCAGGGAGACCCTGACACAGCGGGCACTCCTCGTCAGGGAGACCCTGACACAGCGGGCACTCCTCGTCAGGGAGACCCTGACACAGCAGTCACTCCTCGTCAGGGAGACCCTGACACAGCGGGCACTCCACGTCAGGGAGACCCTGACACAGCGGGCACTCCTCGTCAGGGAGACCCTGACACAGCGGTCACTCCTCGTCAGGGAGACCCTGACACAGCGGGCACTCCTCGTCAGGGAGACCCTGACACAGCGGGCACTCCTCGTCAGGGAGACCCTGACACAGCGGGCACTCCTCGTCAGGGAGACCCTGACACAGCGGGCACTCCACATCAGGGAGACCCTGACACAGCGGTCCTACATCAGGGAGACCCTGACACAGCGGGCACTCCTCGTCAGGGAGACCCTGACACACAGCAGACACTAACATCAGGAACATCTCCACACAAATCCATTTCCAGGGGTGCGCATCTGATACAGCCCTTAGAACACCACTTGAGATGCCTAAATCCACATCAGTGTCTGGCTCGACTCTCAGCTCCACCTCTGATTTCAGCTTCCTGCCTGTGTACATCCTGGAGAGCAACAGTAAGGGCTCCATTACTTGGGTTCCTGACACACACGAGAGACTCAGATTGAGTTCCAGGCTCGTGGCATGGCCATGGCACAGCCCAGCTGTTGCAGGTATCTGAGGAGTCCACCACTGGATGGGAGACCACTGTCTCAATGTTTGTCCATCTGTCTGTCTGTCTGTCTCTCTCTCTCTCTCTTGCCTTTTAAATAAATGAAAAAATATTATTCTATTTCCTTAACCTGGTAGATGACTTTTACAGTGCTTTATCACAGAACCCAGAATCCATACTGACCCTTGCCCCCCGCTGGGTGTAGGAGGGCCAGTCCTCTGTAGCGCGTGCAGGACCCACGTGAAGGCTCAGGGCAGGACCGCAGCAGGGCTGAACATCAAGGGCAAACTCCCTTCCCAGCCTCTCTCAGTTCTCCTGTCCACGAGAGGAAGCAAAGCCAGTGTGGCCCCCACCTCTCAAAGGGAAGTGTCTGTTCCTAGGAGCGACACACTCTGGCCAGCTGCTGGATGACTCCAGACCTCAGTTCCCTCGTCTGGGAATGAGGGTTAACGGCCTGGAAACCTCAGGCTGATGCACAGATCTGTGAGCACGCTGATGAAAGCTGGCTCACAGTGGCTGCCTTATATGCTCACAAAAGTGCTCTCTCTCAGGGAACTGCACAGAATCCAAGTTTTGTTTCGTTCTATAAGATTTATTTTATTTATTTGAAGGGAAAAGTGGTAAAAGAAACAGCTCCTCCATCTGCTGGTTCATGCCCCAGATGGCTGCCGTGGCCAAGGTCGATTCAGGCAGAAGTCAGCAGACTGGCGCTCCATCCAGGTCACCCACAGAGGGGACAGGGCCCAGGCCCTCGGCCATCCTCTGCTCTTTCCCAGGCACATTAGCAAAAGCTGGATCAGAAACCAAGTAGCTGCCAGCGTTGTACACAGCACCTCTCAGCTCACTGCCCCACAACTTTACATTTACTATGTCCCCACTGCAGATGAGTGTCAAAATCACATCATTTTCCAAAGCTTTAACAAAACCAGTGGGGGCAGGTTCAAGTCCCGGCTGCTCCACTTCCAATTCAGCTCTCTGCTATGGCCTGGGAAAACAGTAGAAGATGGCCCAAGTGCTTGGGCACCTGCACCCACGTGGGAGACCCAGAAGAAGCTCCTGGTTCAGATAGGTGCAGCTCCAGCCATTGCAGCCATCTGGGGAGTGAAACAGCAGATGGAAGACCTCTCTCTGTCTGCCTTTCAAATAAATAAATCAATCTAAAAAAAAAAAAACAAAAAAAAAAAACCAGTGGCAGAAATGGAAATACAAGCCAGGTCTAACCACCTGCGTAGACTTGTTTCCCCGTGAGAACACGCACTTCAGAACACCATTCCAGGCAGGCCTGGCACAGCAGGGTGAGCCAGGGACCCATCTCTGCTGCTGATCCAGCCTCCTGCTACTGCGCCCACACAGGAGAGAGGGAGCTCCCTGCTCCTGGCCCAGCCTGGCCCCACTCCAGATGTTGCAGCACTCCAAGAGTGAACTAGCAGACTGAAGAGCTCAATCACTCCCTCTCTTTGCCTTTCCAATAAATAAATAAATCTGCTTCTAAAAAGTCATTCTATTGTCCAGATTACTAAACTAGTCCTTAAAAACCGTCACTGAAAATCATGTTGGCAAGAGCTAATAAGCAGCTCCTGAGCAGGGCCAGCACTGTGGTGTAGCAAGTAAAGGTGCTGCCTGCAGTGCTGGATCCCATATGGACACTGGTTCAAGTCCCAGCTGCTCCACTTCCAATCCAGCCATCCGCTTTGGCTGGGAAAGCAGTGGAAGGTGGCCCAAGTCCTTCGGTCCCTGCACCCATGTGGGAGACCCAGAAGAAGCTCCTGGCTCCTGGCTTCAGATCAGCTCAGCTCCAGCATTTGGCGTATGAACCAGCAAATGGAAGACTGATTCTCTCTCTTTCCCTCTCTCTGCCTCTGCGTCACTCTACCTTTAAAATAAAAATAAAAATAAATCTTTAAAAAAAATATAGCTCCTGGCCAGCTCCACGGCGCACTTGGCTAATCCTCCGCCTATGGTGCCAGCACTCGGGTTCTAGTGCCGGTTGGGGTGCTGGTTCTGTCCCGGTTGCTCCTCTTCCAGGCCAGCTCTCTGCTGTGGCCCGGGAAGGCAGTGGAGGATGGCCCAAGTGCTTGGGCCCTGCACCCGCATGGGAGACCAGGAGGAAGCACTGGGCTTCTGGCTTCGAATCAGCACAGTGCACCGGCTGTGGCGGCCATTTGGGGGGGTGAACCAACGGAAGGAAGACCTTTCTCTCTGTCTCTCTCTCTCACTAACTATGCCTGTCAAAAAAATAAAAAATAAAAAAAAAAAAATATATATATATATATAGCTCCTAAGCATGCAAGAAAACATTTCCTAAACCCTCAAGCTTCTGTAATTTTAAGTGTCAAGGAAATTCTAGCTATTTCCTCTCCTATCTGTGGAAATCCTAAATAAAATCTCTTAATCATGATTTTAAACTAAGTATCCCAACCTTGGTGACAACATCAACTTAGAGTAGCTCCCACACTCCTCCCAGGGGACCTGGGGCTGCAACCAGAGACCAACAAGCACCAGGTGCCCTCCTGACCACCAGCCCCACAGGAGCAGAGAAGGCTGCCATGCTACCCCTGCTGCCTTCTACCAAGGCCAAGGTCTCTGGGCTGCTTTCAGTAGCTCATAGGGCCATCCTATGTGTCACTTTAAGACACGACGGTACAAACCATCTGGCAGAATAAAACAGAACCACTAAGTTCTTCCACCTTAAATAAAAGTTCTCCTTCCCAGCCTTGGATGAGCTGCCAGCACTAGATGGGTCCCCACCACCTCCACTCCCCAGGGCAGTCAGCTGTGTTCAAAGTGCTGCATCCTGCATTGAGAACCACAAACGGGGAAGCCTACGCCACAGCCCAGTCCTGGAGAAGGCAGGCCACCTGCGGGACCACCCGGCTGAGGAAATGGGTGAAGAGCAGTAGACAGTGTGGGAGGAAGACAGGAGCCCTTGCACAGCACAGATCTGTCCCAACTTACCAGACGACCAGACTCAAGCCACATGCTAGTGCCATGTGTCCACTGACCACAGCAGGACAAAGAACCTATTAGAGATGAGACCCACCAAACAGCACAGCATCACGTTGTCCCACAGGGCTCTCGAAGCAGCAGACCTGGGTACAGAAACTGGTTTTGCCTCTTTTTAGCCACTTTAATCCTGAACACTTAGTACATCTTAAGATCTCTCCACGAGCCCCTCAGGCAGCTACAAGACCTACAGGAGGCAAAATCAGAGCATCCTGGAGTCTGACTCCCGGCCGAGGCTCAACGGCATCAGCTGCACACGCTGGGGCAAGAACAGACAAGCAGGTGGCACCAGCACGGCTGGCCCCTGCTGCCACCATCGTGGCACACAGAGGCACACAGAGGTTCTACAACCCCAGACACAACTCCTCATAGATACCTTTTTATCTGAAGGGCTGGAGCTCTTGGACACCAGAGCAGCTTCGACAAGGCCCTGCTCCAGTAAGGAGTCATATTTTATGCTCCTCTTCCTGCTCCTTCTCGCCGTGTTTTCTGACTTTTGTCCATTTTCTTCTGGCTGGGACACATCAGCAGCGCCGTCACCACAAATGGAAGATTCAAAGAGAGGCTTTCCATTCATGTATGTTTTGGTGATCTTCAGCTTAATTTCTGGAGAGCCATTTTTGATAGGGGTAGTATTAGGAGGTGTCCCAATTCCTTTCATTTCCTGGGATTCGAAACGCAACTTGGCATCATGGGCACCAGGCTCTCCATTAAACACACGGGAAGTAAGATCTTTCAGCTTCTCCGCTGGGATGAAAGGAAGGGCATCGCGGCCATTGAACTTCTGCATGACGCCCTCCTGTATGCTGCTGGAAAGCTGGGCTTTGCTGAGGAACACGGAGCAGTCCCGATTCACCTCGCAGTTCTGGGTCTTTCCGTTCGCACCACCAAGGATTTCTGGTGCCTGCTTCATCTTTATGCACTTTACAACTTTCTGAACAGAAAGAGGACTTTTTTTGATGCTAAATTCCATCCAGCCCAGATGCTTCCGTTCTTAGAACACTACAGTATTAAAAAAGAAAATGCAACATATTACATTTAAACCCTAGGATAAATGTCAATAGTTCTACATTTCTGTGGGGTTTGGTGTTTTTTAAGACAATTTATGATGCTTTATAAAATGATTTAGATCACAAAGTACAGTTTTAATATCACAAAAATGACCCATCATCACAAAATGACAAAGTTGAAAGCAAAAACAAGGAGCTATTTAAAAAAAAAAAAAAAGTTACTTATTTATTTGACAATCAGGGCAACAGACAGATCTTCCATCTGGTTCACTTCCCAAAAGGCTGCAACAGCCATCCAGAAGCCAGGAACTCCATCCTGGTCTCCCACGTGGATGGCAGGATTCTAAGCACTTGGGCCATCTTCTGCCTTCCCAGGCACGTCAGCAGGAAGCTGGATCTGAAGTAGAACAGTCGAGACTCGAACCAACATTCCAGTATGTGATGCCGGTGTTAAGAGCCAGTGCTTAACCTGCTGTGCCACAACACTGGCCCCAACAAGAAACCATTTAAAGGAAGAATAAGGACAACTGTCAATCAAGGACAGACCACCACCAGCAACACTTAGTGTGGCCCTGAACACATAACGATCAAGTAATCCTCCCTGAAAGCCACATTACCACCTGCCTCAGGATGGCATGCACTTAAAGGAGCCCATGTGCAAGGCACCTGGTGTGCAGGCCTCGGCGAAGGACAGCAGGGAAGAGCTTGGAGTAAAATAAACCCTCCCACCACAGCTGAGACGGACTTCGAGGCAAAGACTCAGCAACATGCCCAAAATCACTTGGTCACAGAAATTCGAAATCAGATCTTCCAACTCCCAGCTCACTATTAGCTCCAGGCTGATGAAAAAAAAATGAAGAAGAGAGGTAACAGGAAGAAGCAGCGCACTGAATCAGCCCTGGGTTGTGCTCCACCAGGTGTCCGTCCCCATCTGCTCCTTGGCCAGGTCCACATGAAACAGTGCAGCACATGCGCGTGTGTGCAGCCATCCTCTGAGGATGGACCAGTCCAAGGCAACACTGTGAAGCCATGGGAACACACTGCACCACATGAGGCCGAAGTGCAGAGGGTGCACACTGGCGCCAGTGTGGTGATACAGGGTCTACACTGTGCAGCTGCAGCCCCCAGTCAGACAGCTGGTGAAGGGATCAGAGCCACAAAAGAACCAGGAGTAAAGAAAAGGCAGGGGCCGGCACTGTGGTGCAGCAGGTAAAGCCACCACCTGCAGTGCCAGCATCCCATACGGGTGCCAGTGCAAGTTCCGGCTGCTCCACTTCCCATCCAGCTCTCTGCTATGTCCTGGGAAGGCAGTGGAGGATGGCCCAAGTCCTTGGGCCCCTGCACCCACATGGGAGACCCGGAAGAAGCTCCTGACTTCAGTCTGGGCCAGCTCTGGCCATTGCGGCCCTTTGGGAGTGAACCAGCAGATGGAAGACCTCTCTCTCTCTCTGCCTCTGCCTGTCTTTAACTCTGCCTTTCAAATAAATAAATAAATCTTAAAAAGCGGGGTTGGTGGGGGGGGGGGGGGGGAGTAGGGAAAACAACTGGCAGGAAGACCTGGCTGGGAGACATCTACCAAGGACACACCACCACAGACCCACTGAGGCCCTCTCAGAAAGCAGCAACCAGCAGCATGAGACACCAGGGGAACGAGGGAACAGGAAGGACCACAGATGCTCAGGGAGGCAGAGCAGTCTCAGTCCTCAACTGGGGACAACCGTATCCTGCAGGGACACTGAGTCCCACCTGGAAACATCTTCACTGTCACCACCGGGAGGCTGCTACCGACATCTGCTGGGCAGAGGCCTAACACCCTGTGAAGGATGGCCCACAACCACAAAGATCTGGCTCAAGTGCCCACGGTGCCAAGATGGAGACAGTCTGCTGTGGTGTCTGCAGCAGCTGAAGGGGAAGAAAAGAGAAGTTCACAACAATCTCAAGGGCAGACACGGTGGCCTCATGAGTTAAAGCTGCCGCTGGGGATGCCCATATCCCATATCAGGGTGCTGGTTCAAGTCCTTTCTGCTAATGCATCCTGTAAGACAGCAGATGACGGCCCAAGTATTTGGGTCCCTGTCACTCACAAGAGACCCAGATGGGGGCCAGCACTGTGGCGTAGTGGGTAAAGCCACCACCTGCAGTGCCGGCATCCCATATGGGTGCTGGTTCGAGACCCAGCTGCTCCACTTCCCATCCAGCTCTCTGCTATGGCCTGGGAAAGCAGTAGAAGATGGCCCAAGTCCTTGGGCCCTGCACATACATGGAAGACCCAGGGGAAGCTCCAGGCTCCTGGCTTCGGATTGGCTCAGCTCTGGCCATTGTGGTCATTTGAGGAGTGAACCAGAGGAATGGAAGACCTCTCTCTCTGTCTCTGGCTCTACCTATCTCTGTAACTCTTTCAAATAAATAAAATAATTCTTAAAAAAAAAAAAAAAAAAAAAAAACCACACACACACACACCACAAGAGAGACCCCAGATGGAGTTCCTGGCTCCTGACTTCAGCCTGGCACAGCCCTGGATGTTGTGGGCATATAGGGAGTGAACCAACAGATGAAAGATGTCTCTCTCTGCCTCTTCCTTTCTGTCACTTCTTCAAATAAATAAATAAGTAAATCCTAAAAAAAAGGACCCAAGTTCCAGTTCACCTGCACAGGCACCAGACAGCCTTTTTGTTTTTTCAAAGGTGTAACAGAATAGCTCCTCTTCCAGCTCCTACCAGACCAACTGTCCCACAAGTAAAAACTATAATCTTGTAACCAAATACAAAAAACGACAGGAAGGCCCTGGAACGCAAGGAGAGCAGAGAGAAAACACACGCAAGTCCGCTCCGCAAAGGCAGAACTGTCCTGACTCAACGCTCCAGCTCGTACCTGAGGGACTGGGGGGCAAAGCAGCAATGAAAGCAGAGGGGCGTCTCGAAGGGGACCCCGCGCTTTCCAGACCACCCCCAACTCTGTTCCTACTGACTGTTAAGCCCTTTCTTGAGGGCGGGGAGGGGGACTGTTGGTTTCTTTGTGTGTTTTGTCATTTTTTCCTCCCGACTGCTAAGTTGCACCTCCAGGTCTAGAATGGGTGTGCCCCTGGGGAGCACTCGGGGGACCCGACCAAACGACTTCCCTACAGGGGAAGCTGGACACAGCACACAGCTCCTCACCAGCAGTGGGACACTCCCAAGGAGCCAGGCACAGGTGGTGCGGAAGGTCTTCTGGAGAACAAGAACAGGAAATTACTGTTTTCATGACTTGCAGACTTGGGAAAGAAAAGCAGACACTGAAATAAAATCAGCTGCTGACTGAGTATAGCAGACTAGACACAGCTAAAGCAGAGTCAAAGACAGACTGAACAAATCATCAAGGAAAAAGTTGACAGAGACGAAAAATATTTGAGAGATTAAGAGACATTACAGCCGGCGCCGGGGCTCACTAGGTTAATCCTCCGCCTTGGGGCGCCGGCACACTGGGTTCTAGTCCGGGTCGGGGCGCCGGATTCTGTCCCAGTTGCCCCTCTTCCAGGCCAGCTCTCTGCTGTGGCCCGGGAGTGCAGTGGAGGATGGCCCAGGTCCTTGGGCCCTGCACCCCATGGGAGACCAGGAGAAGTACCTGGCTCCTGCCATCGGATCAGAGCGGTGCGCCGGCCACAGCACGCTGGCCATGGTGGCCATTGGAGGGTGAACCAACGGCAAAAGGAAGACCTTTCTCTCTGTCTCTCTCTCTCACTGTCCACTCTGCCTGTCAAAAAAAAAAAAAAAGATTTATTTTTATTTATTTGAAAGAGTTACAGAGAGAGGTAGAGACAGGAAGAGGTCTTCCATCCTCTGGTTCACTCCCCAGATGGCTGCAACGGCCAGAGCTGGGCTGATCCGAAGCCAGGAGTCAGGAGCTTCTTCCAGGTCTCCCACATGGGTGCAAGGGCCCAAGGACTTGGGCCATCTTCTCTCTGCCATAGCAGAGAGCTAGATCAGAAGAGGAGCAGTCGGGACTAGAACCAGCGCCCATATGGGATGCCGGCACTGCAGGCCAGGGCTTTAGCCCGCTTGTCATGTTACATTCAGTCACTGCCATCTTTTATTCAGCCATCACTGGTTTCTAAGGTAAGCGCTAAGACAGGCATTTGGAGCAGCAGTTAAAGACACTCCCTGGGACACCCACCTGTCATATCAGAGTACATGTGTTTGAGTCTTCGCTTCACTTCCAATTCTGACTTTCTGCTAATGCACACTCTGGGAGGCATCAGGTGATGGTTCACGTATTTGAGCCCCTTCTGCCCACACCCACGTAAGACCCAAATTGAGTTCTGAGTTCCTAATTTCGCTCTGTCCAATCCCTGGTGTTGCAGACATGAAGATCTCTGTCTCTCTGCCTTTCAAATAAATCAATTAAATAAAATTTCCAAAAATAAGTTCATTAAGTACTTAAGAATTATATAACTATTTACATTTCACAGAATACATGTAGCATGACCTGACGAAGTCTAGCTGGGGAGGACAAGCAGTCCCCGTGGGACGACACGGAACAGAAGAGAAAGGGGACTGAGGGTTCAACGCAATCACTGAGTGGCAGGCTCCATTCCAGCATTCAGAAATCCAGCAGTCAGGGCCGGCGCTGTGGCGTAGCAGGTAAAGCCACCCTCTGCGAGACAGCATCCTGTATGGGCACTGGTTCAAGTCCCGGCTGCTCCACTTGCAGTCCAGCTCTCTGCTGTGGCCTGGGAAAGCAGTGGAAGATGGCCCAAGTGCTTGAGCCCTGCACCCGCAGGGGAGACCCAGAAGCAGCTCCTGGCTTCAGAACAGCTCAGGCTCCGGCCATTGTGGCCCTTTGGGGACTGATCCAGAGGATGGAAGATCTCTCTCTCTCTCTCTCTCTCTCTGCACTCGCATGGGAGACCAAGAGGAAGCACCTGGCTCCTGGCTTCGGATACACGCAGTGTGCTGGCTGTAGCAGCCATCTGGGGGGTGAACCAATGGAAGGAAGACCTTTCTCTCTGTGTGTGTTTCTCTCTCACTAACTGCCTGTCAAAAAATGAAAAAAAAAAAAAAAAGAAAAAAAAAAGTAAAAGATCTCCAGAAGTGTTGGGTCCCAAACATTAACGTAACTACCAGAAGGTACATTCTCCAAAGGAAGGAAACCGATGAACCAGCTCACAAAGCAAGCAGCGGGCACGCTGCCGGCTGCGGGAGAGTGCAGCCCAGAGCAAGCCGACAGCGCTCAGGAAAGAGGTCCTCACAGAGAAAAGCACAACTAACAGAGCTCATGCAGACGACCATTCCCAAAGGTCTTTCACACAACTGGAAATCCTTGGGCTGCACTGGAAATGGAGAACTAAACAAGCAAAAACTCATTACCACCAGGAAAACAAAACACCATGCAAGAAAGTAGTACCCATCACAGTGTATGGTTTTAGCCTAACAATGTAACAATTTGTAAACATTCATTTAAACCAAAATCACCATAAAGTATAGTAGATTAAAGACGCCCAATGACCGTCACTCACCCCACCAAGAAATGAAGTCTATTTCTCCCCTCCCTTGAGTTGGGTCTAACTCCACGGCTTTCACCAACAGAACATGGCAAACTGACATGGTGTTACCCCCTTCCTTACAGACCCCGCCACCCTGCTTCAAGGAAGCCCAAGTAATCTCACGGAGACCCGTGCTACAGGGCTTGCGGCCCATGGCCAACAGACCCTGCCAAGAGCCCACCTACAGCTAGCGCCAACAAGTCAGCTATGTGCACAACACAAGCTGACCCCAGACAGAGCGAAAGGAGAAGCTTCAACTGGCTAACCAAGTCCAAACTGCCAAAGTGGGGACTGGCACTGTGGCACAGAAGGTTAAGCCTCCGCCTGTAGTGTTGGCATCCCACATGGGCACCAGTGGAGTCCTGGCTACTCCATTTCCAATCCCGCTCCCTGCTAACGCGCCTGGGAAAACACAGAAGATGGCCCAAGTCCCTGGGCCCCTGCACCCACAGGAGAGACCTGGAGGAAGCCCCTGGGCTCCACCTGAGCCAGCCCCAGTGGTTGCGGCCATTTGGGGAGTGAACCAGCAAGCAGAAGATCTCCCCGCACCCCACCTCTGGCTCTCCTCTGTAACTCTTGACTTTCAAATAAATATGTAAATATTTTTTAAAAAGCTTGTCAAAGTGGAAACAAATAAATGCAGTGTTTTCAGCCACTAAGTTACGAAATAGATAAGCAAAACTCCCTCCCTAACATCCAGACTATCGGGAAGAAATAGGAGAGTGGGAGGCAGAGGGTTAAGAAAATTAACCCTCTGGGGCTGGCTCTGTGGCACAGCGGGTTAAGTGGGTTAAGCCACCGCCTGCAGTGCCAGCATCCCAGATGGGCGCCAGTTTGAGACCCAGCTGCTCTACTTCTGATCCAGCTCTCTGCTGTGGCCTGGGAAATCAGTAGCAGATGGCCCAAATGCTTGGGCCCCTGCACCCACCTGGGAGACCCAGAAGAGGCTCCTGGCTTCAGATCGGCACAGCTCCAGCTGTTGCAGCCAATTGGGGGAGTGAACTAGTGGATGGAAGACCTCTCTCTCTTTCTGTCTCTTCTTCTCTGTGTAACTCTGCCTTTCAAATAAATAAATAAATCTTAAAAAAAAAAAATGGGGCTGGCACCCTGGTGCAGTAGATTAAAGCCCCAGCCTGCAGCACCGGCATCCAATACGGGCGCCAGTTCAAGTCCTGGCTGCTCCTCTTCCGATCCAGCTCTCTGCTATGGCCTGGGAAAGCAGAAGAAGATGGCCCAAGTCCTTGGGCTCCTGCACCCACATGGGAGACCCTGAAGAAGCTCCTGACTCCTGGCTTTGGATCGGCTCCGCTCTGGCTGTTGCAGTCATTGGGGGAGTGAACCAGTGGAATGGAAGACCTCTCTCTCTCTTTTTTTTTTTTTTTTTTTTTAGATTGATTTTATTTATTTGAAAGACAGAGTTACACAGAGAGGTAGAGACAGAGAAAGAGGTCTTCCACCCATTGGTTCACTCCCCAGATGGCCGCAACAGCCGGAGCTGCACCGATCCGAAGCCAGGAGCCAGGAGCTTCCTCCGGGTCTCCCATGTGGGTGCAGGGACCTAAGGACTTGGGCCATCCTCCACTGCATCCCCAGGCCACAGCAGAGAGCTGGATCAGAAACGGAGCAGCCAGGACCAGAACCGGCGCCCATATGGGGTACCGGCGCCCATATGGGATGCCGGCACTTCAGGCCAGGGCGTTAACCCGCTGTGCCACAGCGCCAGCCCCTTAACTCTGTCTTTCAAATAAATAAAGAGGAAAGGAGGGAAGGAGGGAAGGAAGGAAACTACCCCTCCTTATCTTCCACTGATAAGATTTAATACGTAAGTCTGGGTGCCAGCAGTGTGATCCAGCAGCTTACGCAGCCACCTGCAATGCTGGTATACCAAGCTGGAGCACCAGTTCATGTCCCAGCTGCTCAGCTTCTAGTCCAGCTCCCTCACGTGCCTGGGAAAGCAGTGAGGATGACCCAGCGCTTAGGCCCCTGTCCCACATCGGGGACCTGAAGAAGTTACTGGTTCCTGGCTCCTGGCTTCAGATCAGCCCAGCCCCAGCTGTTGCCGCCATTTGGGAAGTGACCCACTATCTCTTTCTCTGTCTTATTTATGTATTTGAAAGGCAGAGCTAGAGAAGGAGGGAGACAGAGATCTCCCATCAGCTGGTTCATTCCCCAAGTGGCCTCAATGGCGAGGGTTCTGCCAGGCTGAACCCAGGAGACAGCAGTTTCTTCCAGATCTCCCACGTGGGTACAGGGGCCCAAGGACTTGGTCCATCCTCTGTTGTTTTCCCAGGTGCATTAGCAGGGAACTGGATCAGAAGTGGAGCAGCCAGGACTCAATTCTGAGCCCATATGGGGTACCGGGGCAATTTTACCTGCTACCCCAATAAATAAATTAAAAAAAAAAAGGGGGGGGGGAGGAAGGAAACGCACATCCTTGAATAAAATTTACATAAACTCTAAGGCTGGAACTCACACCCCAGTTTCTGCTACATCATTTCCTGCCATCACTCCTGTCCTGGAAACTCCCAGCTAGAGAGGACAGCAGCCAGGAAATGCCGGGGGCACCACAGGCCTGGGGGACCAGCTCAGAAACAGCTGCGCGACAGCGGAGACTAGACAGACTGCCCGGCAGCACAGCACAGCCAAGAACAGGGCCAGGCTAGGGGCCAGAGCCCTGCTCAGATCTCCACGTGCGCCTCCATGCTCCAGCTCACACTCCGTCCCAAGGGGCCACCTGGGACTCCACCGAGGCAGGAGGGGTGAACCAGCAATGGGGCTCTTTCCATGTTTCTCTCAAATTAAAGAATAATTTTTAAAGTAATTGATTAAATTGATTAAAACCTTACACACACACACACAGCAAAATTTCCTTTACCTCAAGTTTATTGTCTTACAAAAATAAGCAGGAGTCCCCACCCCAAGGGAAACAGAGAAGGTAATGATTCCTAATTGGTTGTTACTACTTCTTCTGAACCAACAGACAGCCCTCAACTATACTCCGCCGATCCACAGGGCTCACGTGAGTCACTGGACCAACCTGACTTCTGCCGTTGACTGACCCAGCCCACTACTGAGATCCCTACTGCAGCCAAGAACGTACTGGTATCTGAGAAATGCAGACTAGTCCGGTCTCCAAAGGCAGACCCTTGACAAACAAGAATCACTATTAGGGCCAGCGCTGTGGCACAGCAGGTAAAACCAGTCTGCAGCACCAGTGTTCCATATGGGCGCCAGTGCAAGTCCCAGCTGCTCCATTTCCGATCCAGCTCCCTGCTAATGCACCTGGGAAAACTGTGCAGGATGACCCAAGTGCTTAGGCCTCTGCACCCACGTGGGAGGCCCAGAAGAAGCTCCTGGCTCCTGCCTCCTGGCTTCAGCTCAGCTCCGGCCCTTGCAGCCATTTGGGGAGTGAACCAGCTGATGAAAGACCTCTCTCTGTGTGTCTCTACCTCTCTCTGTAACTTTCAAATAAAATAACTTTTTAGGGGTTGGTGCTGTGGCACAGAGAGTTAACGCCCTGGCCTGAGGCACTGGCATCCCATATGGGCACTGATGCGAGTCCCGGCTGCTCCACTTCCAATCCAGCTCTCTGCTGTGGCCTGGGAAAGCAGTGGAAGATGGCCCAACTCCTTGGGCCCCTACACCCACGTGGGAGACCCAGACGAAGCTCCTGGCTCCTGGCTTCGGATCAGCACAGCTCCAGCCGTTGCAGCCATTTGGGGAGTGAACCATCAGATGGAAGATGTCTCTCTCTCTCTTTCTCTCTCTCTGTGTATCTCTGACTTTCAAATAAATAAATATATCTTTTAAAAAAATAACTTTTTAGGCCGGCGCCGCGGCTCACTAGGCTAATCCTCCGCCCAGTGGCGCCGGCACACCGGGTTCTAGTCCCGGTTGGGGCGCTGGATTCCGTCCCGGTTGCCCCTCTTCCAGGCCAGCTCTCTGCTGTGGCCAGGGAGTGCAGTGGAGGATGGCCCAGGTGCTTGGGCCCTGCACCCCATAGGAGACCAGGAAAAGCACCTGGCTCCTGGCTCCTGGCTCCTGCCATCAGATCAGCGCGGTGCGCCGGCCGCAGCGCGCCGGCCGCGGCAGCCATTGGAGGGTGAACCAATGGCAAAGGAAGACCTTCCTCTCTGTCTCTCTCACTGTCCACTCTGCCTGTCAAAAAAAATAATAAAATAAATAAAAAATAAAAAAAATAACTTTTTAAAAAGTTTATTTTACAGATTTTAGAACTCAAAAGAATCCAATAAACTGTACACAATTTATTTTAGGCAAAGAACAATGAGAAAAACTAACTTTTCCACACGCAACTTTCTCAGTGACCTCCATCTGTAGGCTTTCATTTTGGGTAGTGCTGCTTCTATTAAAACGTCATTTTGGGGTCAATGTGGTGGCGGAGCAGGTAAAGCCACTGCCTGCAGCAACAGCATCCCACATGGCGCCGGTTCGAGTCCCAGCTGCTCCACTTTCAATCCAGCTCTCTGCTGTGGCCTGGGGAAGTGGTAGAAGATGGCCCAAGTCCTTGGGCTCCTGCACCCGTGTGGGCGACCAGGAGGAAACTCCTGACTCCTGGCTTCGGATCGGCACAGCTCTGGCTATTGTGGCCATTTGGGGAGTGAACCAGCGGATGGAAGACCTCCCTCCCTCCCTCCCTCCTTCTCTCTCTCTAACTCTTTCAAATAAATAAATAAATCTTGTGTTTAAAAAATGTCATTTTTCTCTCCCCCCAAGGCAGAGCAAGCTGCCTGGAGTCAGACAAGCTTCTCGCACTCTCATGCCACGGCAAGCCCGCATCCATCCTGGGCTGCACACCAAACATCCCAACAGGAGAGAAGCGAGGGACGTCGGGAGCAAGAGCTGCAGGAGCCTCACCCAGCACTGGGCGGCGCCCAGCAGCATGCCGCCGACCCAGACCAGCCATGGCGTTCCGAGTCCCACCACCTGCTCTCAGTGTGCTCTCTGACTGGCCCAGCGCTCAGGCCAGCAGGCAGGGTGAGGATCCTCGCTGTGCAAACAATAAGGAGCAAAGGAATCAAGAGAGCAGGCACAGCGTTCAGTGAAGGCTCCACTAAGGAACTGACGTGAGAGCAAAGCTGGCGGGTGACATTTCTGTTTCTTAAAGGGCTTTCTCTTTGTTCTGAACTCTGAAGCTGAAGCAAACATAAATGCTTACAGAAAGACCATCAGCACAGTGAGGCGGTTCCATCAGACACAAGCTTAGGTCTCAGCACTAACGCGACTTACCAATTTTACAAAGAATCCTTGCTAGCTAAGCCGGTCCACTTCTCACATCCCCAAGCCCAGTGCCAGCCAATCACCACAGCTTGACCAGGACTCACCAGTCTCCTAACTGGCTTATGCACCAGGAGACTGGAACGTGTCAGAGTCGCAGTCAGTCTGGGGGACCTGGGAATCTGCATTTCTAACCATTTCCAGTGACTGATGCTGCCAGTCTGAGGACCAGGCTTCCCAACCACTGCACTAGGTTATGGTGCAGTAACAAGCCCAAAACCAGGTGCTACTTGGCTCAACCCAAAAGCTTCTTTCTGGCACACTTCCATTTGTTTCCAACAATGAGAAACAAGCAAAAGCAAAGCGCGTGGCTCTTAGAGTTTCCACCAAACTAGACCAACGCAATCTACACTGGACTCTGAGGAACAGGCTTTCCCGAGGAAACGGGCTCGTGTCCTGGCCCCTATCCTCACTTAAAACCCTCAAGGGCCTCCCACGCCCCTGGGTTAAAAACACTTCCCAGGCCCGAGCATTTGGTCTAACGGTTGACACTGCTCGGGATGCTGACTGCAGTCCATTCCAGAGAACCCAGGTTCAAGTTCTGGCTCCACTCCCAACTCCAGCTTCCTGCTACTGCGCACCCTGGTAGGAATCAGGTGCCGGCTCAAATCGCTGGGTCCCTGCCACCCATAGGGGAGACCAGGATTCAGTTCCTGGCTCTCAGCTTCAGCCTGGCCTGCCCCTAGCTATGGGAGCCATGTGGGGAGTGAACCAGTGGTGGGAGATCTCTGTCTCTCTCAATAAATAAGTGTTTTAAAAACTTGACAGAGCCTGGAAGAACTTGCCTGGCTGCTCTCCCCCAAGTTTCCTTCCGCTCCATCACAGGGCCCTTGCACAGGCCCTTCCCCTACAGAGCCAAGCCGCCCCCTGCTGCCCTGCATCGGCAACCACCCTGCCACAAAGGCTTCCCCGACCCCTTCAGAACACCCTCCCTGCGAAACACACCTAGATGCTTCCTTCAGTCTGCTTTTTGTTATGGGGAATTCTAAAACACATAAACATGGACAGAACAGGCGGAAACCCTCCACCGCAACACAGGCCAGTCCTGTTCTAGCCACACACTCCCCCTCCCCCTCCCCCCTTCCACAGAGCAGCTCACCACCTCATCAGCAGATGGCTGTGTGCAGCTCTCAAAGGCAGGGATACTTCTCTACATTTATTCAATTTTTAACCTATTTCAAAGGCAGAACAGCAGCAGCAGAAGAGATCTTCCATCCACTGATGCACTATCCAAATGCCTGCAACAGCCCAAAACTCCATCCAGGGCCCCCAGGACCTGAGCCACCACCGGCCCCTCCAGGCTGGGCAGAGACAGGCTGCGACTCTGGCACTCCCACATGGGCTGGGGCGTCCCAGCACTCTACACTGTGCAAAATGCTTCCTCCTGTGTTTTCATCCATGGAACAAATAATTCAGTAACAGATCTATACCACTGACGAGCCAAAACCCGTGTTCTTAGTCCCACGGAATTACAGACCTGCGAGGAGACCAAAGATCATCTCTGAAAAACCCACAAAATAGTCTTGCCAAAGTTAGTGAGCCTGAACCTGATCAAACTTCCATTTTAGCAATCAATCTGCAGGAAATACAGAGGCAAGAAGAACAAGCGAATCTCCACCACAGGCTGCCATTAGCGAAACTAGAATGTGAACAAGGAAAGACAGGGCAGTGGGAGACGAGAGCCTGGAGGCAGGTGAGCGGACCTCAGTACACAGGGCTCACCTGCAGCTGTCAGCCAACCGTCAGAGACAACACCAGCACTGCTTTTGATATCTGGGACAACCAGAATCTGGAACACTGATCAGTTATTAGGATTGTTGTTTTTTGCTGGTTTTGCTGATAGTGGTTTTTTTACATTTAAAAAAGTACTCCCTGGGCCAGTGCTGTGCAGCGGGATAAGCCACCACTCGCAGCATCCACATGCCTTGTATCAGAGTGCTTGGGATGGTGTCTCGCCTCTGCCTCTGCTTCCTATCCAGTTGCCTGCAAAAGCACGGCGCAGGCTCAAACACACATGTGCCTCCATGCTGCGGCCATCTGGGCAGTGAACCAAGACCCTCCTCTGCCTCTGGTTCTGTCTTCGCAAATAAAAATAATGTTTTAAAAAATAGTGAGACGGCTCGGTGGCGTAGTAGGGTTAATCCTCTGCCTGAGGTGCCAGCATCCCATGTGGGCACCAGTTCTAGTCCCGGCTGCTCCTCTTCTGATTCAACTCTCTGCTGTGGCCTGGGAAAGCAGTAGAGGATGGCCCAAGTGCTTGGGCCCCTGCACCCCCATGGGAGACCCCGAAGAAGCTCCTGGCTCCTGGTTTCAGATCAGTGCAGCTCCGGCCGTTGCAGCCATCTGGGGAGTGAACCAACGGAAGGAAGACTTTCTGGCTGTCTCTCCCTCTCACTGTCTGTAACTCTACCTCTCAAACAAATAAAAATCTTAAAAAAATAAATAAACAAACAGGGTCGGCACTGTGGCTCAGTAGGTTAAGCCTCTGTCTGCAGCACTGGCATCCCATATGGGCACCGGTTTGAGTCTTGACTGCTCCACTTCTGATCGATCCAGCTCCCTGCTAGTGACCTAGGAAAGCAGCAGAAAACGGCCCAAACACTGACCTGGAAGAAGCTCCTGGCTCCTGGCTTCAGACTGGCCCAGCTCCAGCTGTTGTGGCCATCTGGGTAATGAACCAGCAGATGGAAGACCTCTCTCTCTGTCTCTCCCTCTGTCTGTAACTCTGCCTCTCAAATAAATATTTATTTAAAAAAAGACACAAGTCCACTGCCCTGACAAAATGTAACATCCTACCTTCCTCCATGAGTACACAGCTGTAAGTTAAAATTGTCTCTGACAGGCAGAATGGTAGGGCAGCACTGGGCTCCCCCTTCTCTCCTCCCCTGCTCCCCTCTCTTGCGGTCACCCTGCCCCATCACTGCCACTCTCCCTCTCCTGCAGCCAACCACTCTTCTCTGTGCCCACCTCCGGTGCTTTGGAAGGCCATGGTTTCCTAGCCCTGATACTGGTCCTCAAGCTTCCTCTCTGTCCTCTGCCACTACACACGGCCCCCCATCCTTGCAGGGTCACTCAGGACACACAAGTCCATTCATAGCACCCTTGAGGCAGTTACGCCCTCCCATATCATACAGAGGATCTGTTCATTCAAATAGTCACTAAAAGCCTGCTATTCGGGTACCACCCTAGGCACTAGGGATATGACAGTGTTTGAAGTCAAGAAGTCCCCACCATCAAATACACAGAAGTAAAAATGCAAAAGGTCAGGGCCAGTAATGTGGCGTAGCGGGTCAAGCCGCCACCTTCAGTGATGGCATCCCACATGGGCTGCTCCACTTCCGATCCAGCTCTCTGCTGTGGCCTGGGAAAGCAGCGGAGAATGGCTCAGGTCCTTGGGCCCCTGCACCCGCGTGGGAGACCTGGAGGAGGATCCTGCCTCCTGGCAGGCATGGCTCCAGCCGTTGTGGCCAATTGGGGAGTGTGCAGATGGAAGAACTCTCTCTCTCTCTCTCTGCCTCTCCTCCCTCCCTCCCTCCCTCCCTCTCTCTCTCTTCTCTCTCTCTCTCTCTCTGCCTCTCCTCCCTCCCTCCCTCCCTCCCTCTCTCTCTCTCTTCTCTCTCTCTCTCTCTGCCTCTCCTCCCTCCCTCCCTCTCTCTCTCTCTGCCTCTCCTCCCTCCCCCCGCCTCCTCTCTCTCTCTGCCTCTCCTCTCTCTGTGTAATTCTGGCTTTCAAATAAATAAATGTTTTTTTAAAAAAATGAACAAATGTACAAGGCCAGGAAGATGAGTGCTGCGGTGGAGAAGTTGAGGCGAATCCAACGGCAGCAAGGTGTTCAAATTAGTGATGTGGGGAGGTCTGAGCCAAGACCTCAAGAAGAGCAAGGAGGGGCTGGCATCGCGACACAGCAGGTTAGGCCACTGCCAGCATCCCATAGAAGCACCAGTCCAAGTCTCAGCTGCCCCACTTTTTTTTTTTTTTTTAATTTTTTGCCAGGCAGAGTGGACAGTGAGAGAGAGAAAGACAGAGAGAAGGGTCTTCCTTTGCCGTTGGTTCACCCTCCAATGGCCGCCGCGGCCGGCGCGCTGCGGCCGGCGCATGGCGCTGATCCGATGGCAGGAGCCAGGTACTTCTCCTGGTCTCCCATGGGGTGCAGGGCCCAAGTACTTGGGCCATCCTCCACTGCACTCCCTGGCCACAGCAGAGAGCTGGCCTGGAAGAGGGGCAACCGGGACAGAATCCGGCGCCCCGACCGGGACTAGAACCAGGTGTGCCGGTGCCACAAGGCGAGGATTAGCCTAGTGAGCCTTGGCGCCAGCCAGCTGCTCTACTTTCAATCAAGCTCCCTGCTCACGTGCCCTGGAAAGCAGAGGAAGATGGCCCAGGAATCTGTGCCCTTCACCACCCGATAGGATACCCAAATATAGCTCCAGGCT